>NC_064808.1:55863792-56191618 GCF_023721935.1 Panthera uncia | reverse complement strand
GGGGGGGGGGGGGCGGGGTTGTCCAGTGCTGGGTGAGGAGGGTGTCAGGAAAGGCTTCCTGCAGGTGGTGTTCCCAGAGCTGAGTGTGAAGATATCATTTAACACACACATGTGCGTCTGCTGGACCCCACAGGTTTCCCTCTCCCCGCCCCCCCACCGCCAACCACACGCTGTCTCACCATCTGTGACATTGTGCTGTGAGGGCACGAGGGAGGCAGGTAGGGAGGAAATGTGGGCTGAGGTCTGAGAGTCTCAGCCCTTCCCAGGCCTGGGACCAAATCTCCCAGAGAAAAGAACAACCAGGCCTTGCTCGCACCCAGTAGAGGTGTCTTCCAGCATTGATCCTATAGCTTTTAGGTTTTTAAATAAGTGGACTCGGTTAAAAAAAAAAATGCCGTGAAGAATTTGTCTCATCCTCGCACCCAAGAGGCTCCAAGAGAAAGTTTTCTTCCACTGACAAGAGCCAGGATCCCCAAGTATCTTGAAGGAGTTTGCCTCTGAGACACCCTGAAGTCAGAGATCCCTTGCTGCCTGCACTTGTGGTTGGCTGTGGGGCCTTGGGGACGTGACCTCATCCGTTGTGTTTTGCCCATTTTTGTGTCCCTCTTATAAAATAGACTCAGAGTAATAAACCTTTCTCCAAGAGGCGGGTAGGGAGCCTTTAGGGTAGAAGACGCTCTAGTGGGCACATCTGGGCCCATGACTCTCAAATTTTTCTGCACACTAGAATCATTAGGGAACTTTTCTTTTTTAATTTTTTTTTTTAATTTTTTTAACATTCATTTTTGGGAGACAGAGAGAGAAAGCATGAGTGGGGAAGGGGCAGAGGGAGGGAGACACAGAATCCGAAGCAGGCTCCAGGCTCTGAGCTGTCAGCACAGGGCCCGATGTGGGGCTCGAACCCACAAACTGTGAGATCATGACCTGAGCCGAAGTCAGACGCTCACCCGACTGAACCACCCAGGCGCCCCTTAATTTTTTTTTTTAACATTTATTTATTTTTGAGACAGAGAGAGACAGAGCATGAATTGGGGAGGGTCAGAGAGAGAGGGAGACCCAGAATCCGAAACAGGCTCCGGGCTCTGAGCTGTCAGCACAGAGCCCGACACGGGGCTCGAACTCACGGACCGCGAGATCATGACCTGAGCCGAAGTCGGACGCTCAACCGACTGAGCCACCCAGGCGCCCCAAGAATCATTAGGGAACTTTTAATAGTCCTGCCTGGGCCGACAACCAAGGCCTCAGCAGTTTTTAAAGCTTCCTAGGTGATGTCAGCTCCCCAGGATTGACAACCACCCACCACCCTCTGTGGGATGCATCTTCAGTGTCCTCAGGATGAAACCTGCACAGCCCCATGATAAGGAGCGCATTGCTTCCAGGCTGCTCCCTCCTTTGGGGTACCGCTCTTCCTGGGACCTCCCTGCCTGGAGAAACAGGGGAGTGGAAAGACTTTGCAGTCTGAGAAGCCTGGGTTCCAACCCTCCTCTGCTGCCTAGCTGGGTGTCTTCTCTGAGCCTCGGTGTCCTCATTTGAAAATAGGAATAGCAATCATCTTTCTCTGAAATGGCTGTGGAGACCACACGAGGCCATGCACAGAAAGCGTCAGCACTGGTGCAGCAGAAGGTCACAGACAGTGGCAGAGCAGGGCTACACCTAGACTCTGGACTCCCCCCCGCCCCCCGTGGTGCTCTTTCCTCCTGCTGCAACCACGGAGACCGGGTCTCTTAGATGGAGGCTGGTATGGGGAGGGATCCACACCCTGTCTTGGAGCCCTTTCCTGCCCCCCTTCTGTAAGAGATAAGATAAGGCAGCAGGCATTTTGTTTTGCTGGGATTTGTTTTAATGGCCAAAGCATCGAGCCCTCCTTCACAATGAAGCTTTGTCTGAATCTGCTTGTTTTTCCAACCTGGACACCCGATGGCACCGCCCGCTTGGGGCCCCGTCCCACCTGGGAGAACGGAAGAATGTCAGAAGATTTTTTTTTTCCCTTCCATCTAGGGGAGGGTATGGGGGAGACATTGAAGGCCTCTGTCTGGCCCTCACCAATAACTGACCCCATTTAAGTCAGCTGCCTCTGTTGGAAGCCAGTTCAATGAAATTATTTCAAGGCAGTTACCAGCATGGGTTTTGCCGGCGGAAAAGCTTGCATTTGAGTCCTGTCTTTGTCACTCCCCGGCAGTATGACCCTGGGTGAGTCATTTCAGCTTTTTGAGCCCCAGTTTTCTCTTCTGTAAAATGCATGAATAGGATGCACTTCATGGGCTGTTGTGAGAAGTAAATGAAGTGCTTAGTGTATAAAGCTTAGTGCCTGCTGTATACACTCAGGAACCGTCATCGATTGTCCTCCATAAGAGCCGAACTCTGCCTCCTGCTCCTTCCTTCCTTCCCTGGTCTGGTCCTGCCCTGGCCTCCAGCCTGCTCCGTGTGCTGGGCCAGGCCCAGGCCGAGACAACGGAGGCCTGTGTATAGAGTAACAGTAACGGCACCCCCGTAAACTGCTCTGCTTTAATCATTTGTTCCATGGTTATTTAGAAGAGATTCCGAGGGCTCTTTGGGGAGAAGGCTGCAGAAAGGGGGTCATTGGTGGTGGTAGTGCTTGATCTCCCCTGCTCTGGCCCAGCCAGAGAGAGAGTATCAGCCCAAGATGAACTGCTCCGGCAATAAATAGGGGTGTGGCAAACCAACAAAGGAGTGTGCAGCACCCAGAGCTCACAGCCCCTGGGAGCCATTCAGGGCTAAAGGGGGCTGAAGTTGCAAGGGGAGGAAGTGGTCAGTGATATGGACCAGGGCCGCGGCCTGCAGTAAAGGGAACCGGTCAGCTCAGGAGACCCAGGGGGGAGAAACCTCAACTCTCTCTCTTCCTTCCTCCAGTCTCCCACTGGGGCTTCCCACTGGGTGAACCTACCCAGAATCCCGTGGCACGGAGCCCAAGGCAGTCCACTAAGATCAGCCTTCCGGGCCCCCAGCAGGGCGGGGAGTGGACCCAGAGTGGCAAACAGGACGTATTCCTCACTCCATCAATCAACAGCTGTGGAGTCTGGTAGCCACCCGCCTTAGGATTCAGTTGAAGGATCATCTCTTGTTACTTGGGCATATCCCTTATGAAGGGGGTGTTGGCCCCTACACCAGAGACAAACCAAAGCATTCCAGTGCCTTAGTACCCCTCTGAGATTGGTGCCCAGGCCCCTGCCCACCGAGCCTGCCATTGTGTCCAGTTCCATCCCCACGGGTCCTGAGAGGACCCGGCTCTGAGTTTTCTCCAGCCCGATCACCTGAACGACCTGTGTCTCTGTCCCTCTTTGTCAGGCAGTGTGGGGTAGTGGTTAGAACACAGGCTCCAAAACCAGACTTTCTCCTAAAATCCTGACTCTGCCATAGAGGTGGGGGAACTAGACAATGTGCCCCTAGTCTCTTGGGCCTTGATTTCCTCATCTATGAAATGGGGATAACGGAGAGTACTCAGAGGGTTGTTGTGATGAGCAAATGAACGAACAAATGTGAAGTACCAGGAATAGTCCCTGGCGAGCAGGGAGCAGCCAGCAAATGACAGCCTTTACCGTGATCACAAATAATATAGTGGGAGCCCAGAACTCACAGTGTGGCTGGACCATCAGTATGGGGCAGGGACTGTCACCACCCTCAGTCTAGACTCTGTTCCAGTGACAAGGAACAGAGTGTCGTGTAGCCTTGCCACACTGCGGACCTTCACCTGTCAGCCATCTGCCCCCCCCCCCCCCCCCCCCCCCCCCCCCCCCGCCACAGTCCTCTGCTGCAAACCATGTCCTGGGAGGAATGGCTTCTCGTTCTATCAAGCCTCAGTTTCCCCATCTGTGGACTGGGGTAAGTACTCACAGGGCTGGGGCCGTGACATGCAAAGTGCTGAGTGTGGCTGGAGGAGTCAGGCTTCTCCTCCACCCTGTTGCCGCAGAGAAGTCAGGGACCCAAGAGGCCTGCCTTGGTCCATGTCTCATCCCCCAAATCAGGCTGTGGGTAGCTTCCAGAGTGGCCTTGCCAGGGAGAGCCTAATCTGTGGAGTGAGGCAAAGGTTATGGGTAGGTTGGTGTCAGGTGAGCTCAGGTGGCTCTGGGGTAGCCACTTTACATGCTGTCCTTAGAGCTGGGCAGCCAGTAGTGGCTCTGACATCAGCCTTTAATACCCAGAATGAGCCACACCACCCGGAGCTCAGGTGGCTCTAGAGAGCCTATGTAGACCAGGTGAGAGGAGTGTGGGGCCAGGCAGGCCTGGGACAGATGATGCAGGGGGTGCTGGGCCAACACTACAAGGCCCTCTGAAGGGGTGCCCGGGTGTGGGATCTGGGGAGAGCGTGAGGTTCCTGCCAAGCAGGGCGCTGGAGGCATGGTCAGATGGAAAATCTGTCGGGGTCCATTGCATGGAAAGCACCCATGAGGCCCCCAGCGATGGTGTCTTGGGGGCAGCTGGGCAGACCTAGAACGCAGAGCCCTTTCTTTGCAGCTGGCCGCCACTGAGCACTCCCTCGCCTCCCTGACCGGAATGCTGTGCATCACCCGTAACACACCCCTGGGCGTCTGAGGAGGCTCGGGCATAGAGGCCCAAGGTGGGTGTGGCAATGAGGGGAGGTGTGCAGGTTTCCAGTTCAGTCCTGGCTTTGAAGCCCAGCTCTGCCTCTCTTGACCAGAACTTTGAAGACACTGGGCAGGTCACTTAACCTCTCTGAGCCTCAGTTGCTCACCTGTAAAATGAGGGCAGTAGCACTTCCCTTCCAGATCTGTTTCGAAGCGAAAATGACATGATGGACGAGATCGCATCTTCTGCTTTAGAGGAGACTCCACAGTCATCCTCATCCTGCTGTCCTTGTCCCTTTTTAATGCTGCCTCAGGAAGTTCTTTCTTGTGTTCAACTGAGATCCATTGTGCTGTAACTAGAACCTCCTCCCTGTTGAGGGCTCTGCAGAGGCCCGAGTCCGTGCTCTATACAAATGTGCCCCGTCAGTACCTGCACTGAGGCTGCGTGTTGGTTTTCACCCTGTGGCTTGGGGGCCGAGCTGTCAATGGCCAGCGCCTCCTGACCACCGTGCAGTGGGGGTGGGTGCATCATCCTGACTGTTCACACTACTCTTCCTTTCTGTGCTCAATCCATGTTCCCAAAGGGATGACTCTGGGGCAGTGGAGAGAGCCCTGAGCTGGGCCTAGAAGGCCTGGGTCCTGGTACCCACTTGGCCCGTCTTGCTGTGTGGCCTGAAGCCAGTTAGCAGCCTCTCTGGGCCACAGTGAGGATGTCTGTGCCTGGGGCTCAGCTCTCTCCGGTGAAGATGTATGCGGTTCTGCCTAAAGACCATTTTCCTCCCTCTCCCCGACCTGGGCCCCAGCCAACCCGGGAAGCCAGCAGATTAGGGTCCTGCTGGTGGCCGGTGGTGGTAAGAGCCGGGTCCACTCTCCGATCAGGGCTCCCAAAGGCAGGCAGTGATTTCAAGGTTAGATGGGGGATTTCTGGTGGATGGGGTAAGTACCCTCCTCTTCGGGGATTCTGAGAGCCTGAATCTCTTCCTACCTACCCCGCTGCATTCACCCAGCTAAAGGTCAGTCACATTTCTTGAGTCCCACCGTGGAGAATATCTTTTCCCACATGAAGTCTGCTTTAATCCCTCATGGTGTGGGGGGAACCCGAGGCTCAGAGAGATGAGGAGACTGGCCCCGAGGCCCCCCAGCCTGTCTGCAGGGAGTGGTGAAGGAGCCTGGAGCTCCTGATTCTGAGGGGCCCCTGTGGCAGAATGTGCCCTCTAGGCCTCATGTGCCCTCTAGGTCCTCGGCAGGGTGTAGCGCAGGGGAGCCAGGTGGTCTGAGCAAGGCTGTTTACAGCCTGGGATGGGGCTCTGGGAAGAAGTTGGCCAAGGAATGGAGGAGACAGAGGGGTTAGGAGCCTGGGAGCCCTGAGTTCTGAATGCCCCTGTGAACTTCAGCGTTTGGTTTCACAGAGGAATCAAGACTCAGTTCTTGTTGGCTTTGGACACCTAATAGTTTACCTTTATAAAGCACTTTGATATCCACAATGTCACTGAATCCTCACGGCAATCAGTGAGAGGCAGCGTGGGTCTGGGAGGGCAGGAGACGGTGAGCTCTGGAATCTGACAAACCCAGGTTTAAATTCCAGCTCCCACCAACTCTCTGCCTTCGAGCAAGTGAGTAACCAGCTGAGCCTCAGTTTGCTTATCTGTGGAAGGGACAGTCATTCCCCACAACAAATAGCAACGGCTGTCTTGCTGTGCACACTGGGTGAGATAAAGTCTATGACCACTGGCCCAGTGCCTGGTGCAATATAGTAGTTTTCGTGATATTTATCATCAGCCCCACTTTATAGATGGGAAAATGGAGGCTCAGAGAAGGAAGGTGATTTGCCTGAGGTCACACGGTGATCTAGCTTGGTCCTCCAGACTTCCTGTGTGTGGCTTTTTCCTCCAGCACTTCCCTTTCTGTCCTCAAGTGACCCGACACCTCGTTTATCCAGTCTTCAACGTGTGATGCTGTCTGCTGCTGTCTGATGAGGCCCTGAGTATACCCTCCCCCGCCCAAGTGCCTACCAGCACTTGCCTGGCACGCAGCGGGCACTTTAAAAATGTTTGTCCTGTGCATGACTATGTTGATAAGTTTGTGTAAAAATGTGTTTTTCCAGGCAGCCAAGGCTTGTGTCCCTAAAGCTTCCTTCTTCCTCATGCCCTTTAAAAACAACCCTTTCATAGTTTGGGTTGGAAACCTTGTGAAAAGGATTGATCACTTCCTTTCCCTGCACAATGCCGACATGGTTAACCTCTCCGGGAAGGGCCTTGCGAGCACTCACTGTGGTGCTGGGAGCACTGAACCCTGCTGGCCCTGAGCCGAGTGACCCTGGGCTGCTGCGCCTGCTTGACTGCCGTAGGGTCTGCTTTTGCAGGTTTCTGGCTCTTCTCACCTTGACCTTCATTCTGCTGCCTCCAGCAGTCCACCACCTTTCTTCCCTCGCGCGCCATGTGTCTTTCCTGATTTACGGCTTCTACCAGTTAGGGTAGGGGCTAAGAAATGGGACAGCCGAACTTATTGGAATTGGTTTGTTCATTCATTCAGTCATTCAACAGCCATTGTTGATTCTGGGTCTTGCTAGGGATTCCATCCATCCATCCGTCCGTCCGTCCGTCCTGATGGAGGACTTCTGCAGTGGCTTGTGATCAGTCAAGACATGACCACACCCTCCTGGCAGTGCACGCAGGGAAATGATGTGTACATAGCAAATGCCAGTACGGGACCTACAGTTTATGATCTGCCTCTGAGTGCATTACCACACTGAGTCTTTACAACAGCCCTGAGAATGGCTTTAGCCCGGTTCTGTGGATGATTAAAGCAAAGCTCAGCAAGATGAGGTCTCCTGCCCAGTAGCCAGCAGTGAGCACAGAATTGCAATGGGAACTCAGGTCTCCAGCCTGGCCTGTCACCTGTTCCCTCTCCTCTGTCCTCCATCTGTAAGCTGTATGATGCCCCATTCATTTTCTGCTTCTGTCACAAAAGATCACTGGTGATGGCTTAGGCCAGACCTGTGCCTCTGTACAATGGTCAGCACGAGGAAATGTGGCCTTGGCTGTATGCCAGACACAAGCACCCTTTCAGCGCGCATACCTCGGCCTGCAGTGGACCTGCTCACACCATCCAGCCCACACTTCCCAAACTGCTCTGAGGAGCCCTAGTTCCCGGCAAGGGTAAGGGTCCCGGGACGCATGAGCATACAAATTCGAGACATGCTAGGTCACATAAATCGAAACAGGACTTCTCAGGGCTTTTAATGTGTTGATGTAAATTAGTCTCCCAACAGGTGGTGCGGTACGCCGCCAGCCTTTCCCAACTCCCAGGCTTGCTTCAGCATGCAACTCCTTTGTCACCAAGCAGGGTCTGGGACTAATAGCCTAGAGAGAACACTTTGGGAAGAGCCAGATCAGCAAACCCGTACTTTCTCATTTTGTACCGGAAGCCTCCAGCTAGAGCTTCTTTCTTGCCCACGGCTGTTTGCATTTTGAAAGAGGATCACAGGGAACATGGTTTAGCCCCAGGACAGAATTGATAATAATGGCGGAGGTTCAGGCAGCGGGAGGAAGTGCAAGGTGGAGATATTTTTATTCTTTCGTCCACCATGCGACCATATCTCAGACATCTACTGTGTGCCAGGCACAGAGCCAGCATTTGGAAATGCCAAGATGCGTCTGACTAAGAACCTTCCATTTCATTTCCCCGTGCCCACGAAGGGTTTTTAAAGAAAGACAAATACAAGCCTTAAAAGGAATAAGTGGTTCTTCTAAACTGTTCAGGGTCTTTGTGGTGGGTGGGTGTGTGAAGTTCATTTCGTCGGGGGCTTTAGTCCCAGGTCCTGAGGGGTGTGAGTGAGCCAGTTCCAGGAACAGTTACCCTGGGCAGAGTGAACAGATGTTGTCAGGGAGGTCAGGAGTGTGGGGAGGCTCAGAGGAGGCAAGGAGGGAGGGAGTGGGCAAGGGCAGCTGGGGGATCTTGAGTGAGGCTCTGCAAAGAAGCGCAGAGGTTATAGTGGGAGGTGAGGGGGTGGGCAAGCATCCTGGGAAGACAGGAGCCTGAGCAAAGGTATAAAGGTGGCAACGGGTGGGTTACGTCTTCGGGGTGCTGTAAGGAGCCAGGGTGGTGGGGGAAGAGGGAGGAAAGGCGGTTTGTTGGAGATGGGGCTGGAGAAGCTACCTGAGGCAGATCATGAGGGTCCAAACATCAGCAGAGTATGTGCCCACCTGACAGGGAGCATCTGGAGGGCCAGACCATGTCGCATTCATCCCAGTGTGTCTGGCACCTGGCGGTGCCCAGTTTGTGGACTGGCCAGACTCTTCTGCGGGACCTTGAACAAGTGGTTCCCCCTCTCTGGACCTTGAGTGGCTCGTGCTCATGTCAGTCAAGGTCACCTAGCACTTCCCCTCCAGCCTTGAAGGACTCTCAGGGATTCTTGATGTGTGTGCAGGGCAAGACCCAGAGCATTTCCCCTCTAGCCCGAGGTCCGCTGGGCTGCCCTAGCTGGGCAGGGGCCAGTGGCTCCCTGGACAGGGGGCAGCCCGTTGGCCGGGGCGGAGGTCAAGCTGGCTCTGCTGCTGGAATTCACTCCTCGCTGTCTTTAGCAGTTGGGCACTGGGCTCAGGATGAAGTGCCTCGGTGTCCTCATTGCTTGCTGGCTCTTCTGAGGCTCCAGGCTGTAACTGGGGGGTAAGGGGAGTCGAGCCAGCCTATGGTTGAGGGTTGTGTACCTGAAGCTGTTTGGTGCAGGGTAGGAAGTTCTGCTTCCTTCTTTGGGAAAATGGATAAGTTACTTAACCCCTGAGCCTCAGTTTCCTCATCTGTAAAATGGGAATCATAGTAATTTCCACACTGACCTTTTGTGAAGATTCAATGAGCCGTAGTCTGTGAAAGCGTATAGGAAACTAACTTATCCCACACATGTGTAAACCAGTCTTGTAAATAACATTTATTTGCCCACTATAATCTCCCAGGCCTCTGGCCCACTCACTCCTTTCCTGGAAGTGCTCCCTGGGCACCGCATACCATTTTCCATGCAGGTTTCTCCTGCTGAGTACATTTTATCCAGGCCAAAGCCATAGGAGCCCATGAATTATGTACAAGGAGCACATGCAGGCCAGGGCTGTGTTTACACTCCAGTGTCTGCGTGCATTCCAGTAGGAGGAGAGACAGCACCGCCCGTCCTGTCTGCTGGGGGCTGGACCAGCTACCGCCCCCTCCCCAGCTGCTTCCCAGACGCCTGCAGGGCTTTGGGTCCTGGTCTCTAGGGAAGGGTGGGGAACACATGTGAGGAACTCCCCCCTCCCCAGCTTACCTGTCCTGTTCACAGGGATGGGGTCCAACAGGGCCTGCCCACCTACAGGCCTGTGTCCTTGGGTAGCTGGTGGGGAGGGGAGTGGTTGGGGCCCGTGGGCAGAACAAGACAGTCACCCCCCCCCCCCCCCCCTCCCGCCCATCCCTTCCACTTCCCAGTTGGTGCCAGGACGTGTCAGTCGGGACGACTCAGATCTCTGGTGGTGTGGATGCTGCTTTATTTCAGCAGGGCTTAGTTGCTTGCTCTTGGGGGACCTACACCTTGTCACGCAGAATCCTTGGTCACAGCCACTGTGCCCATGATGAGGCGCAGGGGGACAGGACTGGGCTCTGCCCAGCATCTCTTCTCCCAGAGTTCTGAGGGTCCCTCTCAATGCCCTTGTTCCTGAGAGGCTCCCAGATGGTGTCCCGGCCCCAGCAGGGGGGCTCCCGGCAGACAGTTGGACTCAGCCAGCACCCAGAGGGATCACAGATGCTGGCTCTGCTTGGGCTGGCACGGGGGCAGGGCAGAGGGGGCCGGCAGGGGGAAGGATATCATGGAACGGGAACGTAAACTTAAGCAGTTTATTGAAAGAAGAGCCAGTAAACATAAGCAGCAGTTCTCCCCCATCTTAAAAAGGCCTGACACACCCCGGTTTCTGTCCAGCTCCGTGCAGTGCCCTGCAACCTTAGATCTGTGACACGGCCTCGTCTGTAAAATGCTGACGACAAGGCCAACCTCACGAGGCTACCGTAAGGTCAGATCAAAACACCCAGCAGGTGGGACATCCAGGAAGGTGCCGGGCACATAGTAGGCCACCGATTTTCAGGGAGGATCTAATTATAGCCCAGAGCAAAGAAATCAGGACTTTGGAGGCATGATGTGGTGTCTAAGCAGGAGAAAGAAAACTTCTCTTCAGCTCCTTGAAAAGGTCAGTGCAGCTTAGATGTGTTCTCACACCGATGACCCCAGCAGAGGAGCTTCTGGGTCAGCAGCAGGTGTGGTGGACCTTCCTGTTGGGACAGGCGACGCTCTGCAGCCAGGCAGCCCTGGGTGTGAGGTGTGATTCTGCATATTTGCCAGTGGCCCAGGGTGAGTCCCCAGTCTCCCCGTCCCCATAAAAGGGAGGTCATGGATACCTAACTCTCAGGGTTATGAGACTCCGGTGAGAAATGCCCTATAAAACTCTACTGGGGAATAAAAGCACGAGTGACACATAGTGAGTGCTTGGGGGCTCTGCAGGAGGGTGGCCCGGGGTGCAGGCCAGTGGCCCAGGGCAGAGAACCCAGCCTCACCTTCCTTTCTGGCCTCAGGGCTGTGCTCTGCAGCCCCCTCACACAGGCCTCAGGCTTCGGGAAGGTCAAGGGCCTCCTGACACCTCCTTGTGGTCACGATTGACCCCCCAGGCCTGCACCACGGGGCTGACAGAGCTGACCGGCAGCTGGCAAGGAACTAGGCCCCTGCTCAGCTAAGAATAGAAGGCTTTGTGTGATTTAAGTAGCAGCCGATCGCATCAGGCCTCCCAGCCTGGCCCAGGGGGCTTATTAAGTGGGATCTGGGGCCATTGTGGGTCCTCCTGGGTGGAGGAGGGAGAAGGTGGGTGAAGGGTGCTGGGGCCACCACGGGCTTCCCCAGGACTTCTCTCTTGTTTCCACGTGATGATGATTTGATTTTTTTTCCATCAGTGAGGCTCATTGCTCCTCCCGTCTCGTCCCTGGGGCTGGCTAGGGAGCATCACCCAGTGTTCCTGGGGGAAAAAGCTCTCTGGGAAGTGTTCAAACAAACAAACTGGCCTCTGAGAGGAGCAAACAGATCCACGAAAATGGCTTTGTCTTCAAGGAGAGAGCTGTCGATGGTGGCCATTTACTGAGTGCCTACTGTATGCCAGACCCTGCTGGGCTCTGTGTTTGTGCCTGTGCCTCATCAACCCTCAGAGGGGTGCAGCTGGGAGGTGTCCTCATGGACATCATAGGGATGATGTCCAGCTAGTACTTGGCAGAGCTGAGATTGGAACCAAGGACTGTCCCACCTCGTTCCTTCTGGGGGCAAAAGATTCCTGAGTCGGGGGAGAGGTGAGAGTCTCAATTCCTGGAGAAAGCCCTAGGCATGGAGGACTTGTCTTGGTGCAATGAATTGTGCTTTACTTTTTTTTTTTCATTTTTATTTTAATGATTATTTTTGAGAGAGAGAGAGAGAGAAAGAGAGACAGAGCACAAGCAGGGAAGGGGCAGAGAGAAACGGAGACACAGAATCCCAAGCAGGCTGCAGGCTCTGAGCTGTCAGCACAGAGCCCCGTCGCGGGGCTCGAACTCATGAACTGTGAGATCATAGTCTGAGCTGAAGTCAGATGCTTAACTGACTGAGCCGCCCAGGTGCCGCGAATTGTGCTTTCCTTTATGTTACTCCAGGACTGGATTGGGAAGAGGAATTGTGATCCTGTCACAAACAGAGTAGGTGCAGGCACCTGTTTGTTGAGTTGGAACAAAACCAGATCCCATTGGGGCTCAGATTCCCCTTCTGTGAAGTGGACAGAAGCTGCTTGGGGCAGGATCACGAGGCCACAGCACCAGATTCCTGGACTTTTGAACAGTGAGTGTCCTGGTCCCCCTCTCTGCAGGTCCTTGGTGCCTCCCACCTCCCTCTCCCCTCAGAGATTATTGCCAGTGTGAGAACTGGGAGGAATCCTGGGTCACCCTTCGGTTGTACAGATGGGAAGACCGTGTCCCAGAAGGATAGGGGTCATGAAGCAAGTGGGCTGGGAGCACATAGTAGGTATTTAAGAAATCCCTTCTTTCTTCCAGTGCCTGCTCCCCTTTGGGCACTGCTTTGGTGTGCAGATCTGAAGGGCTGTTGTGGGCTGGGGGACGGAGTCAGCCAGGTCCTAGGAGAGAAGGAGGGAAGCAGGGGCCAAAGGTGCGAGCCTGTAGTGCCCCAGAACCATCTGCACTTACCCAAATCCTGCCCAACTCAAAGCCCCCCACTTCTGTGGAGCCTGCCTGGACTCCCCTCCCTAAAGCCCTTGTAACCTCCCTCTCTACCCCAAGAGTGGGGGATTTTTTTTTTTAACTGTGCTAAAATACACATGACTTAAAATTTACCATCTTAATAATTTTTTTTTAAGTTTATTTTGAGAGAGAGAGAGAGAGTGAGCGAGCAGGGGAGGGGCAGACAGAGAAGGAGAGAGAGAATCCCAAGCAGGCTCCATGCTGCCAGTGCAGAGCCCGACATGGGGCTCAAACCCATAAACCGTGAGATCATGACCTGAACCAAAATCAAGGCTTGGACACTTCACCAACTAAACCACCCAGGCGCTCCAGAGTCTTAATAACTTTTAAGGGTACAGCTTAGTAGTGTTCACTTTATTCACGTTGTTGCACAACAGATCTCCAGAACTTTTCAACTAGCAAGACTGAAATACCCAGGAAACTGCCACTCTCCATTCTGCCCCCGCCCCCCAGTCCCCAGCCCCCAGCCCCCAGCCCCTGGCAACCTCCATCCCACTAGGAATTTGACTACTCTAAATACCTCATATACGTGAGATCACACTGTGTTTGTCTTTTTGCAAGTGGCTTATTTCACTCGGCATAATGTCCTCATGGTTTGTCCATGTTGTAGCATGTGACAAGGTTTCCTTCCCTTTTTAGCGGCTGAATAATATTACAGGGTGCATGCATACCACACGTTTATCCATTTGCCACTGGACATGTGGGTTGCGTCACCTCTTGCTACTGTGAAGAGTGGGGGTTTGGGAGGTGAGCCGGCCTGGTTTGGACCCTGGCTTCTAGCATCACTTGAGCTGTGGGTCTGAGTCCTTCGCCCCTTACTGCTGTGCCTGGAGGGGGGCTGCAGGGATTAGAAATTGTGCGTGTAGAAATGCCCGGCAAGACAGTGAAGCGGGGGTGGGGGGATTCATTCTCATCATGCACTTTCCATCTTGGGACAGATACCTTTTGGGGTTTAGAGGATCCACATGCCAAGCCCACCTTAACCCCCTTCTACGAGGCCAGCTCAGCATCTGGTGAATCTTACAGCAGTGGAGCAGGAGAGCACCTGGGCCCACAGAGGGGCAGAGACTTGCCCAAGTCTGCACAATCAGACAGTGGCCATGGCAGGATTAAACTAAGGTCTCCAGCCTTCCGGCCCAGGGACTTTCCTACTGTGGTCTCCAGGATCCATAGGCCTGGTCCTCAGGTGGGACTGGCTCTCCAGGGGCCTGTGTGTAATCCTGTGGCATGCAGGGCTGGGGGAGGCAGGGAGCAGGGAGATGAGCATCTCAGGCTCCTCTGTACAGGGCCAGAGGCAGGTAGCATCAGCTGGGCTCCTCTGATGGCCTCCTTCTCCCAGGGCTGTGGACAGCAGCACTGCCCCAGCGATGAGGGGCTCGTGTCGGACTCCTTTGCATGGTTCAGGCTTGTCTGAGGTCCTGCCTTGCACCTGGGAGCTCACACTCTGCTTTCACTCACCTGTTCATTTGCTTATTCCTTCCCTAGTCATCTATTCAGCAAACACTCCCCGAGGCCTGCTGTGGGCCTGGAGACCAAGCCGACCTCGAAGGCAGTTAGTGTGGTGTAGCAGTAAATAGTGTGGATTCTGGGGCTAAACTGCCTGTGTTCCAATCCTGCCTCTGCCAATTGCCTGACTCTGCTCTGTGATCTTGGCCAAATTGCTTAACCTGTCTGCCTCTGATTCTTTTTCCCTAAAGTGGGGATAACGATGTTCCAGTGACTGTTATTACAAATCGCCTTGCAATTCAGTGACTTTATATAAGAACAACCATTTTATTATCTCAGTTTGTATAGCTTGGCAATCTAAAATGGGCTCAGCTGAGGGGCACCTGGGTGGCTCAGTCGATTAAGCGTCCAACTTCAGCTCAGGTCATGATCTCACGGTTTGTGAGTTCGAGCCCCGTGTTGGGCTCTGTGCTGACAGCTCAGAGCCTGGAGCCTGCTTCGGATTCTGTATCTCCCTCTCTCTCTGCCCCTCCCCACTCACACTCTGTCTCTCTCTCTCTCTCTTAAAAATAACGTTAAAAAAATTTTTTTAATGGGCTCAGCCGAGTGGTTCTGGCTCAGTGTTTCTGACATGGTTATAAGCCAGATGATGGCTACAGCAGTGAGGAGCTGGGGCAGCTGGAGGTTGGCTGGGCCTCTCTTGATCTTTATGTAGTTTCCGGGCTTCGTTTCCATCTGTGAGCTCCTCTGGGAGCCTCGGAGCAGTCAGGTTGTCTGCATGGTGGCCCAACACTCCAGCAGGGGTACCCCAGTGAACTCCACAGAAGCTGCATCACATTCGATGAACTGGCCTTGGGAGTCTCATAGGGTCACTTCTGCCATTACTCCCAAGCACCCCCCAGATTCAAGTGGGGGTAGCCTAAACCCTACCTCTCCCTAGGAACATTGTAGGAGGCGCATGTGGGGTGAAAGCTACTGCTGCAGTTGTCTCTGAAAATACAGTCTGCCACAGTTGTGAGAGTTAGGTAAGTCAAAACACGGGAGCTGTCTAGAACGGTGACTAGGCATTGTATATAAGCGATAGCTATATATAGTCAAGGGTGACCGTATGCAATTTACTCATGATGTGCTGATTTTAAGACCTGATTCCCAATGCGGAAGCCAATTCGATGAACTGTAGCATTTCTCATTTGGGTATTGAGGGATCTCTAGGAATTCAACATGCAGGGGCAAGTGGGAGGGCCCTCTGTGCAAAGGGAACGAGCTGTGTAAAGGTGTGGAGTGTAAAGTTCCTGAGGCCTGGACTTAGCTCCTGGTGGCAGGGGCTCCCCTGAGGTGAAGTGGGGGAGGGGGGCTGGGAGAGTGGATGGAGGCCAGGCTGAGAAAAGTTTTGCGGATGGGATTTGATCCTGTGGCTCCCAGGGAGTTCTTGGCTGTTTCTCAGGCAGAGATATGAAGGGCTGGAGTACCCTAATGAGGGAGCCGCTTCTGAGGTGTGACCAGCAGAACTGGGGGAGGTACTGGACTTAGGGGGTATAGGGAGAGGGCAGGAATGATGGGACTCGTGCCCGCGTGTTTGCCCAGGGCGTTTGCATCAGTTTTGCATGTGACGAGCATAACCACACTCACTTGCCTTTTCTCCCCTTCTAGTATATTGGACACTTTGCAATTTTTCTCTGCTGCAAGGGGAGATGGAAGGGTGGGAGGGTGCCTGCCTTGGCAGAGGGGTCTGGAAGAGCCTAGCAGACAACCCTAGGGAAGCCGGCAGGGCCAGAGAACTCTCAATGGCCTCCTCCTCATGCCTCAGCCCCATCTGCGGGGGATGCACCCCCCCCCCCGCCACCCTCATGGTCTCCCCTTCCAACACCCCTGCCTAGTGTGCAGCTTCACAGCATCCAAATGGAACAGATCCCGGGGGTTGTAGTGTCCACCCTGCTCACATTACAGATTGGGAAACTGAGGCCCAGTGACTTGCTCCAAATGCCACAGCAAGTTAGCAAAGGATCCAGCCTCAAGCTGGCCACATGGCTGCAGCAGGTGCAGTGGCACTGAGGGCTGCCTCTGATTCAGTTTGACAGGAACAGGTGCTCTTCGGGTGCAGGGCTCCTCCCTACGAGATCCTCCACCCTCCACCCCCGAAGCCTCCCCCCAGCCACTCTCTAAGGCCAGTGCTCCCTCCTGAGGGAGGTAGTGGATTTGGAGGTCGGGAACCTGATTTCAAGGAAAGAGAAGAAGGGGCTCTTTAGCAGCTATGTGCTCCTGGGAAAGTCACCTTGTCTCTCACCTGTAAAAGGAGCAGGAGCGCACCAACCCCAGCAGGGCTGTCCTGAGGATTAGATGGGCCCTCCGGTGCTGAGCGATAATCTCTGATGCTGGTGCTGCATCTGGGAAAGGGAACCGCCAAGGATTACTCGGGAGAGGGATTTGAGCTGCTATGTGGAGGCAAGGCTGGACTAGCGCTGGGAAAAGGGACTTGGTCTTGACCCTAAAAGCTCTGGGCTTGTGACGGGGCCGGTCCAGCCCTTCCCTTACTCGTGAGAAGGGGCCCAAGGGAAAGATTGGGGTGGGATCCAGGCAGGATCCCCTTCGGGGGCAACCTCCCCACCTAGCACTGAGAGGGAAGGAAGGGTCGAAACAGCAGAGCAAGTACGGTTGCTGTCTCCTCCCGCCCCAGCCCCTGCCCTGCATGCAGCTGTGAGAGACAACCCTGAGCTCCAGCCAAGCTGACCTTGACTCCTGGCACCCATGGTGTCCGTGAGGGAAGCAGAAGCCCAAGACCACACTGCTTCCAGAGTGCTACAGCTATGGGCCTGTCTACACCTGCGTGTGCCTCCATGAGCCTGTGTGTATTCACGTGTCCATTTGTATTGCCTGGGTCTGCCTGTGAATATGTGCTCTAAGTTTGTGTATGTCTGCCTCTGTGTGTTTGTGCATGTGCTAGCACATGTATGAGAGGGGGCCCTTGGTTTCCTGCAGGCCCCATGGGGTCTCTCCTTATAAATGGCAGACAGGTTAGAATGTGTTGACAAGGGGCCAAGTGCTCATGTGTTTTAAGCCCTGAGGAGGAGTGGAGTAGAGACAGCCGTTGCTCTGGCAGGTGTGTGGGCTGAGGGGAGGTCCAGATCTCACCAGTGGGGCAAATTCAGCAGAAAGACGAGTTCCCCAGATCTGGAAAGCCTCTGCCAGGGGCTCCTCTGTGCAGAACTTGGACCCAGAATCAAATCAGGCACCACCTCTACTCTTGGAGCCAGCCAGGGGCATCAGTGTGCAGCTGAACACGAGCATGGCTGCTGAACCGGGCTGTGCAGGGCCCATGGAAACAGGAAAAGGCATGCCCAAGTCTACCAGGAGAGTCAAGGAAGTCTTCCTGCGGAAGGAGTTTGAGCCAAGACTGCAGGGCTATTTGGTGGGAGGGGAGGGGAGGTGGAGAACAGATGCCAGGTGGGCCTGGGGGCTTGAGAAAGATGGATGGGAAGGGTGATTCTCATCTGCCGGGCCTGGAAGACTGGAGAATGGAGGTGCCTTGAGATAAAGCACAGGGGTGGAGCAGGTTTGGGGGAATGTGATGAGTCATCATTGCGCCACTGGGGGTGTGAGGTTCCTGTTGGGGTGTCGAGGCCGGGATGACCAGGGGTCCCTGGATACTCCAGACTTGAGCGTGGTCCAGGCAGAGACAGTGGTGCTAGGTGATCTTGCACAAGGAGAGTGTGAAGGGCAAAGGAGGACAAAGGGCGTAGGAGAAAGTGCAGCACGAGGCTCTGGGCAGAGAGGGGGACCTGGAGGCAATGAGGGAAACCAGAGCAAGTTGTGTCCTGGATGCCAGGGTCCAGAAGGTTTCCGGAAGGAGGGTGAGGCCCATAGTGTCAGGGAAGAATGAGAGCTGCACGGTGGGCTCACTCATGTGGAGGTCATGGTTGAACTGGCGGGAGCACAAGGCTGTGGGTTTAGCAGCAGGTGGGAGGGAGGCAGTGGAGACGTGAGTGTAGACAACTCTTTCAGAGATTTGGATGAGAAGGAAGGAAATAAGGGGTGTGCTAGCTGGGCTGGGGTGGAGGGGGACAGACCGAGTGAGACTCAGGGCCTATTCTTTGCCGCCTGCAAGGAGCCAGCCCAGAGGAGGTGCCGAGGGAGGAGGAGCAGGGTGAGGCTGCTGTGGACACCTGTACTGGTTCTCTGCTGGGGCCCGGGGGAGGGCGCCTGGAGGGGGCGGATTTTCCTGGAGGGATGGTTGTGCAGAGCAGGGGAGGAGGAGGTGGCATGGTGGCAGCCCTCAGTCCTGCCCTGAGCTCTGCCAGGCTCCAGTGTATCTGGCCACCCTGGGAGTGGGAGGACCTTACATGCAGAGACTTTTGACATCCTAGGAGGCAGAAGCCCCACAAACTCAGAGCATCCTCCTAAAGCAGGTTGCAAATCAGTGGTTGAAGCTCAGGGCTGGGTGGAGTTGGCCTCCGGTGGTTTTGGGTCTGCAGGGCTCTAGGGGTGGCTTCATAGCTGCTTCAAACAAGAAAAGCCTGGGAAGGTCAGGGCACGGATCCTCAGGCTTCTAAGGAGGCCACGCCCAGCTCCCTCGGGTTAGGGGGTGGCTGTCTGCCGAACTGGAGCAGGTGTTCACAGACATCTAGCCCTGCTCCCCTTCTGGGCTGGCTCCTTCCCTGAACAAGCCCGAGTCTCACCCAGTCTGTCCCCCTCCCCCCCTTTCCAGCTAGCACTCCCTTTCTTCCCAATTACTGGGAAGTTCTTCCTCTGGGTCTAGCCGAAGTCTCTCCTGCTGTGCGTTCCCTTCTGGTGAACTTGTTCAACCCTGCTCTGCGGAGCCAAGCTGATCAGCCGGCCGCTTTGAGTGGCGGCCAGTGTTTTTACAACTTGTTTTCATGAAGTTGGTTTGAAGTCTCCCTGCATTCCCAGAATGTCAGACCCGCCCTGATTCACAAGGATTGACCAAAACAGGATCTGAGCCAACGAGAAGAATCTGAGGACTTAGTCATCCCCCTTGGATCATCTGCAGATTCTCCTGCTTTCCTTCTAATAAAAAAAAGAAAAAAGGAAAAAACGTAAGTTAGCTCAGATGGCCAGGAGGGTAGAGTGTGGGAGGGATGTACATAGGCTCAGATGATGCCGGCCCAGGCTTTCCTCAGGGAGCCCACCTCAAGTCAAGTTCGTTCTGCTGCTTGCCACATGGGGGAGCTTGAACAACTCCGAGTCTCAGCCTCAGTTTCCTTGTCTCTGAAATGGGAAAATTAATGGCACTGACCTCATAGCTGTCTGAGGTGGGGCGATCTCGAAGCAGACCCTGAGACAAGGGTTCACATGAGAGTGATTTATTAGGAAGTTTTCCAGAAAACAAGCTGCTAAAGTAATAGGGAAAGTAGAATCAGAAAGAGGAGGAGAAGCAAGCTCTGGGGACATGAGGCCAAAGCTGACCGAGGGCAAGGATGCTAGAGAACTTAGACCTTTACCCAGGTGGTCACCGGTAAAAGGGGGCCCTGGGGACCAGCCATGACCGCAGGCAAAGGGATTCCAACAGCCTCAGGGCAGTCCACCCACACACCTCCACAGATGCTGGCTGCTGGGAGGGACCACCAAGAGGCAGAACCTTCCTTGTGCTTCCACTGTTCCCCCAGGCCCAGGTGCTGGCTCACGCTCTCTCAGCTTCCAGAAACAGAAACTCACAGAGCTCCTCAGCTGGCAGACGTGGCCCCAGCCCCCAAGGTTCTCCCTGATGACTCGGCTTCATGCAGCCTTTCCACCTTCGCCAGGTTGCCTTGCTGTAGACCCTTCTGGAGAAGTCTGCCTCTGAGCCACTTGCATCTCCAGCCCTGCCTGCACAGCCTAGGGGGCATCTGTGAAGAGCAGGACATGGCAGAGGGCCCAGGGGCAGTGGTTAGATCAGGGCCTTGAAAGCATTGAGCACCACAGAGGAAATCAAGGCCCTTGGGGCCCATCCCCACCTGAATTGAATTTGACTTTTCTTCTCGGCCCACGGCACCCCCCCCCCCCCCCCCCCCCCCCTCTATGGGCAAAGCCCAGGTGTTCAAGGATTGCTTCTGGAACTCATGTTGGTCAGCATGTCCCAGAAACAAACAAGCAGGAGTTATGCTCTCAGGACTCTGACGATGATGACTTTAACTGGTGGTGTCCTCCTGGGGTAGCCCAGATAGAATCTGCCCCAACCCTTCTCCCACCCCTGTGATATCACAAGGGATGTCACTCAAAATCTGGCCTCCCTGCTAAGGCCTTTGGGAGTCCAGCGCTGTAGAGCATGACAGGCCTGGGTCCTAGTTCAGACTCTTGTGCCTGCTGTGTGACCTTGGCCAAGTCAGCTCCCCTCTCTGAGCCTCAGTGCCCCATGTTTCTCACCAAAGTGTTGTATCCACCCACCTCAGGTCTGGTGGTTTCAACATGGTGTTAATCCCTGTTTGATACCCAGAGAGGCAAAGTGACTTGCCCAAGATCACACAGCAAAAGGGTGGAGGTGACAGGACCAGGAATTGCTCCCTGCCCCCTGGCTGGTTAGGGAAGCACCTTACCATTTATCAGCTCTGCTCTGGCTCCCAGCCCTGTCTGATTTGGAACCTGCACTAAGTCCTTAATGAACAGGATGGACTGAGGTAGGGACCCCAGTGGTCAGTGCGCGCTGTTTATCACTAGTTCCTCTGACAACCATTTATGGACGTACTGTGGAAAGATGGACGAGGTCCTGCTTTCCCCAGGCTTAATGTCTAGCACACGTATCCCAAGGCCTGGGCTCCTCCTTGCCTACCCTTCCTTCCAAGGAGCGGGCAGGGAGCGGCTGGCTGGGGTGGTGGATGCAGAGGAAACAAGCTTGTTCAGTCGTGGCTATTCGTTGCTGCCTCCAGTGGATCCAGTGCTGGACTAGGTTGGGGTGAGGCTAGGAGAAAGCGCTGATCCGCCAACAAGGCCCCCCTGCACCCCACCCCCAGCTCATGCCTCCTTTGTTCGGAGGGCACTCGGTGCCTTTCTCCGGGCTCTCCCACCAGGGCTCGGAGCCTCTCCTGGCACACAGAAGAGCTCAGGGACTGTGTGCTGGTGACTGGATTTATGGTTGTGTAGACTGGCTTGGGAGTCCGAGTATGAATCCTGGCTCTGCCATTCACATAGCTGTGCCCTCGAACAAGGGACCCAGAGCCCTTGAGCTGTTCTGCCGTCTGCAGAGTACAGGTGCAATGGGAGGCTGAGGGAGACAAAGGAGAGAGTGGACAGACTCTCTGTCCCTTTCAAGGCTACGGCCGGCCCTCCGCATGTGGTCGACGGTGCTGCGGTAGATGGACCGGCATGCGCCAGGCCAGTGGGAAACACGAGACGGATGGCGTTAGGTCCTATCACATCAGTTCTCCCTGTCTGCTGGGCTCCCCCAATCCTCCCACGGGGAATCTGGTCTGGTGGCTATAACCCATTTGAGGAATGAAGACCTGAGCCTAGAGAGGAGGCTGACCTGCCGGCCAGTGGCCAAGCCAGGCTCAGAGCCCAGGTCTCCTGGCTTAGTCTCCTACTCTCCCCTACCCTGCCCCCCTCCGGAACCTGGCTCCTGCTCTCTGGAAGCGCTCTGTGAAAGATGCTAGGAAGGGTGGTGGACCGGGAAGATGGAGGTTTCTCAGGAGCGTGCATTCTGGTGGCTTTAGTCCAAGGGGATCAGTGTGACCAGTAGGCGCGGAGTAAGTGGGCCGAAGGCGGGCATGGGTAGAGGTGGACTGAGAAGGGGTGCAAAGGAGAAAACCAATTGTGGGGACCAGAGGTCACTGGGTCCATCCGCTCAGCCTGATGGCCAGGGGGCTGCCAGACACTTCTAGGCCCCCTGGGCCAGGTCCCTTCCCAGATGGTGCTGGAAGGTAAGGGACTTTAAGGAGCAGCAGGTCTGAGGGAGATGCTAGTCAAGTCACGGTCACTGTCCTTGAAGGAACCCCAGTCGGCTCTAGAAATAAGGCCCACATCTAAGCATGAGGACCTTTCATGGGTACAGCGCTTTCTAAAAGGCAGACTCCAGGGAAGACAGGGCTGGCTGGCAGCCCAGCAGATGCTCAGGTGAAGTGACCAGGGCAGGTGGCCTGGGCCCCACAGAAGTGAGAGCTGGTGGGCGGGGAGTGGACAGGCAGGCCCAGGGCAGAGTTTGCTGGGCCCCGGGGGGGAAAAATGCAAATGGAGGCCCATATACTTTGTCAGATATTTGAAGGTGATACCACAACTCAGAAACTGCTCAATGAAATAATTTGATTTTCTCATCTTGACAGATATATCTTCATAATACAAATTGAAATATACACATAAAGGTTTTATACAACTGAGAGTGACTGAATAGCAAAGGAGACTGAATGTAGTTATTAGTACACATCTGGGGGCTTTGTTGGTGATGTTTGGATACATTGCTACTTATTATTTTGTAAAATATATTGTCTTCATTTTTACAAGATCACTGTAGTTGTATTGTTGTAATCAAGATTTTCACATCATTTAAAAATTGGATATTGATGGTAATCATCTGAAGGATCGAAAATAAAATGCGATTATATTTCAAGTGTATAGATTATATTTCCATCAAAAACATAAATTAAAGTAAATGTAAAGAAAGGAGAACTTACATCCTCAAAACTTGTTTTCATTCCTTGAAATTATCTATGGATATTAAAACTATATACGTTGTGGGGCGCCTGGGTGGCTCAGTCGGTTGGGCGACTGACTTTGGCTCAGGTCGTGATCTCACGGTTCGTGGGTTCAAGCCCCGTGTCGGGCTCTCTGCTGACAGCTCAGAGCCTGGAGCCTGCTTCGGATTCTGTGTCTCCCTCTCTCTGCACCTCCCCTGCTGGTGCCCTGTCTCTCTCTGACTCTCAAAAAATAGATGTTAATAAAAAAAATTTTTTTAAGAACTATATACGTTGTAATTAACGAATATCAGATCTTAAAGTAAAATTATTTAGAGATGAAATATCCACATTTTTGAACATTTGTAACTGTGAGCCTATTCACAGTCCCAGGTGTCCATGTGGTTGCCAGTGTGAAGGATTAGCATCACACTTCATGTTACATTAATTTGAGTAATATGAATTCTTAGATGCTGAAAGATGTTCTTCAGCTGCCTTGTGTATTTATTGTGGATACCGCACTAATTCATGAGTACTTTTAGAACCACAGATTGGAACAGGGAGAAAAGCCAAATAAAAAGAAAATGTTGCTCAGCATTACTGGGAAAGACACTTTGTTATGCAAGAAGCTATGGCTAGTCGCTGTCTGAAAGGATTTGACAAGTTTAATTTGCCTCTGGAATGTTTCCTGCTACTTAGTCCCCTCCTCCACCACCACTCCTAGTGTCCCCCTCCCTCATCCACAACAACGCGACCCACAGACCTTTATCTGGACAGAATCATCTTTTGTTCTTCACGCCAAGAAATGGAGAAGGGTTTCAGCGGAACCTGAGTGGTGTTAGGGGAGCGGATGAGGCTCCCGGGTCCCATGGATGTCCTGTGGTGGGGGCTCCTGTATGTTCTCTACTATGTTCATTTGTGAGCATGTGTCTGTGATGTGTGGTGCTCAGGGCAGTGGCCTTTCTGCCCTACGCCTAAGGGTGATTCAGGGGATGGGATGAGATCTCACCAGTGAGATCTCTATCGTACAGTTTAACGAGAGATAAATGATGGAGCTTGTGCCATGGCTGGTGTCTAAACCTCTGTGTCTGCGTTCACTCATTCATTTCACTTGTGTGTGCATTTACTCATTTATTTAAAACCTGTATTCACTTCCTCCAACCCTTCATTTCATTGTGGAATGCCAGGCCATAGTCAGTCTTGTGATGCAGCCCCAGATCCTACAGACGAGGGAATCAAGGCTCAGAGAAGTGCACTGGTGTACCTAAGGTCACACAGCAGGAAAGCCCCTGGTAGGTTTCACAGTAGAGGATGGACGCCACGTTTGAGTTTCAGGTAAAATTTGAATAGGTATTACTGTATCCCAATTGGCTTTTGGGGCTCTGCCACCCAGCCACCTGCCTCAGGGCCCTTTTCAGCTTGAAGAGCCACTTCCCGTTTGGGGCCAAACACTTCCTTCAAGTGACTCACAGGCTCCCACTGGTCTCGTGCTGGGAAGCCAGCGTGGGGGTGGAGATAGGCCCAGGCCACATCACCTTCTGCCTGCGACCCCAGCTGGGTGACCCTGAGACCAAGCAGTGCCACAGATTAGAGGTAGGAGATGGAAAAGGAAGGAGGATGTCAGACGGTTCTCACCCGGCCTGGTGGGCAGGACTCTGAGGGAGCAGGGGGACCTGAACCCGGGCCACGGTGGGCAAGGGGGCAGCCTCCACGTCCCGCCCTTCCCACATCTGGCTTCCAGGGTAGCCACTGCCTATGTCGCCGCTGAAGCAGAGACGGGGGGCGGAGCCCTCAGGGAGAATTTGGGACACTTTCTCTTCAGTGCAGAAGGACAGTTAAGTGGAAAGAACATGAGGCCGGGAGTCATGAACTTGAATTTCTAACACCAACTTTCTCATGAACTTGTCAGCTCCCTATCCTTCTCTGGGCCTCAATATGCATGCCTGGGGGAGGGCTCGCTGGCTGTGACCTTTTGTGGTAACTTGGTATCTCAGGATTTATGCGAAGAGATTTGGGGTTGAATTCTGGCTCTGCTACCTTGCTGGCTGCACCCACGTCTCAGAGCCTTCATTTTAAATTTCGAAATAATATTCACTTTCAGGCATTTTACGTAATTTAATCCCCACATCAACCCTGTGAGTCAGATTTACTATTATTGTTGTCATTGTAACTATTTTATAATACGGAGATTGAGGCACAGAGAGGTTAAGTAACTTGCCCGAGGTTACACAGTAAGAACCAAGATTCTGATGTGGACAGTTTGACCCCAGTGCCCATGCTGTTAACCACTATGTACTTGCTACTCAAACTGTGGTCCTTGGACCTGAGCCCCAGCATCACCTGGGAGCTGGTCAGAAATGAAGGATCTCAGGCCCCCTTGTAGACCTACTGTGTCGGACTGTTTTAACAGGGTCTCCAGGTGATTTGTTTGCACACTGAAGTTTGAGAATGTTTTTATTGAGAGTGTTTATATTCCACCCATCACTTAGGGTCATAATGAATGGGAGGCGAAGGAAATAAGTATGTTTTGTAAACTGTAAAGTGCAGTGCGTTCAGAGCATGGTGAGAAACCTGGGGACTGCAGGTAGAGGGAGGCAGGGTTAGGGTGCCCCGGGGGTCTCTCAGTAGCCGGATGTCCTCTCTAAGCTGTCTCTGAGTCCAGTTCTGTCCCCCTCCGGTCTGAGGCCGAGCTTGGCTGTGTGTTTCTTGCTGGGGTGTGGCTCCAGGGCCTGATCGGGTTGGAGAGTTCTCATGTTGGCATGGGCTTGAGCCACCCCTGTCCTGGGGCTGCAGGGCACCAAGAGGCCCGGGTCCCAACCCTGGCTCTGTCTACAACTCTCTGGGAAGGCCAGGCCAGCTCCCGGCCCTGCCAGCCTCGCTCTGCCCCAGTGGGCAATGCGGCAGCATCTTGCAAGCCCGCAGTGCTGCCCCAGAGCTGTGTCCCTTCTCCGTTTCTCTCCAAGGCCTGTCGGAACCAACTCTCCTCCCAGTTCCTGGGCAGGAGGGCTGCCCTGCCGGCTGTAGGAGCTGGTGGTAGGGGAGCCAGTACATGAGTCAGAAGTTAGCCACATAATTGCGGTGCCCCAGATCCCGCCTCCAGCCCACCGCCCTCCCCCATCGGCTGCATTAGAAGAGCAGCTGGTTTGGCGGCTACCTCCAGAGGAGCAGGTCTCTGGGCAGCACGAAAGGGCCTCTGCTCCCCCAGGAGCCACACGCAGCCCCAATTTCTCCCCAGAGTGGCTGGAACTTGGATTGCATGTACGTGGGTTCTGGAGCGGGCAAGAGTGGTTCAGGGTACTGGTTGTCCTGTGTTTGGGGTTGGGGCTGGTCTGTGGGCAGCATGTGTGGAGGTAGGATTGCTTGTGGGGTGTCTGGTGGCCCATAGCTGGACCACCCGCCGGTTTAGCAGCTTCCCTGGGCAGGGACAAGGCGTGACCCATCCCTGGGCCGCACACCCAGCATGGGGTGGGCACGGCATGGGGACTGGCTAAGGGTCAGGTGGGAGAGGAGAAGGTAGGGTGGACCGATGAGTGATCTGACTGGGTTTGTCCCCTTGTCCCCTCAGCTGTCCCAAGGAAGTGACAACACCACCTCCGTGGACAGGACATCCTCAAGAGCCCTGCTCACAGCCACTGCTACCTTCTTCCAGGTAAAAAAACAGAAAGGAAGGGTGGGGGGTGGGGGGAGAAAGGAGGTAGGGACTAGCCACAGAGAGCAGTGCTCTGGCTTCTAAAACAGTATCTACCTCTCCTAGGGAGACAGCACCTTGCAATTTACAAAAACCAAAGAACAAAAAAGCCAATCAAGGGGGACAGGGATTGTTGTCCCATTTGATGGGCGAGTAAAGAACTAGAGTATTCTTAGACAACTTATTCCAGTGTACTGGATACTTGTCTAAGCACCTGACATGTATTAGCTCATTTAATCCCCTCAACAGCCCATGAGGTGGGTGCTATTATCCCCACTTTATGGATAAGGAGACTGAGGTATAGTGGTATCATACCAATTAGTAGGTGGTAGAACTGGGTTTCAAACCCAGGCAGACTGACTCTCGTTGCACATTCTCAATCCCTGTGATTTACTGCCTCTAGAACCATGTATTAAACGAAGTTTCCTTGACATCCAATTTGGGGGTTTAAAGAGCTCCCATTCCCAGAGGAGATATGTATTTTCAAAGATAATCCTGGCGAAGGTGATGCTTCAGCCAAAGGAATGAAGAGCAAATGGTGGAATTAGAGGTCTTGAATCATGGAATTGGCATGAACCTTCAAGGTGTGCCAGGCCAGCAAATTCCTGTGACTTTCTTCCTCAGCATTCTAGTAAATCCAGTTTTCTTTGGTTACCGGATGGAGACCAAGAAATTTGAGAGGAGGGAAGAAAAGGTTAGGCCCCAGGTTCTCAGACGTGCCTAGAAGTAGAGGGGCTTCTGTTTTTCACAGGACACCACAGTGAAGAGAGATGAAGGGACAGTGAGGAAATCAGTATTCTGTGCTAATTCTGAGGTCACCTTATACTAGACCCGGAACAGATATGTGCAAACAGATATCAAGGGGTTAAGCAAAAATTGTGGGAGAAAATGCTTAATGGAGACTTTTTTTATAGTCACTTTTTTTTCTGTAAATTGGGAAAGGCTAATTATTATTCAGGAGCAGAACCGGGATCGGGCTCAGAAGTGGCTCTGCAGTCGCATGGTTTAAGAGGCTGTGATCTCCTTTCCTTCCACTGCACGTGTAAGCAGCTTTTCTGACTCACAAATAAACAGGTGCCTGCTTGGTGCCAGGCCCAGTGCAGAGGCACAGGTCCCCTGCAAAGTGACTCCTCTAGCAGGGATGGGGCCTGGGGTGTCTTGTGTCCCCGTCGCCTGGTGCAGGGTCTTCAGAAAAACTTGGCCAAACGGATTAAAAATCTCTGCCTGGGGAAGCTCTCAGTCTGGTGGGCAAGGCAGCTACGGAAGCAGATAATTACCGGGCACGGAGGCCTGTGATCATGTCTCGAGAGCTCTGCCAGATGACGGGAACACAAAAAGAGGAGGCAGTGGGCTTCTGGGGCGAGGGGGATCAGACCAGGCTTTGCACAGGGTCCATTTGTTAAGGTGGATAGGATTTGAATTGGGGTGGTGGGGAGAGCTTTCCTGGCAGAGGGCCCAGCATGAGCAAAGGCGTGGAGGTGGGGAGGCCGGATAATGTGGTGTGCCTGGAGCAGAATGGTGTGAGGAGGGGCAGGGGGAGGTAAGGCCAGACAGGTAGGTGTAAGGGGAGGGAAGCAAGAGAAAGATTCCTTAAATGGTAGGCCTTGCTTTTCTTCCCCTCCCCAAGGGCCTGCTTGGGAAGCCTGTTTGTATGATAACTCTGCTATTTTACATAAATAAATAAAATAAATCATTGCTCTCTGTTCCCTCCGGGGGTAAAAACCGGGCCGGGACGAGTTTGCTCAGTGCAAGTCTCTGCCAGACTCAGCTTTCTCCTTTTCCTCCTTTTCGGGTGGCTCCTCCTTCCCGGGGACCCAGGGAGAGGCATCGGAAAAAGCCAGCCTGGTCCCTGTGACTGAATCACTGGGCTCCTGGGAGGCTGGGGTGTCAACCGAGGTGAGAGAATAGTGAAAGCCAACCCCACCAGGCCCCCAGGCTGACCCTTGAGGCCCTGCCGGAAACCCTGAGAATATTTGCTCACTCTGCCTGCTCCAGGGAGAACCTGTCAGTGCCAGTGGGGGAGGGGGGTGATAGGGGTCCGGCAGCTTAAAGACGGAAGCACTCAGCCCTCCAGGGAGGGAGGGGGCTGTCACGGGCGGGGGGTGGGGGGGTATGCAAGCCTACACAGGCCACTCCTCTGGGGAACCACCCCTAGGAACTAACTGTACAGGGGATTTCTGCATGGGAAGGGAGGCCGGATGGAATGACTGCAGATCTTCCCTGGTGCCGCGACATTGAGGACTTGGATAGCCTGAAATCCAAGGATAGTTCTTAGATCCCTGTTGGATTGTGCCAGGACTCCTTGACCATAGGAGTCTTGAGTGAGGTGATTCTGAGACCCCGGTTTAGAGAGTCTGTAACGAGAGATTTTGAGTTTTGAGATGCTAAGCTCTGTATCCCAGGCAAGGCAAGGTCACACTCTTGGTGACTACTCAGCCCATGCTCATACCCCTGACTTGGGAAAGAGAGGTCCTTCCTAGGCCAAGAGAAGCCAGGTCCCCTGGGCAGGGTCCATTCCTGACTCCTGTCCAATCCTGTAGCCCCAGACATACCTCAGACATGCAGGTCTGTCCCCCTAGGGCCTTAACGGCAGGCGCAGCTCAGGAGACCTATCCTGACCTCTGCTAGCCTCCCCTCCTCACCCATAAAACGGGGATCTGGTACTTACCTCTGGAATCAGCCAGATGCTTCCATGAGCCCATATGCATGGAGGCTCCTGGGCACTAGAAAACACTGCACGTGGCCATAATCCTAGCTGCTGTTGCCGCAGTGTGGTTGTCTCCTTGAAAGGAAGGTTCGTGTCCGATTCTCTGTGAATCCTGCTTGGCTCCCAGCAGTGCCTGGTACTGAGCAGAGGCTTAAACATTCACTGAGTGACCTCAAGAGCTTTAGGTAGGGAATAAGTCCTCCCAGAGGCCTCCGTTCCAAGGAAGCCATCCCTTCTCAAGGGAGGAGCAGGGAGAACTTTGTGTGTGTGTGTGGGGGGGGGGGGGGGGGCGGGGGGCAAAAGGGGCGGGAGAACTAGGGAAGCCACCGCCAGGGTTGGGAGCAAGTCTGCCTGAAATATAGTCCAGCTTGGCCTGCTCAGAGGGGAAGGGAAATCAGAGGTCTCCTGGCACGGAAATGTTGGATAAACAGGCTGCCTGGCACCATTGTGGAAAGAGATTAATAACGACCCTAATTATGGCCTGATTGATCTTTTGAGGGCTCCTGCAGAGCTCCGGCCTTGGCCACTGAGCAGCTGTTCCCCAAAGAACCACCAGGCATGACGGGGGACTGGGGCTGCTGGCCTGCCTTGTCTTTTCACCTCCGAGGCCTCCCTCCTGGCACCTCTCCCAGCCTCTCCCCACTGGCAGCTGCCTCCTTGACAGACTTCCTTCCTTCCCTACATCTGGCTACCTTCTCTGTTTTCGTTAAATCTAGAGCTTTCCGTGAGGCCCACAGAAGTGGACTGACTTGCCTAAGGCCACACAGTGAGATGGTGGCAGCCAGATCTCTCCATTCTAGCCATCTGACGAGGCTCAGGGACGGGAAGGTGGTAAATGTGGGAGCACTCCTCAGAAGCCAAATGCAGAAAGCTGTGCCTCAGGGCAGTGGGGTAGGGTCTGGGATTGGCTGATCCCATTATCAGCCCTGTCCCCCCACTGCCAGCCCCAGCCCTGGGGCCAAGGATTTGTCTCATGGGTTTGGGTTTGCTTGTTTGGTGAGCTTCCTGGAGGTGCCCTGCTGCTCCTGGGCTCCCAGAGGATGAGGAGTCTCCTTTTGGCAACAGCCTCACCATCATGGAACCCACATGGGCTTCACCTGCTGGCTGGGACCTGGGGGTGCCCTCAGCTCTGAGAGAGGCCCTGCTCATGCCTCCCTGTCACCAGGCTTTCCTTGTGCTGTCCCCTACCTAGAGCCCCTGCTTCCCCCACTTTGTGCCACAAATCCTTCCTTATTTCTGAATTCCGCTTAGATCCACCCTCTCCAAGAAGCCAGCCTTCAGTGATCCGTGCTGGGAACCGCGGAGGCACAGGAGTTATGGGACCCAGAAGAGACCCTGACCCAGGCAGGGAAAGTTTCCCGGAGGAGAAGCTGCTGAATTGAGACCAAGAGGAGTTTTCCAGGCCTTGAAGATAGGCAGAGGGGCCCAGAGCTAAGTCTGTTTCATGGGCACACCTGCACTGGAAGCAGGGGATGACAAGGCAGTGAGGAGGAACTCCAGGGAGGTCCTGGTCTACCTCCAAGGCCATGTTTCCTGAGCACTATGGGGAAGAGTCCTCATAGCCCTGTGCCTTTTATGCCTTGGGTTTTACTCCAAGGGAATGTTGGGGTCATTGCTGTACCTTGGTCTCTGTCAAAGATGGTGAAGGCACCTGGGCAGGGGCAGAGCCCTGGCCTGGGGCTCAGGATGACTAGGCCTCTAACCTTGTCTCAGGCCTTCCTGCAGCTCTCAACCTCATCTTGACTGTTCTAGGCAGGGGCATGCTCAGGGCTCCCAGCATTAGTCCTGGGAAGGGAAGGGGTTCTTCCCCTCAGACTGGGTGAGGACTGTGGGGCTTGTCCTTCCCTCCTCCCTGTGCAGCCCCATCTCTGCTTTCCTCCTGGTGATGAAGACAGAACAGGTGGTTAAAAGGTTTTGGGGGGTGGTGTGCCAGAAAGGCCCTTGAGGACCATCTGGTGGCATGTATCCCATGATACAGATAGGAAAGCTGAGGCCAGAGGCTTACGGAGGTCACCGAAGGCTGAGCTGGGGTTGAGGACTGTGAGGCCAGCCATGGCCAACAAGAAGTGGGGACTTCTCCTTGTCCACACCCATGCTCTGCCTCCCTCCCTGGGGCCCTGGCAGGCTGCTGGAGAAGGTCAGGTCTCCTCCTCCTCCAGCCCTACAACTTGTCAGGGGTTTCCTTTTCCCTCCCCCTGGGTTCTTGGTGCTGTTCCCCGCCCCTGCTCCCCTAGTGCCAACCAAAATATTGGGCTTGGCCCTTTGATATGCATTTTGCAGTGACACAGGCGTTGTGGCCGGTACAGCCACGGAAGGCAGCAGGAATGTGGGCAGACCTTCCCTCTGGGGCTGGTGCCATGGAAGGACTCAGCAGTCCTGGGTTCAAATCCTCCCTTCTCCCCAGTCAGCTGTTTGGTCTTGGGTGAATCACTTAATCTCTCCAGCCTGCCTGTCTGTCTGTTGGTCAATCCATTGATAGAGATATCGAAGTTGAATCCATATATATTTAATGAATATACTTTTGGGTTTTTTTTTTTTAAGTTTGTTTATTTTGAGAGACAGAGAGAGATAGTGAGTGCACATGAGAGCGAGCACATGCACGCAGGGGAAGGGCAGAGAGAGAGGAAAGAGAGAGAATCCCAAGCAGGCTCCCTCCCCACTGTCAGCATGGAGCCGGACGTGCGGCTTGAACTCGTGAACTGTGAGATCATGACCTGAGCCAAAATCAAGGGTCTGATGCTTAACTAACTGAACCACCCAGGTGCCCCTAGGCTTTTTTCTTTTTTTGGAGGTATCTAAGTTTACACAAGAATCGATCCAAAGGAAAGAGAGCTGCTACCATACTCTCCCTCCCCACCTCACAGTGGCCCTTATTGTCACCATCCTATATTAGGGTGGCGCATTTGTTACCGCGGGAGACAATGTTGACACGGTGTTACCTAAAGTCATAGTTACACTAGGGCTCGCTCTTGGTGTGGTGCATTCCGTGGGGTTTGACAAAGCCGTCACTGTGGTGTCCTATAGAACAGTTTCATTGCCCTAGAAATCTTTTGCTCTTCTCCTGCCCCCCACCCCTGACACCCGCTGATCTCTCTACCGCTCCCATGGTTTTATCTTTACCAGCATGTCACAGAGCTGGAATCATATAGTCTGGAGCCTTTTCAGGCTTCCGTCACTTAACGATAGGCTTTTGAAGGTCTCTTCAGGTGCTCGTGTGGCTTGATGGCACATTTCGCTCTATCACTGAGTACTCTTCCATTGTCTGGGTGGATCACGGTTTGTTCATCTGTTCACCCTGGGGCCAATATTTCTAGACTGTAAAAGAAGGCTGCCGAGCTCTACTTTGGTACAATCCCTGTCACTTTCTGTAATAACTGGCTTCTTTCACTTTGCATCATGTTTTCGAGATTTATTCATGTTGTAACATGTATCTATGTTTGATTCCTTTTTTTGCAGCCTTGGGTACTTTTTTGTGTCACTCCATCTAGTCCCCGTTTCTTGGGTGGTTACAGTAAGGCTCAGAGAGAGCTAGTGACCTGTCCAAGGTTACACGGCAAGTCCGTTGAAGACCGGGCTGGAACCTGGGCACTGACATCTGGCCTGAAATTCTTTCCACTCTCAGGAAAGAGAACAGGCTTGGGGGGGCTATAGCCAGCGCCGTTCAGGGCGATGAGGATGGTCGTGTGAGGTAGAAGCAGGAAGGAGGGTCAGGTCCGTGCCCAGGATGTCAGGATGGGAGAGGACCCTAATAGTGCCAATATCCTGCTCTGTAGCAGGTGCTCACTCCATCCCGGGTCTGACCCCTTGAAGGCCCTCCCCTGTGTAAAACAGGAGGCCATGAAAGTTCAGGGCAGGGGCCAGGAATTCAGGCAGAAAACAGAACTTTGGGCCGAGGGGCGCCCTTGAACATCAGGCTCAGAAGCTAGGGCTTTCTCTTATCCCACGGCCAGGAGGAGCTCCCTGCTAGGGATTTCTTGGGAACTTGGCTGATACCAGCAGTCCTGGAGGTGGCTTGGAGAAATCGATCCATCCTAAGTAATACCATTAGCCCTGGTGGGAAAAGGAAGTGGCAGGGGAGGCTGGGGAGAGTCTGGTTTCTGGGAGCTTGCTTGAGTGCTCAGTGTCTGAGCAGCACGTCTCTGTTAGCAAGACTTCTGGGCCTCCTCAGAAGTACCTTCCGGGAAGCCCTCAGTGCCTCCTCCTTTTATGGCTGGTCCCTGGGGATGTGGGAATAATTCAAGCCATCCCATGGGGGAGACAGGCCCATCAACGGTGCTCATGCAAGATGCCTGGGGAAGACTGAGGGCTATGGGAAGCTGGGAAACCCTCTAACCAACCTGGATCTCAGGGGAGGCTCCCTGGAGGAGATAATGTCTGAGCTGAGACTTGAAGGATGGGTAGGTATTAGTCAGCTGAAGGGACAGCAAGTTCTGGAGGATAAGGCTGGAGAAATCAGAAGCCATTTGTTCAAGAGCTTGCTCTGGCCACAGGTGAGGGCTTGGGTTGGTGGGGTGTGATCCCCGGAGGGAGGCCAGAGGATTTCCTACCTAGGGGAGAGATGAGACCTGAGCCAGGCCAAGGGGATGGTGAGAAGAGGCTGTGAGGGATGTTAGAAGCAGGTAGGGGGGGGAGGGGGGCGGGGTGCCTGGGTGGCTCAGTTGGTTAAGCATCTGACTTTGGCTCAGGTCATGATCTCACGGACCATGAGTTTGAGCCCTGCATCGGGCTCTGTGCTGACAACTCAGAGCCTGGAGCCTGCTTCACATTCTGGGTCTCCCTCTTTCTCTGCCCTCCCCCACTCACACTCTGTCTCTCTCTCTCAAAAATAAATAAACATTAAAAAATAAAAAAAATAAAAAGCCTTGGGGTGCCTGGGTGGCTCAGTTAGTTGGGCATTGGGCTGCAGCTCAGGTCGTGATCTCATGTTTCACGGGTTCGGGCCCTGTGTCGGGCTCTGTACTGACAGCTCGGAGCCTGGAGCCTGCTTCAGATTCTGTGTCTCCCTCTCTCTGCCCCCCCCCCCCTCTCAAAATAAATAAACATTTAAAAAAAAAAAAAAAAAGCTGGTTGAAGAGGTCAGTGTGGCCTGTGCTGGGTCTGCAGGGCCTGGGTGACTCGCCCAGGGACAGGCAGTTGCTTCTGGCTGTCTCAATCAGGACACAGCCACCAGGTGGGCTTTGCCACACCTAGTAACTGAAGCGGTGGGAAGGGACAAAAGGCCCCAGGAGAATACGCAGAGGAGAGAGAAGAGGTTTGCCTCCCCAAGATGCCCCTATAGTTGTGAATGGTGTGAAAATTCATCAAGCTGGGGGAAGGGGGGAGAGGATTCCAAGAGCCACAATCAGCTGAGCCCTGGGCTGAGGCCCCAGGGCAGGCGGTTCTGCTTTCCTGATTTGAAGTGCAATTTCCATTCCTGGTGCTTTGTAATGCTCATTGGGGGGGGGGGGGGGGGGGGGGGGGGGGGGGAGGGGCAGGGCAGAGGACACGTGGGACTCAGTCCCAGGCTCCAGGAGTCCTGGGAAAGGCTTGTGAGAGCAGGGGGACCTGGGCGTGCGCTCCTGTTCACAGAACGCCCACCTGCTATACCTCAGTCACTGCAGTGATGTGCCCTCTCGGCACCCGCCCCCCAGTCTGGTCTCCTATGGGTGTCAAGGCAAAGGCTGTTACCCCATTTTACAGATTCAGAAACCAAGGCTCAGGGAAGAACCCTAGAGGCCCCAGCCACAGAGCAAAGGTGGGGACAGATGGGATGGATCTGACCAGCAGAGGCCCTACTCTTGGGGTAAGATCTGGCCTTCTACCCCCTCTGGAAGGCTGCGAATGTGGGAATACATTTGTACGCTCCTTCTAGAGTGGAATGAAGTAAAGCTGAGAGCCTTCTCCCCCAACTGCCCCTGCCGCTCCACAACCCCACAGGACCTAAGTCACCAGGCTACAACAGCACCCCACTGCACACTGTTCCCTAAGCCCTGGGCTCAGCTTGGCTCAGAGAGCCCTCAGCAGCTACATCCTATTCCACATACCTCCCCGGGGAGCCACGGGCACAGAGGCTATGCCAGACAATTCCCAGCAATTAGGAGGCTCCTGGTCAGTCAATATTCCCAGCAAGGCCCTAATGCATCTCCCCCCTCCTAACAGACCAGAGGCTGTAATCCTTGTGCTGAGGTTAGCATTTGGTCGGGTGGGGCAGGGGAGCAGGGGTAGGTCGAGGCCCTGAGTGCCACCGAGGTGGAAGCTGTGGGTAGGCCCGAAGCCCAGACCGACCGCCCCTCTGGAGCAGCCCCTGGGCACTTAGGCCTCAGCTCAGTGCTGCCTCCAGGAAGCATGCCCCGCCGCTCCCTCTCCCCCCGCCACCATGCACAATGTTAAGTGCCCACAGGTCCCCCTTACTGTCTCCAAAATACCAGCTCCTGAGCCATTATAGCCGGCCCAGGGGTTGAGGTCAGCAAACTGGCCCTGTAAAGGGCTGGGCAGTATGTATTCTAGTCTTTGTTGGCCATTCAGTCTCTCTTACAATCACCCACCTCTGCAGTTATAGTTACGGAAGCCATAGACAATGCATAAGCAAATGATTGAGGCTGCATCCAATAAAACTTTATTTATGGACACGGAAATCTGAGTCTCGTATAATTTTCATGTGTCACAAAATATTGTTTTCATTTGTTCCCCCAAACTGTGAAAATATAGAAAAACCATTCTTAGCTTGTGGGTTATATAAAAATAGGTGGCTGGTTGGATTGAGTTACATGAGTTACAATTTGCCAACCCTGGGCCTAGAGCAAGGCCCCTTGGAGCCAGACTGACTGGCTCTGCTGTGTGACCTTTGGCAAATGGCTGAACATTTCTGTGCTTCAGATTTCTCATCTGTAGAATGGGGGTGATAATGGTAATACGTGGGGAATGTCAAATGCTGCGGCTGCTTTGTTGTTCTTGCAAAGCAGCTTTTGGCCATTTTCAAAGGTTAAACATGGAGGGGCGCCTGGGTGGCTCAGTCGGTTAAGCATCCAAGTCTTGATTTCAGCTCAGGTCATGATCTCTCATGGTTCATGAGATTGAGCCCTGCATCAGGCTCCACACTGAGTATGGAGCCTGCTTGGGGTTCTCTCCCCGCCCCCTCTCTCTGCCCCTCCCCTGCTTGTACACTCTGTCTGTCTCCCAAAAATAAATAAACGTTAAAAAAAATTTTTTTTAAGAATAAAGGGTGAAATTTTTGGCTTGTGAGTTTGATCTCATAGGGCTGCTATAAGAGTAATGCAGAATAAGTGACTGACTGCCTCTCACGGGTCCTACGGGGGCCCTGAGGGCATCGGTGTGCCTGTCCTGTTCACATTGTCTCCAGGACCTAGGATAGGACCTGACACATAACATGTGGCTTCGAGTTTCTAGAGTCCCACAGATGGGGGGGGTTGCATCCTGACCCCTTGGGTAAATTATTTGGCTGCTCTGGGCCCCAGGCCCCTCGTCGGTCAATGGGATGATAATGACAGTGGCGATAAGGATCAGATGATGTTTGACATCAGGGCGTGTGAGGGGCCCAGGCCGGCGGCCACTTGACCACATTTGGCCCTTGCTGGCCCCAAGAGGCCGAACCCCCCCACAGGTGTCTCCTGGGCGCCAGGCAGGGTCGGGCAGTTGCCCTGATGGCAGCAACTCGACCCACAGGCCACCATTCATTGTTCCACCGACCACGGGCAGAACTCCCTGAGCGGGCAGCCCCCTGAGCCCAAAGGAGCGAACACTTTGGGGGCACCAGAGCAGTTTCCCAGCTTGACCGCAGCCGGGTGTCAGACTGCACTCCAGGTGCCGTCCCGTCCTTTTTCCGAGCCTCAGCTTGTCCAGTTATCAAATGGGTTTGGGACGTAGGCCCTGCCACCTGAGGGGCAAAGTGTTCACCTAGTGCCTGCTGTATTTCAAATAAAATACACTGGGGGACACGATTGAGAAAATAAAGCTGAGAACGGCTGAGGGAGGATGGGAAGGGGTTGCAGTTTGACAGGAGGTGGCCTGGGAAAGTCTGGTTGAGAAGAGAACATTTGAGCAAAGACCTGAGGAGAGGAGGGGAGGAGGGAGCCCCGTGGAGCTCTAAGGGAAAAGCAGTCCCGGCACAGGAAGCAGCAGCAGGTACAGAGCAGGTGTGGCTGGGGGGGATCGGGTCGGGGGTGAGGGGCAGGAGACTGCCGGGGAGCCGGCAAGGGTGTGGGCCTTACCGCTGGGCCCTGGGCGGGACTGGCACCTTCTGCTGGGGCTGGGGCTGGGGCTGGCTGCCTGCACCTCCCCTGCCTCACGCCCCTGTGCTTCCTCCTGCAGGACCGGCCAGGGGCCTCATGGGTGCCTGAGGGCCGGGCGCCAGGGCCGCACGCAAGAGCATGGTGAGACACCAGCCCCTGCAGTACTATGAGCCACAGCTGTGCCTCTCCTGCCTCACGGGCATCTACGGCTGCCGCTGGAAGCGCTACCAGAGATCCCACGATGATACCACACCGGTGAGCCAGGCTGGGATGGGGTCAGAGGACTAGGGAGCCCCAGGGCCTGGGGGAAGCGTCTCAGCTCCATCACTCTGCTGTGTGGCTCCGGACAGGTCAATGCCCCTCTGGGTTTCAGTGTCTCCTTCTATAAAATGGGCCCGTGGTCACTCCTAAATCTACGTGACCAGGTGGGAAAGGAAGTAGGCCACCCTGTCACAGATGAGGCTGGTGAGCTCTCCTCTGACACACGGGACCTGGGCTGCTCCTGAGGTCTTGGCAGAGAGGGACGCTCCAGGAGGGACACTCCAAGAGGAAGGGCTCACCCCAAGGTGAACAGAAGTTTTCAGCTTCCTGGCAGATCCAGACAGGCCGGCAAGCAGGTGAGTGGTTGGAGGGAAGGGTGAGGAGGTGGTGCCAGGCCCTCCTGGAGCTTGGGAGCTGGCAGGGCCATGGCCTGGCACCAGGACTCTGTCACCTGAGCCACAGGCCTGTCGGAGCTGGCAGCAGGTGCCCAGCCAGATAAAGAAAGCCTCCTTCAATGGCCGGCACCCCAGGCCAGACCCGGAGCCGAGCCACGCTTCCGTCCCTGGGTCTCTGTCAGCCCATGGATCTAGTTTCTTCTCTGAAGGAACCCAACTCCTTCAGGAGGGAAGAGAGGGAGGTCAAAGGAGTTTATCTAACAGGTTTGCTGCCCGGTAAACAGCTTTCCTCCTCTCTCCTGTTTGTCGGAACAAAGAAGCCAGCCTCCAAATTCAGCCAGCCTTGAAATAGGCCAAAGGTGTGGGTGGTCAGCTGAGGTCAGAGGCCAAGTATCACCAGGCTCTCTGGATGGGGAGGATGGGGAAGCCTGTCCACCATCCTGACCTCCTTCTCTGCCTGTGCTGGTGACCGACAGAGCACTAGCCTGAGTCAGGAGCCTGGGTTCATGACTCCCAAATGGTAAGAAGCAGGTGCCACATGGCCCGATGTATTGCCACTCCCAGCCCAGAGGAGGCCACATGCTAAGCTGAGGCAAGGAAGAGGGAGGGGCCTGCCCAAGGCCCCAGGGCAGGTCCCTGCAGGGCTGGGGTGGCAGCCTCAGTCTACCCTCGGCCCTGCCTGGGACAGCCTTTCCCTCTTACGTGTTTGTGGGATCTCCCCAACAGTGATGTGGGCCATGAGATCGGAAGTCAGGCAGGCTTAAGTCCAAATAGCGCCCAGTCGTACCAAATTGCACAAAATTGTACCCGGTTGACTCTGGGCTTTCTCACCTGTGCAATAACATCCCCACTGAGGGAGCTGCCGGTGGCACTAATGGCACCAAGGGACAGGCACAGTGCTGGCTGTGACTAGTCGTTAAGTCATTCCCGACTCCAGGGCCTCGGCCTCTCCATCTGTGAAATGGAACAGGGGTTAGGTCAAGACTTGAGAATTCCTTTTCCACTGTGATCTGCTCTGAGCTGTGTTCCCCCCAGGGACTCGGGGCAGGCAGCAGGGCCTCCCCGTGTCGGGAAAGGCAGAAGCTTGGCAGGCAGCTGGCATCTGGGTGTCTGTGCCAGGAGCGGTGCTGAGTGCTGACACACGGCTACTCGTTCCTCCCAACGAGCCCTCGAGCTAGATGTCGCGGCCACCATTTCACATGGAGAAGCAGAAGCCAGGGATGCCAGTGAGGGGCAGAGTTGGGAGCTGGCCCCGGACAGCGTAGGTCCAATAGCTCCGGGTGGGAAGACATCGGAAGCTGAGGGAGGAGGATGGCTGGGCTCCCCAGCAGCAAGCCCCTAGGCTGTCAGAGTAGCCGCTGGAGGAAGGCGTGGCTCCCAGGACATCCCACACCCCTCAGTGCGCCCAGGACAGGCCCATCCCAGGCTTCAGAGTCAGGAAGTGACCGGGCTTGGCTGTGACCAGCACGGGGCCCCGGGGTGGAGGAAGTGGTGAGCTGAGGCCAGTTTTGGACTGACTCAGAGCCCAAGTGGTGCCGGCTCCGCAGATGCCAAGAGCTGGGGTGCCAGGTATGGCACAAAGGCAGTAGGGGCTGCAGGGGCCACAAGCCAGCTTGGCCTGGAGAGGGTTTTGCCACAGCTCTGGGTGTCAGAGCCTCCGGGCCTCCACAGGAAGGGCTGAGCTCACCTCAGGCGACCCACGAACCACGGAGACTCCCCTTCCCTGTCACTCACCTCATTCCGCTTCCCCGCCTACTTCCTGGGTTCCAGCCTCAGCCTGCTCACCCTTTTTCTCTCTTTCCCCCTTGTTCTTTCTCCCCAGTCCCTCCTTAGATGGCTGGGTGAGGACCAAGGGCGAGGCCTGTGATGTCCTTTCGGGGGGGCTGGGCCCTCTAGCCTGACACAGTGAGGGGAACAGTGATGGCGTCAGAGCTGGTGCAGAGTAGGAGCAAACTCCCTAAGTTTTGCTGAACGAACAGGCCCTGGGGTGAGCTCTGGAAGCACAGGTTAGGGGGAAAGAGCACTGTCAGGGCCTCCAAAAGGCGTGGGGGCTCCAACTTTGGGCCTGTGCCTCTTCTCATCCCCAACTTCCCCTCAGACTTTGGGGGCCCCTCCCTCTGCCCAGGTACTGCCGCCCCTCAAGTCCCCTTGGGGGAGCCTCCCCTGGTCTTTCCCAACTCAGACAAGCCCTGGGTCAAGTTCTTCTGTGAAGCCAGACCTCTCTGGTCCTCATCTGTGAAATGGGGTGACAGACTGGGGGTGAGTCGCAGAAGCATTTCACTCATGATCTTGCTCAGCCTGGGAAATAAAGCATGAGAGTAACAGTTAACATTTATTGGATACCTATTGTATGCTGGGATCCCAGAGCTTACCTGCATTGCCCTGTTGATTTGTTAGGTCGCCCCTGTGGGGCAGTTAACTGTCATGCCGATGGAGAACTCAAGGCTTAAAGCCGCAACACACATCACACTGGAGGGAGTCCACGATAGATTTGCAACAGGAGCCTCAGGAAGATGAAGGGTGTGGGGGGGCGGGGGGCACGCATGGTTGGAGTAGGAGATTAAATGAAAACTTGCAAGAAGGGGAAGAAAGCAGGGCCTGGAGGATCACTTGGGAAGTTGCCTGGGGAGGAGGAAGAAGATCGTGAGACCAGGAGTGTGCAGGGCAAGAATGGGAGTGGCTTGAATGCCAGACCTGGAGCCTTCCGTGGCTCTGGGATCAAGAGCTGGCCCTGCAGTACAAGAGTGGATCCTGGGGAGCCGGGAGGAGCCCCCTCCTCTGGGTCCCAGCTGGCAGCCTCCTTCCTGCCCCACCAGCCTATCCTTCCTGTCCCCCCATCCTGACGCATTCCCACCTCCTCCGATCCTTTGCTCGTACTGTCCCCCACCCCCAGGACACACACTGGACAAATAAGGAAGCAGGAAACTGAGGACTGGAGAGGTGAAATGACCTATTCTGCCCCCAGCCCCTAGGGAGTGGAGGAGCCTGGCAGCAGGAGGCTGGCTCACTCGACAGCTAGGAAGGGGAAGTGAAGCTTTTTATAACTGGGGATAATTAATTGGTTGTTGTCTGTGACTCATTACTCTAATGCCGCCAATTAAGGACTTGCTAGGACAGAAGACAGTTCTCAGGCTGTCCCCCAGGGCCCCCTGAAGACTGTGTGTCTGTGGGAGGCAGCATAGTGTCAAAACCAGCTTCTCTGTAGCAAGAGGCATATAAGTCAGACACCTGAAGGAACTTCCCAGCCCAAGACAGACAGTGACTGTCACCTCTCTCGTGTTTCTATAGCACATTTGCCTTTTGAGGGCTGTTTTTTAAAAAGCTCGTTTGGCCCCTCTGTCTCACAGAGGAGGCTCCAGGAAGAATGAGTGGTTTATTCAAGCCACGGGTGTTGAAGGCACAGCCTGCATTGCCCCCTGCTTGCATCCCCAGTCCAGACTGTTCCACACCCACAGTCTTGTCTGGGATGCACTAATTACTTATTTAATCAACACACCCGTCCGTCCCGATACTTGTTCTGGGCCCTGGGGTCAGGGAGGGGTATCTGACCCGGCTCCCCCCTCCCTTGAAGGGCTCCTAGGCTGGTGGGGGAGCATACAAGATCCAACATACCCAGGCCACCCAGGATCATCCCTGCTGAGGCCCAGGAAAACCCCAGGCAGGAGAGCTGGCCTGACCTGATGTCTGGGAGTTAGTCCTGTCTCGCCAGCTGGGGAAGTGTTCAAGGCACGGGGAGCCATGTGGACCAGAGCTTCCTTGTGTACTGGAGTTTCTTGTGTTTGGGAACCGAAAGCAATCTGGCCTCAGTGTGGCTCCGTGTGAGGAGGGAAGGTGGTGGCCACATGGCCTGGGCCTGAGGCTGTGCCAGGGAGCCTGTCCCCCCTCCTGGGTGGAGGCAGACCAGTCAGACTCAGGCTGTGCGAGGACCAGTCTGGTTAAATTGTGGAGGATGCGCTGAGGGGCCTGGGGTGGAGGTGGGGAGAGCAGGGAACTAGAGAGAGAGAGAGGTGGAGGCCGCTTTGCATACCCCAGGGAGGGGTATGCCGGTTCCTTGCAAAGGGAGGGATTCTAGAGACACTTGGAAGGTATAGTCAACAGACTGGCTGTGGAAGAGATCGAGGGAGTCCTTTATGATGCCTCCCACCATCCCCTGATTTCTAGCCTAGCTAGAAATGAGGCCATTCCAGGGATGGAAATGGGAAATGGTGCTGTGTCCAGGGGCAAGTGGGAGGGGAGAGTGGTCTCTGTAGAGTCCAGGAAGAGCACAGTGCAGGTGGGACACAGGCAGCTAAGTCTCTCTTCCCCCAAGACCTACTTCCTACGACAGGAGCCCCTGCAGCCATACAAGAAGACCCCCACTGGGGGATGTTCATCAGACCTCCACCCCCCACCCCTTGCCCCTCCCAGGAGAACCTCACCCCTTCATAGCATCCTGCTTTTGCTCAGGCTGTCCCCTCACTTGGAATGCCCCTTCTCTCTTTACGTCTCAAGGCTCGTCACGAACGCCTACCCTTCTAAGAATTACCCCCTCGAACAAAAAGAGAATCAGGCCTCCCTCCCTCGGGCTCCCACAGCACCTCAGGCCTGGGCTGTCCCTTCGGACTGTGACTTTCTGTGTTTCCCAAGGGACTCAGTGTTGTGAGAGTGGAGCCTGGGCCTCGGAGGAGGGGCCTGGGCCAGGCTGGGAGGATGGTTGAGGCAGGGGCCTGAAGAATGGTGAGCAAGCCAGTTAGGGGCCGTGCCTGCCACCCTGCTGACTGGGCCTGGAGAGGCAGGACCGCTGATGAGTTCTCAGATATTGGGTGTCTGGAGAGGGCCAGCATACACGTATGGACAGGTGCATGCTGTCTTCCGGTGCCCCCAGCTGTGGTTGGCAGATGAGGGCGCTGACTTCGCAGGACCTCCCAGGCCACGCTCGGAGCCAGATTGGGCTCTGCCGGTGGGCAGGAGCCCAGGGGTGGAGAGTGTCCCAGCTGGTTCCCCACATCCCTGTCCTGTCGCCACCAAGTGGGCCTTGACAGGGGAGTGGATCCCAACTGGGAGTCAAGCTGGGCTCCCTGGATGAAGCAGCCTTTGCCCTGGGCTCCAGGGTGTGATTGGAGTCAGCCAGAAGTGCTTGGGTATTCCCTGCCAGGGAGCTGTGGCCTGAACTCTGCCCCGTCTACATTGTGACTTAGTGTGTGACCCTCAGGCAAGGCCAGACCTTCTCTGGGCCTCGGCTTGCTTACGGGTTAGATGGAGGTTCAGATTCATGCCGCAAGGGTCCAGTTAGACAACGGGTACCAATGCACGTCACGTGTGGTGCAAGAGAGACCGCCGTCCCGACCCTGGGGAAAGTGTGTTCTCCCTATAAACTTTCAAAGGGGTGGCTGTTCCCTTCTCCAGCACTTTGGCCGAAAGGGGCCCAGCAGGTCAGAGGGGCGCCCTCTGATCCCCAGTTTTCCCATTCCTAAAATGGGGATAAGACCCCATGTTATCCTTTAAGCCTTGCAGGGCTGACATGACGATAAGAAAACGGGAGATGATGTTATTGCATCCATGAGAGACAGAGGAGAGTCTGGCAGAGCGCTGGTTTGTTGCAGTACAAACAGCTGAGGATTTATCGCCACAATAAAGCCAGGCCATCTCTGGCCTTCGGGAACCCCTGTACTCCACCTAGCTCCTCCTTGAATGGTGCCGAGGGTGCCTGGCCCTCCCTGGGAAGCGGCAAACATTCCGTGACTGCCTTGAGTGTCTGCTTAGGGAGCCTGGGTGGGACAGGAGATGGAGCATCAGCAGTGCAGCCACCCACCACCCTGTGGCCTTGGCAGGGCCCTCTGAGGGCCTGGGATGATCCCTCCTGAGCACCCCCCCCCCGCCCCCCCAGCTCTTCTGCTCCTGTCTCCCTATGGGCTGATGCAACCCCTAGGGTGGGTGGGGAGAGGCGGGGTGTTCCAGGCTGGGCTTGGTTTAATTCTACTGCCTAATGAGCCGCTCTGAGTGCACCCCAGCAGAAGCAAGGGCAGACAGAGGCCTAATTGCCCAGCTCTCTGTAGCCCAGAAAAATAAATCCGGCCTCTTAGGCTGTCAGGAGCTGGCTGGGGGTGGGGACTCTAATCCCTTTCCCTGCTTGGCCCTAATGCTGTAATACATCTCAAACCTCCCCAGGCCACCCCCTCCCCCAAATCTCCTGGGTCAGGGCCAAAGTAATCCTGCCAGGGCCTGCCTGCCTCTCCCCTCCCAGAGCTCCCCACACCCTTCCCAGCTGACATTTCCCAGACTTTTTCCGGTGCATCAGTCCCCCCATTTGGCATGTGGCAAGGGTGAAAACAGGCTGATGAGTGGAGGAGGAGCTGGCGTGCCCGAGATCCAGCCTGCAGGAGGGCAGACTGGCCCTCTGTGGGTAGGCACCCCTCAAGCTCTCCAGTCTTTGCAGGGCTGTGTGGTGCTGAGGGCACAGCTGAACTCTGCAAACCTTTTTTTTTTTTAAATGTTTATTTATTTTTGAGAAAGAAAGAGAGCAAGAGTGTGAGCAGGGGAGGGGCAGAGAGAGAGGGAGACACAGAATCCAAAGCAGGCTCCAGGCTCTGAGCTGTCAGCACAGAGCCCAGCACGGGACTCAGACCCACAAACTGTGAAATCATGACCTGAGCCCAAGTCAGTCAGACGCTCAACCGACTCAGCCACCCAGGTGCCCCACTGGACTCTAGGACCTTAAAGCAGGGTGGGGACCCCAGGGGTGGCACAGGGAGCAGGGCTCAGCCCTGTGGAAGGAGCCGTGCCCAGCAGCACCCACACACGGGGAAGGGGCTGCCATGGGGCAGACTAGAAAGCCTAGAATCAGTGCACACGCATGTGAGGATATTCTGTGTGGTAAACGAACGTGGAAATGACAGCAGATTTCACAAACCGTGTAGAGACAGCTGAAGTATCCATTTGGTGGAAATAAAATTAGATCTCTGCCTCTTGCCTCAAACCAAAATAAATTCCAGATGGATTAAAATGTATTTTTTTTTCTATCTTTAAATTCCTTTTCTCTATTGAGGAAGTGCACGTTTGTTGAGAAAATTCAAACAACTTGGAAAGATGTAAAGTAGATGGAATTCTAATCTTAATGCTTGAGAGAAATGGCTTTCCAACCTCTATCCGTGCACGTATATATACATCCGTGTGGAGCGGTAGACAGATGAATATAGAGAGCTGGGTGGATTACAGGTTTGAATGTAAACCGCAAAGCCAAGAAATTACCACTATAAAATATGAATCAAATATATACTCTTGGGCTACCTGTCTTAAACATGATACCAAAGGCAAAAACCTATAAAGGAAAAGAAGGGTAGATTAGACTACATGAAAATTTAAATTTTTATGCAGAAAGCATAATAAACCAAATTAAAGTAAAACGATGAAATAAGAAAAAATACACAATAGGAGCGCCTGGGTGGCTCAGTTGGTTAAGCATCTGACTTCGGCTCAGCTCATGATCTCACGGCTCATGAGTTCGAGCCCCACATTAGGCTCTGTTGTGACAGTGTGGACCCTGCTTTGGATCCTCTGTCTCCCTCTTTCTCTGCCCACGCCTCCCGCCACCCCACCCACTGCCGCCTGAAAAAAAAAAAAAAAAAAAAAAGACATTGAAAAAAAGAAAAAGGGTCGCCTGGGTGGCTCAGCCGGTTAAACATCCAGCTTCAGTTCAGGTCATGATCTCACAGTTCATTAGTTTGAGCCTTGTGTCAGGCTCTGTGCTGACAGCTCAGAGCCTGGAACCTGCTTCGGATTCTGTGTCTCTCTGCCCCTCCCCCGCTCACGCTCTGTCTGTCTCTTTCTCTCTCTCAAAAATAAGTAAATATTAAAAAATTTAAAAAGAAAAAATATACAGCACATATGAAGGTTAATACTCCTACATAGAGCTTTTATATGCCCATAGCAAAGGAAGCCAGTTCTCCCAAACAAAAGCTGCTGAGCTCTGTGCCTTTATACCTTCTGTTCTCTCCCTCTGCCCCAGTCTGGGCTCCCTAACCTGTCATCGCAGCAGGCCCATTCCTTCCAGCTTTGCTGCATGCATCCCCTCCTCCGGGAAGCCCTCCAGACCATCTCTCCTCCCGTAACTGGCCGTAGGATGGGAATTGCCTGCTGGCTTCTCAGTCACCTATGGGGGTTGCTCAGAGGGGAATCCAGGCCTCATTCATCTCCCTGTGCAGGGCACAGCACATATATCTAGGATGACTGGAAGAGAGAGGTGGCAAGGGTGTAGAGGGGAGGTGCTGGGATTTGCTTTGGTATGGGGTGTGAGGTAGGGGTATAATTTTTTACCAATAGATGTCCCCACTCCATCTGTCGAATTCTGTATCCTTTCTGTACTAATTTACTATCTATTAATCTTGTGTCCTTGCTTCCAGGCTCTTCCCCTTCTTTCGGTCTGTTTCTCCATCTCTGAATTGGATCTGTAGAGGATGAGGCAAGATGATCTCTGAACTCTTGTCTAAGTCTGAAATTCCAGGGTTCCTGGCCTGGCGCTGCCTATGACTCACTGTGTGACCTTGGGCCAGGCCTGGCCCCTCTGAGCCAATTTCCTCCTTGGTCAGACAAGGACAATTACATGTCTTGCTCATTGTTGCTCTGGGACAGTGGGAGATGCTGAAGGCACCCAGACCTGGGTGTGAATTCTGGCTCCACTATTACATTTGCCCTTTGTGGCCTTGGGCAAGCCACTTCCCCTGGCTGACCTCTGCTTTCCTCCAACTATACCACCTGCTTTGCAGAGCTGCGGGGAGGACGAGAGGAGTTGGAGCATGTGGAGGACTCCTAGGGGCACCTCGCCCCAACTCTGTGAAGAGCCCACGCAGGGCTCTGTCCTCCAAAGCCAGACATGCGGGTTGGGAGGGGGCACAGGACAGGTGCTATGCCAGGGTCTCCTTCCTTCATCTGTGCCAGGTCCTAGGACAGCAGCCTCCAGAGCTGGCCTGCCCTCTGCGTCCCACCAACGGTGACACCCACCCTGGGCCGGGAGCAGGTGAGCTGCTGGCTGTCCTCAGCAGCCGGAAGAAATTGGGTGTAGGGCAGGGGGCGGGGGGAACGTCTTGATCACTGTCTTCGCATAATTAAAGGGCTGTCAGATGCGAAACGATAATTATAGGAACCATCGTGGATTTGGCGACTTACAGCTTACATCTATATCTGGCAGCCCTCCCGTGAGGTAGAGGTGATGTCACCCCCGTGAATGGAGGAGGAAGCTGAGGCTTGGTCCTGAGCGGCCCATGGCATGCGGCTACTGGGGAGGAGGGCTGAGAATTAAGATCCAACTCTTGTTTACACCCCGCGCAGTGCCCTGGTCCTGTGGCCCCCAGAATTTCTTGCCCTTTTACTGGACTTGTTGTGTGTAGAATCCGAGAACCAGCTTCAGGGTGGCGGCCGAGGATGTCAGTGGCGCCTGAGGGAGGGACGGAGGGACACATTGTAGGTCCTGCTGGTCTCTGCAGCATGCCGACCTGCTGGCCCCATTTTACAGAGCAGGAAGCTGGTGCCCAAGAGGATAAATAAATGTCTCCCCCAAGGTCACCCATTTAGTAGGAGGCGGCCAGTCTTGGGTTCAAAGCCAGTGTTGCTGGGCTCCCAAAGGCAGCTTGCCTCTATCCGGCTGCTGTCTTAGAAGGAAGAGGCAGGCAGCACCAGAGGGAGAGCGCCCATCCCTGCAGCTAAGGAGCAGAAGCAGGGTGGGCTCCTCCCCTGGGGGCTGCAGAGGCAGGGACTGGCGGGGAACAGGAGTCCAGCGAAACAGCGCTGTCCCCGCCATCCTGTGAATCTGAAGTCTGTGGCCGTGTCAAGGACGGATGGCTCCTGCTGCCTATGCGGAATTCAGGCTCCGGGGTCCATTTGGGGGTCCAGGGCAGGGTCCCCAGGAGGGGAAGCGGTGTCTGCGTCCATCCTGGCCTGGGGTGGAGGTGTGGGGTGGGCCGGGCCCCCAGGCGAGTGGTACAACACGCTGTCACAGCCGGGCCTGTGCGGGCGTTTCCTGTGGAGGGCTGGCTTTGTGCGGCAGCCAGGCTTGGCGACTGTGCGAGCCCCCGCTGCTCATAAGCTCTTTCAGCACGTTTTTCTCTGAATGCAGAAGGCTCTGGGGTGGGCGGGACGGAGACGAAGAGGGACCGGAGACGACTCCACGATCATCAGGAGGCGGTGAGGAGGAGCGGTGGCATCTGGGAAATTGGCACAGTGTCGCCTGGCGCGGGATGGAGGGACCCGTCTTCTGGAGGGTGGGGACAAGAACGGGAGGAGATGAGGCAGGGGGTGCGGGGCTGAATGCCCTGGCCTCTGGGGCTGGGTCTCCCCGCCTCTCCATCACCCTCAGCTCCCGGCACAGGGATGGAGCGGCCCCCGCAGCTCGCGGCCGGGCCTGTGCCCCTCCCCAGCTGCTCTCAGCCTCTCCCTGTGCCTGCTGCTGCCCAGCCAGCTCAGGAGCTCCCTGACCCTTGTCCCGCTCAGGTGGCTACAAGGCTCTGAATGGAAGGAGGCTGGGTATCACAGGAGCTCCTTCTCCTGGTCCCTCAGCCAGAGGATATGTCTGGGTTGGATGATGGCCCCGTCCACTGGGGACCTGAAGCCTCCCTGCGTCACAGTCAGGTTCACGCCTTCACACCATGTCTGAGCATCACCTTGCGCTCTGCAGGATGTGAGCCCAGGGTACGTGGACGTATCTCAGCCATCCCCGCCCTGAAGGAGTCCACAGCCCAGGGAACCATCCCTTATTATGTGCCTACTGTATGCCACTTGATGTATATCACCTCATTTAATAGCAATCCTCCAAGGTAGGGGGTTATTCTCCCTGTTTTACAGGCGAGGAAACTGAGGCTCAGAGGAGTTAACTTGCCCAAGAGGCAGAGACCGGTCCATCTGCCTCCTGAGCCCAGGTTATTTTCATCTCCACATTTCAGAATGTGATTGAGGGTCAAATTGGCGGGCACCACGACTCTGTGCAGAAGTACTCAGGGAAAGGAGGTCTTCAAGGCCTGGAGGGATGCGGGTGTTTCCTGAAGGAGAAGGAGGTTTGGCCTGGGGTAGAGCCCCGAGAGAGAGGAGCGAGAATCGTAGGGGGCCAGGCTGGGCCTGGGACTACCATCCTGGGTCCCAGATGGCAAGGGCGAGTTTTGGGGAGAACTGCACAGGGCTGGCTCTCATGGGGGCGTCTGTCAAGATACCGAGTTCAATCCCACATCTATCCTCCCCCACTTGGTGACCTCGGGTATGTTCCTCAACCTCTGACTCCCCCCTACGCATCCATACTGAGCCTTTGTGCAAATGAGCAAAAGTCTCCCCTTCTCCAGGACTCATGCCCAGCATGTACTGGAAAACAATCATGGCAAATATGTGTACTGATGGTAACCATGACATGAGTGCCACTTCTTAGTGATGAGGTCCACAGCTCGTTCAGCTGAATGTGCTGGCCCTTCTCTGAGGCTTGGGGGTTTTCCTCATTTGCTCTCGGATGGAGATAAAACCCCACAAAGAGAGAGTCCCAGGCCCTGGGCGGACTGAGAGGTGATGGAGGGCTGGTGGGTCCACCGTCCCTCCCAGCTGGCAGTGACCTCAGAGCCCGCACCGCCTGGGAGCAGGCCCAGGCCTTTCTCCTGTAGTGGCCCTGACAAGGACCCTTAATGCCATTTGCAGCCTCTTTGTTGATGGAGCCACTTCCTCTGCCAGTTCCTGGCCTGTCCCTCCCCTTTCTTCCAGCCCCCGCCATCCAGGTTTTTCCTCTGATTGTTCTTACAGTGACCTGCCGCTTCCCTGCTGGGGTCGGGTCTCTTCATCCCCATCTACAGGCTCCCTGTGGCCATGGGGCCACCAGCTTCTAGCTCCCAGGATTTTCATCTCCAGGTGGCCCCCGACCCCAGCTCGTGCCAGTTCTGATAGTGGGGTTCCTCATTCCTTAATGCCACGGCCTTGCCCCCGTATCTGCTGTGCCCTCAGTGTCTCATCCACCTGCCGGCTCTAATCTTATCTGGTGTCCAGGGCTGGGGCAGGGGAGCCCCTCATTCTCACCCAGTCTTTCCTGCCCCACCCTCAGGATCTGGTCAAGTGGGAACAGTGGCCCTTAGTGCACAGGGCCCGTCTGCTGTGGGTCCCCCAACGCCTGTGGTATTCCCAGCAAACCTGTCAGAATTGCCCCTCAGTTATGCATCATAACTCACCGTAGGACATCCCCCAACACGTGTAGCAGCTTTTCTAACCTGCTACTGTCCCTACAGCTAGCCCCCTGGTCCCACCAGCTATTGAATTCCAGGCTGCTTGCCTGGGACAGGACCCATCATAGGCTGAGGCTCACCCCTCACCCAGGCCCCTCCCAGAACCCTGTCTAGTGGCCAGAGGTGCAGCAGCTTGCCCCTGCCGAAGTGGAGGGATCTCTGTGGCCAGATGGCCATTCACTGCTGCCAGCTGGAGGTCCGCAGAAGACCATGGGCCCCTCTGCGGGGGCGGGATGGTAAGCCCCCGGTGAAATGTCTCCTGGGTGGGCATCTTCATGGCAGAGTAAGAGAAAGGGTCTTTTCTCACCTATCATTATCAAATTCTTAAGTTCCCACCCCACGCCGGGAATAGGAAGATCACCTAGATCTCGAAGGTGCTTAGAGTATAACAGAGGTAACTGACATATAAAGACAGTTCTAGAACTGCAGGGTCTATGCTGGAACAGACATGGGGTCAGGGCTATGGAAGCTCTGTGGACAGGAGATTGACCTGATGGGACAGGGAAGGCCTCAGGGAGGAGGAGGGCCGCCCCGTGAACCAGAGAGGGGTTGCCTTCTAAATGGAGGGTATGGCTTGTGCAGAGGTACGGGGCTTGAAGAAGCCTGTTGAGGGTCTGTGGGCAGTTCAGAGCGTGGCCTGTAAAGTGCCTGTGTGAGGGCAGAGGTGAGGGCTGAAGCCAGTGATATTCTCAGGCTGGGGCATGACATGACCAGAGAAGGATCAGGCTTCGAGGACCTATGTTTAAGCTGGCCTGGAAGCAGCCAGCTATGCTCTGCAGGAAGTAGGGGCAAATGAATTCTTACTTGTGACCAAATGAGAATTGGAGGCAGCAAGAGGGACTCGGAGAAAGCCGAGACCCGGGCGATGCTAGGCCAGCTGGGCTGGGGTTGCTGGCTCAGACGGGGCATCCCCCAGCCCTCAGCCCCGAGGCTGAGCTACAGCCCTTCTCTGTTCCCCCAGACAGTCCCAGCCATTCTTGGGTTCCAGTGCTCCAGAAAGGCACATGGCTCACCCTGCTCCTATCTGGGGTCTCTCCATTCCTGAGCAAGGCTGCACCTCATGGGCCCAGGGCTGGGGCTCGTGCCATTCTCTGTCCAGGTGGGACAGACACGGGTGGTCCGGTCTCTAAGAAACCACCCACCGCCAGCTGCTGGAAAGATGGTTTCACCTCCGCCTCTCTGCTTATGTCCAAAGCGGGGCTAAGCAAGGCTGCCTGGCTCTGTACATGACAGCGAGCGGAGGAGGCTGCTTTCACTGTCACCCAAGCTCAGACCCTCCTGCCCAGGGCTAGGCACGGAGTGGGTGCTCAGTGTGGACCTTCGTCGGGGTTTGAGGGCCTGTCCTGCGTGCTGGGCGTGGCAGAGCATGCCTGAAGCCGTGCTACCAGAGCACAGACTGCTTGCCAGCCCTGGCTCCGAGCACTTGGCTTGTATTATCTCATTTAACGCTCACGTCAACCCCGTGGTAGAAGTACTAGTATTGTCCCCACGTCGCACGGGAATACACTGAGGCACAGAAGGGTTATGTCAGCTTGTGATGCCTGAGGCTAAATGGCTTGTAAGCTCCAGACACTGTGTGTATAGCCGCTCCACTGTGGTGTCTTCTTGATGGCACAGGATGGAGGTGTCCCAGGCAGTGAGTGAACTTTCTCTCCTCTTGTACTTGCGTCCCTGCCTGCAGTCATAAATGCTAAGGGAGTGTCCTTGCAGAACCTGCAGTCGCTTGCGAGACACAGTCACGTGAGCCGATCGCGGTGCACAGGGCGTGAGTTTAAAGTCGGGGGCACTGAGGCTGTGGCAGCAGCGTGGGCTGGGCGGCAGAGGTGAAGTCCAGGAAGACTTCACAGAGGAGGTGACATTTGAGCTGACTTGAAAGGTGAATGGGAATGTGAGACAAATAAACCAGGAGGGATGGCTCTTCCGGGGTGAGGGAATTGGTTGGGGAAGGGGATGAAGGCAGAGAGGTGGAGAGAACACCCCCAGAGGGGCTCCCCTGCTTGGCTAAGCAGTGAGGAGCCATCAAGAGGTTACACTGAGGTTTGAATCATGCTCTGGGCTGGAAGGATCAAAGAAGCCTAAGGGAGCTGCAGGGAGCCCGCAAGCCTTCTGGGCAACGGTCAGGCAAGAGATACCCAGGCTGCCCAAGCCCTGCAACCCCTCAAGGTGGGGGTGGTCTTTGTTCTCTTCTATGCTGACTTCCCCTCAAACGCCGTTTGTTCGTTCTGATGATCTCAGCGGTTTCCCAGAGAGCAGGATGTTCCCAGCTTGCTGTGCTTCTGAGATAAGGCGACAGACGAAAGCAGGGATAAACCTGAGGGCCCAGCCGGAAGTGCCTGCGGACCTCTCTGGAAGCAGCAGTGTCGGGGGCCCCCACCCCCCTCCCTGCAGGAGACAGAGGGGCTACGTGGCCCAGCCCCGAGGGGCCGGTGCCTGGTACGGGTGGCAGAAGGCTACACTCCGAGGCCAGAGACTGGGACACTGGTCTTTAATGCTCCACTCACTTGCTGTGTGACTAGGACAAGTCGCTTCACCTCTCCGGGCCTCAGTGTATTTATCAGTAACATGGGGCAGGTGTGGGAAAGAATACCTACACTGTAGGTATGTGCGAGAAGGGAAGGAGGTAAGCGATGTGGCCTCACAGACTGCAGATGACCATGCCGGTAAAAAGGCTTAGGGCAGACACGGCCTTTGCTCCGGGGAGCCATCGCCAGTATGGGGAGAACGGTGCACACTGGAAAGGCCTCAGCCCAAGGGGGTGGATCCCTGACCCCGCTCCTAGCTCCCTACCATTTTGTGACTTTGAGCTCTGTGGTGTTGGGTGGGTCGCTTCCCCCTCTGAGCCTCAGGTCCCCACCAGTATGAAGAGGCCAGTAATCCCTGCCTGGCAGGTTTGGCTATAAAGTGAGAGCAGGAAGAACATTCTAGATGGGAGGTGGCCCCAGGATCCAGCCCCTGACCTCACCTGACCCCTTTCCCCGCTCTGTTCTTCCAGTGGGAACGCCTCTGGTTCCTGCTCCTCACCTTCACCTTTGGCCTCACACTCACCTGGCTCTACTTCTGGTGGGAAGTCCACAATGACTACGATGAATTCAACTGGTGAGTGGGTGTGGGGTAAGCAGGGGACATGGGGGCCTGGGCCCTGGGCTGGAACTGCGGGGCTTGGGTTGGAGCCTCTCTCCCAGGCTGGCCCTCAGGGCTCTCCATGTGGCTTTTGGGGAGCAGGGTCCTCTGGAAAGAACAAAGGCTGAGCAGGAGCTGAGACCAGCTGGGAGGAACAGGGAACTCCTTCCTGGTGCTGCTCTCATGGAAAACAGGAACATAAGATGGGCAAGGCTCAGCCAGGGTCCGGGGCCCCTGAACCTCTTTGTAGGCAAGAACCCCAAGGCCCAGAAAGACCAGGGCCTCAGCAGAGGAGGTGACCCCAGACCGCAGGCCTCCTCAATCCCTGAGCAGGACTTTGGGCAGCGCCGGCAGATGCTATGATTCTGGGACAGTTCAGGGTCCTTTATGGGCACCAGCCTCGGGTCCAAGGGCAGGGCTGTCTGAGGCTGGGACCTGGGTACGCAAGGGTACCTGTTTCTTCTTCACCCGCCTCCGTTGCCTGCCTTTGCCAGACAGTGAAAGGCATGGGATCGGGGTAAGTTCCCTGGGTTCTAATGGAGACTCCTCCATTGACAAGTGTGGAAACTGAGGCCCAAGATCACATAGCCACTTAGGAGCAGAGTTGGGGCTTGGAAGCCAGGCCTCCTCACTCCCTATCCAGTGCTATCTTTTCCTTCTGGTTAGAAGTTCAGCTCAGTTCAGTGTGACCATGAGCACACTAAGGTGAGCCTCTCAGGCTCGGTTTCCTCTCCCGTAAAATGGGATAATTCCAGTCTCATCAGGTCTTTCTGAGGATGAAACGAGATGATGGCCATGGGAGGGCTTAGAGCTCCATGTCACCCTCAGGGCTGCTTCCCAGGAGGCCGGATCTCCAGCTGGAAGGTGGCCATGATGTTAGAATTGGGGATTTCTAGGACTCTGGGCTTCTGACGGGCTGTGGTTCTAGGATTCTGGGATGATCCTAAGACTCCGTTAATGGAGTCTGGGTGTCCACTCCCCTCTGCATGGCACAAGGCTGTGCCTCTGTGATTAATGAGCACAATAAAGGATGTGCTGCTGTCCCCCTACAGCCCAGCAAGATGAGCTTGAGTCCCAGAGGTGCCCTCTGGCCTTTATTAAATGCCATAAATCAATTATTCATCCTCACAGGTATCCAAAGCGCCGGCACTGTTGTGCATAAATGGGAACATTCCCTGCTGGCCCTCCACTGCAGTCATTGGACACTTCTGCTGAAGGTCTGCTGCCTGGGAGATCCTCAGGTCCCCCCGCATCGTGTACAGATGGGGAAACTAAGGCCCAGAGAGGGCAGGACTCACCCACAACCACAAAACCACTTAGTGCCAAAACATATATTGAGGACAGTCTGAGGAGACTGGAGTTCAGAGAGGTTAAGTAGACTTTTCACAGTCACACAGCGAGGTGCAGGCAGATGTAGGACAGGGACTTGAGCATGGCTGACTGCATCACGCTGTCCAAGAGCTACCTCAGTCTGCCCAAAGACTGAGCGTCCTGTCACTGGGCAGCTCACGCAGAGGATGGGTGCCTACCCTGCTGGGGAGTCTGCAGGGGGAAGGCCTGCCTGCGACTTAGGGATGGCCTGAAGGCCTATAGCTCCATCAGCCTGTCACTGTCACCTCGGTTTCTTGGAGTCAGTGCTGGGGTTCAGGAGACCCTGGCCCCGCCCTCCTAGTCCCGACAGCCTCTGGGGATAGTTCACGCAGCGAGGGGTTGCAAGCGAGAAGCAGGTGGTCAGGGCTGGCTGCGGAAAGCTAGGGAGGGGCCACGTGGGCTGTTGCTGTCCAGAAGGGCTTCCTGCCAAAAGTGGGAGACAAGTAGAACTAAAACATCTTTCAGGACCAGTTCCTAAGAAGCGAGTCCCGCCCTTCTTTGGGCCTCAGTTTCTCCACCTGTAGGAGGTGCATTCAGTGATCTTCTAAGCACTAGATTTCTCCCTGCAATCTGAAGACGAGGGCCAGCGTGCCCCATAGTGTCCTAGTGTCCCTTCCCATCACCCCTGCCCATGCCCGAGATGGCAGTAGGCCTGAAACTGCCTGGTGCCGGCTCAGAGTCTCTGACCACCTTGAGTAAATTGCTGCCTTCTCTGAGCCTCAGTTTCCTCAGTTGTACAGGGAGGATGTGGATGGTTCAGTCTTTCTGGAGAGCAACTAAGCAGTATTTATCAGGAGGCTTAAAAAGTCCATTCCCTTTGGCCCTATAATTCTATTTGTAGGAGTCTATCCTAAGAAAATAATTAATAATACAGAAAGCTATGTGCAACATTTTCTTTTTTGTGTTAATTTATTAAAGTGAATAATTAGAAACTGTTTTCATCAGTAGGAAGTTGGCTACGTATGGTACATTAATTCAACAGACCACAGGGCTGTCAAAAAATCAAATTTCTTCAGGATTTTTACTGACCTCAGTAAATTCTTGTGTTAATAACAAGAAGAGAATTGATTACTTATCACATGCCTTGCCTCACTTCATCCTCAGGAAACCCTGTGAAGGGCACTTTGTTATCTCCATCCTGTAGATGAGAAAACTAAGGCTAAGATAAGTCATGTATTATGTTGTATCGACCCTAAGACCCCAAATTTTCACACTCTAGCATCGAAATTGAGACGCATGTCACAATCGATGGCATCTTAGAATCGGGGAAGCCTGTCACCTCCACAGGGTCCTGCAAGCCAGTGAGAGGCAGAGTGGGGATTTGAACCCAGTGCACCTCCCTCCAAAGCCCAAACTGAGCATATGTTAGACGTGGCAGGGTCCTGGCTTTGCTGCTTTACAAATATATAAGCCTGGCAGGGAAACCCAGCAGAAGAAAAGTCTGCAAAGTCTCGGCAGTGGTTACTTCTGGGCAGTAGAATTATGGGGAACTGTTTTCTTTATGCTTCTTGGCATGCCCGGGTGTCCACTGTGAGCCCTGGACAGGCCTGACCTGTGAGCACGGGAACCATGACATCATTACTGACTGGTCCAAGGCCTGGTCACTGAGCCTGGCTGTGTGAGAGCTGACAGCCCGCTGTCCCAAGGGAACCTCCTGGTTCCCTGGTGCAGGTCTGACCCCTTCTCCTCCCGGCAGGTACCTCTACAACCGCATGGGCTACTGGAGTGACTGGTCTGTGCCCATCCTCATGACCACAGCTGCTGCCTTCACCTACATCGCGGGCCTCCTGGTACGTGGGGCGTCTCAGAGGGCAGGTGGCCCTGCTCCCAGGGGGTGGGAGACTTGGCTTACATGGGCCGATGGGGGACCACCCTGGCCTAAAAAGGGAAGCTGGCTTTTCCTGGGTCCTCCTAGCCTGCTGCCCCTCTGGGGCTCGGCTTCCTCCAAAGTGGGAGGTCATCTTTTGCCCCATCCTGGAATGTTTTCCTCCTGACCCAGTGACGAGGGCCATCTTGTTGTTAGGGTCCACTGCAGACTGTCTCTTCCAGAAACTTCTGCCTTGGTTCTTGCTACCAATTCTCTACTCTCTCAGACTCAGGTCAATCCCCATGCTAGACTGGGAGCTCCCTGGGGACTAGGCTCAAGTCTGCTTCAGAATCCTGGGGCCCTGAACTCTCAAAACATTAACTGGGCAGTCCAAGCGCCCAGTGACCTGTGGAGGGAGAAACTGTAGAGGAGGAGGAGCCTAGCGGCCTAGAAAAACCGGGGAGGAGGCCAGGCTTAGGCCGGGCTGGGCACTCCCATCGCCTACGGGGAGGGTTTGTTGACTGCTCTGACCAAGGTCCAGAGCAGCAGTGGGCAGAAGGGTGTCTGGGGAGCTAGCAGAAACCTTTGGGTCACACACGGTACCCGACTGTCACCTCGTGGGCCCCCTCTTCAGGTCCTGGCACTATGTCACATCGCCGTGGGGCAGCAGATGAACCTACACTGGCTGCACAAGGTAAGGGCTGCCTCCCTGGGGGGTGGGGGAGGGGCAGGGAGGCCGCAGCCCCGGAGGAAGAGCTCGGACACGCCATCCTTCCTCTGCATCATGACGACAGCCGTTCCAGTGGCTAAGGGAGTGCTCACCATACACCTGGCACTGTTCTCATCGTCTAGCCTATATTAACTCATTTAACCCTCACTGGTAGCCCTGTGCGGTAGGTACTAACATCATCCCATTTTGCAGTTGGGCAAGCTGAGGTACGAAGAGGTTAGAGAACTTGCCCAGGGTCTCCCACTTAATAAGAATGTAGCTCTGTAGCTGCTGCTTGCCCATCGCAGGTCACGGCCCTGGCCCCCTCTCCTCTTCATCGGTGAGCTCATTGTAAACCTGGTGATGTTATTCCCAACTCAAAGCCCTTCCCACTGCTCTCCCCCTTGCTCCCGGGGCGATCTGAGCTCCCCCACTGGCACTACAGCCCTGTATGACTTGGGTCCTGCTAACACCTCCCAACTGCTGGCTTGGGACAGCCACCCTCGGCTTCTGCTGCAGGAGACATCCCAGGCCCTGCCAGCATGGCTACCTCTCCTCTCCTCTACCTCTTCCCTCTTGCCCTCCCTTTCTCTCTCCTTTGGACTCCTTCCTTAGTTTGCTTCCCCCACCTACAGGCTGCTCAGATTCCCCCAGCCCTGGCAGGCTCCCTTGCCATAGTCCTGAGCCTCTGTGCTGTCCATTTCTGCCTCGCTCCCCCACCCTGGCCCATCCCAGTCTGGAAGCTCCTTGCAGGCCAGATTGGCTTTGCCCATCTCTGTGTCCCCAGTGCCCCACTCAGGGCTGGGCCCAAAGTGGGGAGGCTCCACACATTCTGAGCCTCAGCGCTCTGAGCATTTATTGCATGCATGGTGCTGAATGTATGTGGCCCACGCTTGCCCCTTCTTGAGGCCCCAGTGGGCATGGGGTGGTACAAAGCCAATCAGGAGAGCCCCTCCTTCCTGGGATGCCTGGGCCTTGGAGGGAGGCTGGGCACCTCTTTCTCCCCAGAGCCTGGCTCGGAATGAGCATGCCATTTAGGAAGGGACAGAAATGTCCAGAAGTAACCATGAGCCCACGGGGTGAGGAGTGACAGGGGCAGGGGCTCACTTCCTGCTAGAAGTGGGACAGGGCATATCCAGCTGGGCTGTGTGGAGTGGCAGGTGCCAGTGGGCATCCGGGGGCCTCTGAGGTCAGGTGCTGGGGGAGTCAGATCCCGGGGACTGAAGTCTGAGAGGAGTGAAGACCAGCCAGCAGCCCTCCCTGCTTCTTCCTGCTTGTCACTGTATCCTGAGGTGTCCTCTGGGCTTCTGAAGTCCCCTCTTGAAGCACTTTCTTCTCTCTGCTGGGCAGCCGACTTGAAAAAGCTGCACCAGCTGGCACCTCGGGTGGGGCTGGCACCCACTGTGGTTACCTCCTTGGGCTCGTGCCTGGTTCTCAGCAGGCCAGGTCACACCTGCTTGATCCTAGTGGAGAGGCCTCCGGAGGCACTCAGCCAGCCGGGGTTGCAGACCAGTACCCGGGGCTGGGAGGATCCGAGCCCTTCATCTGCACCAGTGCCAGCTCCTGGGTGCCAGTCCTGCCTTCCTCTCCTCTCTGTCCCTTCCCGGGAGGTCTCAGCACGAGGAAGGTCTTTCCAGGCAGAGCTGATCCATAGCTGGAGCCACGGCATCTGGAGCGAGGGAGTTCCCGGGGGCCAGGAGTATTCAAGTAGGGGCTAGAGTTCTACTATTCTGTTTCTTTGACGCTAAAGAATCCTTATTCTTTTTTGTTTTAACCAATTTTTGACCATCTACTATATGGACGTGGTTCAAAATTAAAAAGGTACTAAAAAGTAGGCAATGTAAATCTCCCTCCTATCCTTCCAGCGATATTTTAAGTACCTGCAAATACACATCTGGTTTCTTCATTTCCTTCTTCTCTGAACACAAGTACCGGCCTGCTGCCTCTGCGCCCTGACAAAATTGGAGCTCTTTGCCCTTGAGTGCATTGAGAACATTCCCATCGCATCCATCCCTTGCTCCTGCCCCGCCGTCTCATCCCTGGTTCCCGAGGCTGGTGGGCCCGCCCGATGTCCCAGTGCACGTGGCACAATGCGGCAGCGACCCGGGCGGGGAGGTGCGAGGTAAAGAGCACGCACTTTCACTAGCTCCTGCCAAACTGCCTCCTTGCCACGGGCCACCAACCCATGCCTCTGTGCTTAGAGAGCACGCTCGCCATCAAGTGTTCACCGATTTCTTGACTTTGGCCAACGTGATGGGTGAGGATGAGCCTCGGTGTAGCTTTAATCTGCATTTCCCTTGTGATGACTTAGACTCAGCATCTCCCCCAAGCTTGAGTCATTTGCGTTTCCTTTTTCATAAACTGGCTCTTCGTCTCTTTTGCCCTTTTTGCGGTGGGATGTGCTTTTTGCGTAGTAATTTGTAGGAGCTCTTTCTAGATTCAGAAAATTAGCCCTTTGGCCAGTGAACTGCAGATGATTCTTCCTAACTCATCTTTCGATTGGGCTTGTGTTTTTGCCATAGGGATTTTTTCATTTTTCCAGATGTGAACGTGTCATCTCTTTATGTCTCCTGGATTTTGTGTCAGACTTAGGATAAGTCTTTCCCTAGGGACAGCTGGGTGGCTCAGTCGGTTAAGCGTCTGACTCTTGATTTCAGTTCGGGTCATGATCTCGGTCTCTCTCTGTGAGATCTCTGAGATCTCTTTCTCTCTGAGAGCCCTGCATCGTACTCTGCACTCACAGTGCAGAAACTGCTTGAGATTCTCTCTCTCTCTCTCTCTCTCTCTCTCTCTCTCTCCTGTCTGCCCATCTCCCTCTGTCTCTCTCTCTCCCCTGCCCTCTCAAAATTAAATAAACTTAAAAAAAAAAAAAAGTCTTTCCCACTCCAAGAATATAAAAAAATTTCTCTGTTGGTATCATTTGGTAATTATAGGTTTCTGGGTTCCTAATTTTTTTTTTTAACATTTATTTGTTTTATCTTTTTGGAAGTTTATTTGGGAGTATAGTGTGATCTTTGTTCTTTTTTAGATGGCTTCCCAGGTCCCTACTCTCTGTTCAGTAATCCATTCTCCCCCTCTAATTTGAGATGCCACTTTTATAGTAGACTAGTTTTTTGTTTTTTTTTGTTTTTTTTTTTTTTTAATGTATTTAGATCTGTTCCTGGTTGTTGTTGTTGTTTTTATTTACTTTCACTTACCTCTCTGGTCTCATGCCTATATAATACTGCTTTAAGAACTATAATTTTAGATTATGTTTTAATCATGATCTTTATTTTGAGAGCCTCTGGTTCCCTAGGGTCATGGGTAAGGGTGGGCTGCAGAACAGAAGGGCCCAGGACAATGCAGGGCACTTGGGACAGGCAGGGTAGCGTGAGCAGATCTGGGTGTCTACTTGGGGACCTTCCCCATCCACCCTAGTCCTCCCAAAGGTCCTGTTTCCCAGAAACAGGAGACAAGTCCAGAGGCCCGGAAGATGAGAAGTGCGGGGCTTTCCAGTAAACAGGAGGTTGTTTCCCCGAGATGTCCCCTTCCTGCCCCACCCAGCCACAACGCCAGAATCCACCCAGACACCACTGCTGTGAGGGGCTCTCACCACAGCTCCCACCTCCCCAGGCTGCCCCCCACCAGTCCCGGCACTGATCACACCCCACGGCCTCCGTGCGACCTTGCCTGACTCCCCTGCCAAAGTGGCGGCAGTCCCCAGCCCAGGGCCTGCGTGGAGGATGTGTCTGCCAGTGACCCAACCTGAGGCCCAGGGAAGAGGACTGGGCGCCACAGTCATGTGTCAGTACTGACTGAGCTGGGGCAGGGCCTGTGCTTCTACTCCCTCCTTCCCCCCCCCCCCCCCCGCCCCCGCCCCGGCCCCATTGGCGCCTGTGTACCATCTGACCACGTTCCCTTCATCAGCGCTCCCCATGAATTCAGACTCCCTCCAAACGACCGGCGCAGGCTCCCCAGTTCTTCCCAGCTGTCTAGCCTCTCCCCCTCCAGCTGCAGCGTATGTAGGAAGGCACATCCACGCCGGGCCCGCTCATCACGATAGCTGATGGCCGTAGCGATCCTGTAGTGGGCGCTTACTCTGTGCGTCAGACACTTTCCACAGTGTTTCAGTCACTCCTGGTAATCATCTTGGTCATTGGATATTATGCCCACGTTTTCAAATCACACCACTAACATTTGGTAAGCATTTACTATTTGGGTACCAACCCTGTGCTTAGCACGCCATTGCTCTCTCTCCCTCATCCCCAAACCCCTGGCTGGTGGGCACTCATCCCCCCATTGCACCGCCCAGGAAACATGCTTCCGGAGGTTAGCCTCTCCCATTAGGCTGAGGGGCTGGGATCTGACTGAAGGGTGTGGCTCGTGCAGCCCCGAGCCCTGGCCCGTCACCTGCCATTTGGATCGTAGAACCCAGATTCCAGCCGCCCCCAGGAGGCTGACCTGCTGCCCCCTCTGCCAGGCTGGCTTCCAGCTCCTCCTGGATGCCAGCATGCAGGCGAGGTTCGCTGCACGGAGGTGCCTCCTGTGTCCTCCGTCCCTTCCACTGTCCCCTCAAGCCACCATCCCACCTGCACAGAAGACCAAAGACCGCTTTCAGAGGAGGACAGTGGGCCATCTCTGGGCCTTCTGGGTGGGCTTTATCCTTTCCGGTCCGATTTGAGGATCGATGGTCACGTTGCTGGGGATCAGTGCTGGTAATGTGTCTTAAGGACACAGCGTGGGGTGGGGGGGTCCCACAGACACTGAACACTGCGGTAATGCTGCCGAGCATAATGGTTGCCACGACAGCAGCTGCAAAGCTCAGAATAAAAATTTTAATTGCATTAGGATTATGGGAAATCAGTTTTATTGCAAGTATTTCCCCTAGCAGTTAAATGTAATAAGACTGTCAGGAGCAACCCTTCCGAGACATTTGCTGTGCCCGGGACCTGTCTGCAGGGGGCAGCAGGGGGCAGGGAGCCTGTGTGTTGAGGAGGATTCTCGGGGACCCTCAGGACACTCCTTGGCCTCCCTCTACTGCAGCGTGACTTCCCAGAAAGAGCATGACCTCTGGGACAGACCATGGAGTTTGCTTCAGTATCTGCCCCCTCAGAGCTACGTGGCAAGCCGGCCCTTATGCTGAGCTGTTTCCCTATGTGTGATATCAAGGTGATAATGACCTCACCTGGGACCTTACAAGAGTAAACGTGAGGAAAACAGGATGTCCCTGCCCCAGGCACAAAGGCCCTCCCTCCTCTGTGTCCCTGTGTTTCTCCCCTTCTCGTGCCCGTCCCCCCGCCCCAGGCCAGTACGTTACAGTCCATAAAGGCCCCTACCCATCTCCGCCTTATTACTGTTTCTCATTGGAACATTCGTTTCAGGCTGATGGGCCGAATGACAAAGCTCCAAAGGGAAACTTAATCCCAGGCCAGAATGAATCTTCTCTGCCTGGCAGGGAGGGAAGATGGAGCAGCCAGTGTCTGCCCTCACCATCCTGTCTTGTTCAGTTCCGTTTGGGAGGGCTCTCACAACACAGCCGCCTCTGCCTCCACCTCCGGGAAAGGCACAGCAGGAAGGGAAGGGGGGCAGTGGGGAAACAGCTTGCAGCGGCAGTAGGAAGTCAGTGAAGGCAGGGGACGGTGGCCTTGACTTGGCCCATTATGGAGAGGGGCGTGGGGGCTTTGGGGTAGAGATGTGACCTGAGCCTTAAGTTGCCAGGCTTGGCGGTGAGCGGAAGGTGGCTGGAATGAGCGCCGAGCAGGGGGGTAGAGGGTGGGGCTGGGGGCTGAGTAGCCAGAAACCAGGCTTCAGGCTCCACTTAGTCTGGGGAGCATCTTGTGCTGCGTGAGAGGTTTCAGATCCCAACTGTCCCCAAAGCTCTCTGTCCCTTGAAGCTTCCATCTTGTCTGCCCTCCAAGGTGTGCTCCTTGTTTCCTCTAGGAGGCAGCCGAGAGGGCAGCCCCCGTAAACACAGTAGAAGCTGGAAGCTCAGGGGCAGGAGCGGGGAGCCCCGGCTGTGGGGCCAGTGGGCCAGAGCTCTGCCTCACTTCCGCCCGCTCCAGCCTGAGGGGGTATGGGCTCCTGTGGGGGAACCGGCTCCCCAGCCTCCTGCCCCTGCGGCCTAGATAAGTCACCCTTCACCTCAAGGGCTGCTGGCAGGGCTAAGTGAGGCCTTCGACATGACTGGCTGGGCCCACGAGAGGCCCCCACGGGCCAAGAGTCTCCCCTCCTCACACCCTCAGTGGGGCTGAACCTTGGGCTGCGCCTACGCCTCCCCCCAGCTTCCTACCACCATCTCTCCTCCTCAGCCTCCCTTCTGTTCTCTGGAGGTCCCCCGGCCTCCTGCCTCTGTCTCTCACTGTCATTTCTGGCTAGCCATCTCTGGCTTTCTCTCCGTTGTGCCTGGCTCTCTTCTGCTTCCCCCCTTCCCTGCTTTGTTGGTCTCTCTCACACTCTCCGTTTCTCCCCGTGCCTCTTCCGCAGTCTCTGCTTCCCTGCCCCTCTCTCAGATGCACTGGGGATGCTCGGGCTGTCCAGACACACCTGCTCTGACCTCCTGTCTGGTGACTCTTCCCCTTTCAGATGGGGCTGGTGGTCATCCTGGTGTCCACGGTGGTGGCCATGTCGGCCGTGGCCCAGCTGTGGGAGGACGAGTGGGAGGTGCTGCTGATCTCCCTACAGGTGAGGGGGTGAGGGAGGGCTGGGCAGCCACTTCCCCAGGACCTTCAACACAAGGCAGTGCCTTTTCATCACTCACATCTCTCCAGACGAAGGCCCAGAGGGGGCAGGGAGGGGCCCAGATCACAGAGCAAGTCAGAGCAGGGAGGGTGCTACACCTTGGGGTTTCTGCAGAGATAAGAGTTGCCTACCCCACGGACACAGATAGGCTGGCTGTCAGGGTGTTGGTGACCAGAGGGTCTAGGCATGGCTGGGAGCTCATGGTTCCTCTTGCCCCTTCCCGCACACAAGGGCACAGCGCCATTCCTGCATGTGGGGGCCCTGGCCGCCATCACCGCGCTCTCCTGGATTGTGGCAGGACAGTTCGCCCGTGCAGAGCGGTCCTGTAAGTATGACTGCCTCCCAAGTACCAAAACCAGCTTGTCCTGCCCCCACCTGGACATCACCTAGGTGGCCACTCTCAGCATGGAGGTCCTGGTTCGGAGTGGCCCACAGGGTCCACTGAGGGTCGCAGCCTCGGTCAGCCTTGCACGTTTCCTCCTCTGTGTGTCTGTGTGTGAGTTAGAAGTCCAGCTTGCCTTCCGAGCCAGATGGGGGCTGGCCATGGTGTAGGGTCCCCTCAAAGCATTGGGTCCTGACAGAGGGAAGAGGGGCCCCCACCCCAACCCCAGCCTGCTCAGGATTCACGGGTGGGCCCTGTGGAAAGCCAAACAGCTCACCAGGTAGCCTGACTCACGGCTGATGTCTGCAGCCTCCCAGGTGGCCATTCTCTGTATCTTCTTTGCCATGGTATTTGCCTTCTACCTGGTCCCTCTCACCATCTCATCTCCCTGCATCATGGAGAAAAAGGACCTGGGCCCCAAGCCTGCCCTCATTGGCCACCGTGGGGCTCCTATGGTGAGTACCACCTGAGGGTCCTAACAGAGCAGAGAGGGGGGTGGGCAGTTCTGCCATTCTAGGGGAGACAGGCCAAGACCTATCTCCTTGTAGGGAAGATATAATATGTGTAATATGGTAATAGCAGGAATCTTTAGCCCTTTTGGGGGGCATATGGGAAGGGTTGGTGAAAAAGCTGGGGAGCTCAGATGGGACTGAATCCTGAAGAGTCCTGAAGGCATCTCGCTAAAAAGATTTAAGTTTTTATCCTGAGGGCCCTGGAAAGATACAGGCAGGCTAGGTTGTGGGTTGGGAATGCCCGGGAGAGAGGGGGAGCTGGGTGTGGGGAGGACAGCCGGTCCCCGGGTTGCAGGAGAACCCTCTGGGCTGTGGGGTGCAGAAGGGAACAGGTACAACTCAGAGCCCACTGCTGAGAGGGAAGGTACTTGAAGAGGGTTGAATTAGAGACAGAAGGGAGTCAAAGTCAGAGCCCTGTGACCCAGCAGTAGTTTAGAGGGTGGCTCCAGAGCCATGCTTCCTCAGCCCTTTGGCAGCTGTGGGAGCCTGGACCAATCCACGTCTGCTCTGTGCCGGTTTCCTCATCTTGTGTCTTGGGATAACAAGAGTGCCTGCACGGTGGGCCATGTGAAGTACCCAGCTATGAGCCTAGCACACAGAGAGTGAGAGAGAGATATTCCTGGCTTCTGGGGCAGGCTGTCTCCCTTCTCTGGACCAGGGGGTTCTCCTGCACCAACACCTTGACTTTGTGGTTCTTAACAGAGGCAGGACCTATTATCACCACCAGGAGGCGCTCGGGGCCTGCATGAGAGTTTCTTTCTTTCTTTTCTTTTTTTTTTTTTTTTTTTTTTTTTTTTTTTTGCAGTGATTGAGAGTTCCATGTATCATTGAATTTCAGGGCAGTCAAGGCAGCCTCACAAAGTAACTTTTAAAAGGAGGTGTTAAGTCTGGTGGGGCTGTGAATCACCCTTAGGTTTTTCCCCACTTCCTGTGCTGAGTGTTACTGTGCCCGTTCTGTAGGTAAGATTCAGATACCTGTGCCTGAACTGGCCCCTGGTACCCTCCCAACACACCCTTCGCTGGTCCCAGTACCTCCAGGAGGCAAACAGCTGGAAAGGCCATGGCTCTGGAGCCAGAGGGATCTGGATTTGGGGTCCAGTTTTGTCCCATATTGCCTGTGTGTCTCGGGGGATCACCAGTCCCCTCTGAGCCTCATGCTGCTGACCATTGTGAGGATAATTTAGAAGCATAGCCTTTGCAAGTGGGCAGGGCCCAAGGTTACAGCACCTCTTCCATCCATGACCCAGATTACCCACCCACCTGCTCTGGAGGCCAGGGGACAAGTAGGTGTGCCGAGGGGGGTGGGCACTCAGCCAAGGGGAAGGAACCAGGTGGCCCCAGCATGGATCATTTTTTTAGTAGGAAAAAGTAACATTCACAGAACTGGCAAGAATTGTATAAGGAATCATATAATGAAGAATAATATAAGGAATCCAAGACCACCTTCAATATTTATCAATGTTCTTGCCATCCTTTGTTTCATCTGTCTCCCTACTTTTTCTTTTCTGATGTAATATTTTAAAACAAATCCCAAACATCCTATCATTTTGCCCATATATACTTCATATATATGTATCTCTAATACATAAGGACTTTTTTCTTTTAAACATAGCCAAAACTATAATGCTGCTGTCACACCCAACAAAATTAATAATAATTCTTTAATATTATCTAATACTGGATCCATGTTCAGTTTTCCTTTGTTGTCTCAAAAATACCTTTTTACAGTTGTTAAAAATCAGGATCCACACGGAGAACACGTAGTGCATCTGGTTGACATGTCTTCCAAGTATCTCTTAGTATGGAACAGTCCCCCTCCCTTTTTTCCATATGCTGTTTATTTGTCAAAGAAATGGAGTCATTTGTCGTGTAGAATTTCCCATGTTGTGCATCTGGCTGATTGCATCCTCTTGGTGGTTTTTGAGGGGCCAGCACGAGTGTCTGACACGGCTCCATGTGTCACTGTGCATGCACATGTATCGGTGTCTACACCTGTGTGTATCATTGGGTCTGGATCCACACATCTGTGTGTGATAAGCCCAAGTGCACATTGCTGTCTTGGTGTGTCCGTGTGCCCTTGGGTATATGGTTCCTCTGTGGGTGCAGCTGGATGTGTGTATGTGTTTGTATGTGTGTGTTCTTTAATATTTGGTCAGACTAACTCCAAAGTCGGGACTTTTAACCACAGTGGCCTGCCCACCTGAGTTTGTGACAGCCACCCCTCACATACACACTCGAGAAAAGAACCCCACTTGGGCTCAGGCATGAGACAGGTAGGGATTAAGAATTCACCCTGAAATCCCACATGTTTCTTAGAGCCCTCCTGGAGTCCCAAGGCTGGTCAAGGAGGGCTAAGTTTCCATGCCTCCCTCTCCCGGAGGCAAGCACCTATCCCCGGGAGACCTGACTAAAAAGCCTCTGGAGAAGAGACTCTGCCCTTCCCAGTCACTTCCTCTGTTCCCCAAGGGTCTTTGTAGACCCCGCTGTGCTCCTTCGTGTCTTCGCACAGTTAACCTTCTGCAGCCTCAGCCCCCAGAAGAGCAATGGCACCTCTTGTGAGAGGCCTGGCCGCAGGACATTTAGAGGCGAGCTGGGCAGGAACTCCACCGAGTCCATGCCTGTCTCTAGATGCCTCTATGGCCTTGTTAACAACTGCCTCTCGGTGGGGCCACACACAGCCCACCTGACTGGGAGAAGGTAGCCACGTCCCCCAAAGCTGCTCTGCCCCAAGAAAAGTGGAAGAAAGGAACTCAGTTATAGAGACTGCTGATGCCCCTTATTTCATCTGTGAGCTTGATAACACTAGCCTATTTTATAGCTAAAGAAACCAAGGTGCAGAAGGTAAGCGACTGGGAAGTCGAATTGCTCCTTCTCAGTCCCCACAGCCCTTGCTGTGCCAGGCTGCCTCCCAGGGGAGGGTAATGTGTTACATGTTGGAGCGGCATGGCCAGAGGGAGAGAAGATGGGCATGTGTCTTGTGGGAAGTGAGATCAGTCGCAGGAACCCCTTCCACCCCATTCCTTCACTGCCAGGAGTCCTCACTCCCCTCCCTGTTCCAGCCCGCACTGCGCTGGGTCCTAGCCCACTCCTTGATATGGTGGTGACCCCCAGTGGCAACAAAGGGTATGACAGGGTCTTCAGGCAAGACAGAACTAGGGAGGGAGACTTCAAACTCCAACTCTCCCCACTGGAAGGACCCTCCGAGAACAGTGAATATATACCCCAGGGGGAAAATGGGGAAACTGAGGTCCATAGGAGAAAGAGATGCACCAGCGGTTACAAAGTTACTTTATGGCAGGGCCAGGGCTAGAACCAGATCTTCTGATGTGTATGCTATAGGATTAATAGTCATTTATTAAGCATTTATTGTACGTCAGGCAGCATGGTTGGGGGCTTTTAATCCATGTAACAGCCTGGGGGATGGCCTTGTCATGGCTGGAAACGGTGCCATCCTGTGTCCCCTCCCCTCTCCCTCTGGGATCTCCACCGGGTATAATTGGGAGGAAACATGGCTTGCACCCCAGCCCAAGACTGTGACGAGGCAGAGGACTGTATAAAAACCCTCATACCCCCATATATACATCAACACTAACCACCTTGCCTCCTCCCCACCCCACCCCCAAAAAAACCTGTGAGGCAGGCATGATTTCACAGATGAAGAGACGGAGCCTCTGAGAAGCTGCATGGGTGTCCAGGGTCCCACAGCTACTGCTTGGAGGAGTTGGAATTAGAACCAGAGTTACTCCAGCCTCCCAACATGGAAGGTTCTAGATTGGCTGGGGAGGTGTACATCAGCTAAATCTCGGCTCTCCCTTCCTGCCCAGCTGGCCCCAGAGCACACACTGATGTCCTTCCGGAAGGCCCTGGAGCAGAAGCTGTATGGGCTACAGGCTGATGTCACCATCAGGTAGGTGTGGGGGTCAAGAGGACCACAAGTCCTCTCATCCCTGCCGCATCCGGGACCCTGCTGGAGAAACCTCAGGTCCCAGAGCCTCAGAGATGGGGCTTGGGGCTTGGATGATCTGCCACAGGGCTGACACCCTGTTTGTGCCTAATGCCAGGATATAAAATAGGGAAATAAACACAGGCTCTTGGTTCAAGCAGGGGTGAGTGTTTGGGACCTGGAGTCCTGCCACAGATCTACTTGAAGGAAAGACTAGATCTGTGTGGCTCGGCAAGATGGTTCAAACACCAATGGGTGGAATGAGCACACTGCAGGGTGATATATTCACTGTGATGTCAATTATATTTAGAAGACACAGAAAATGATTTGACCGTTTTCAACGTGTAGATTTTAAAAGTATGTCTTAACATGAAAGGTCAAGAAGAACTCATACCAATTTCACAACAGATTATCTCTGAGAGGGGAAGGAGGCGGGGCTGCCATGTTTAGCTACACAGGTTGTGTAGTGAACAAGACACCACATACGTGAGGGGCCAAGCATAGATATCACTGTTAGAGAACCCACTGGTCCCAGTGTAGATACCACAGAATTGTGTGTGTATCGAAACTTTCTAGCAGACGGAGGTAAAATGCCTTGAGGCAGGGGGGCACAGGTGCCTTTTACTATTTCACACTATGACATCATATGTGGTATCGGCAGCCCCAAACGGGTAGACCAGGATGGTGGGAAGGGGGAATTTGTCAAAGGGGCCTGCATTTGTACTGTTCTAGTATGGCATCACATGGCCCGGGTTCTAAGTAAGGTTATACCATTTACTGGCTAATGGGTCTTGAGCTAGGTACTTCCCTCTCAGCCTCAGTTTCCCCACTATCAAACGAGGCAGCACTATCTGCTAGGGCTGCTGAAAAAACAGACCCAGCCCTCCATCCTCAGCAGTCCCTAACCCCATCTGACCCTCACAGAGAGCCAGAAGGAGTCACCTGTGAGTCCACTGCCCTCCCTGTGCAGACAGGGAACCTGAGGTCCACAGAGGCAAAGCCTGCCTGGATGTCACGGGGGTTGTATAAGTGGATGGGAAGGAGCCTATGTGTGTTGGTGAGGGGATGACTGGTGGGCAGGTGAGGGACCTGGGTGGACGGTGACTTGGGGACCCCACCTTCCCGTAGCCTGGATGGCGTGCCCTTCCTCATGCATGACACCACCCTGCGGCGCACCACCAACGTGGAGGAGGAGTTTCCGGAGCTCGCCCGCAGGCCCGCCTCCATGCTGAACTGGACCATCCTGCAGAGGCTCAATGCCGGCCAGTGGTTCCTGAAGGTCTGGCTGTACCTGTCCCAGTCCTAGGCATGGAAAGCACAGGCGGGGACCCCATGGAGTGAGAGGGCCGGGAGTGGTCATCAGCTCAGATGACCCCTAGTCCCCTAGCATCAATGACTCACAGCCAGGTTGGTTAGTGGCCTGCTTCGGCTCCAGCCACTGAAGCCCAGATCTCATGGTTGTCACTGCTTCTTCTGGTTCTGTCTCCCACATCAGAAAAAGTTGGCGGTGATGATAGAGTTAACAGGTAAAACTATTAACTCTGTCAAACTCTAGAGGGAAATTGGTTCTCTGGTGTGAAATGCTACTAAAAGAGAAATGTGCTGGGGTCTGGGATAAGTTCCAAGCAGGTGATTCTTTCAGGAAAACAGGTGTGGCCCAGAGAAGTTAGGGTTGGGGTCTTCTAGAAGCCCCACAGGGCCACAGTTATCAATTTACCTGACCCACACACCAGCAGACACTGGCAGCTCAGGGGTCTCCGTGCTTAGTGGCCAAGAAGGCACACGGAGGCCCCAAAGGGCTGGCGAGGCAGCCATGTGTGTTCCTATCTCTGCCAGACGGATCCCTTCTGGACGGCCAGCTCTCTGTCACCCTCCGACCACAGGGAGGCCCAGAACCAGTCCATCTGCAGCTTAGCAGAGCTCCTGGAGCTGGCCAAGGGCAATGCCACGCTGCTGCTCAACCTGCGTGACCCACCACGGGAGCACCCCTACCGTGGCAGCTTCCTCAATGTCACGCTGGAGGCCTTGCTGCGCTCTGGGTTCCCCCAGCACCAGGTGAGGCCCTGCTCAGCAGCCCTGCTCTGCCCCCCTGGAAACCCAGGCCTGGCTGGAGCAGGACTCCAGCATAACTTCACTGTGCCCCCCTGTCCAGACCTCAGTTTCCACATTTGTAGAATGGGGGTAGCATGCCCCTTGCCTTCCTGACAGGGTAGTCGCGGAGACAAGAGGGAAACAAGAAAGCCCTTTAAAATGTACAGAGGGCAGGAGCAGGTTCTCTGGGACACTGCTATTTCCACAAAGCACTGCCCGCATCCTTGTGCTGTAATACTTGGGGGTCAGAGGAATTTGAAACGAATGTATGGCAGCACACTAAACTGGTGGCATCCTATAGAGTGACTGACGCTTGGGTTATCAGTCTTGTCATGACAGGGGTCTACAGGGGAAGCTCCCTGAGTTGTTGCCAGAGCAATTGCACAGCCTTGGCTGGGACCAGGTTGACCCCTGTAGATAATGATTACACATAAGCTCCACTGTGTGCCAGGTCCCAGCTCTCTGAAACCTTCCAGGGGCTTCAGGCTTCTTTAACGGAAGAGAAAGTCAAGGCTGCCCCCTCTCCTGCCTGCAGGTCATGTGGCTGCCTAACAGGCAGAGGCCCTTCGTGCGGAAGGTGGCTCCTGGCTTCCAGCAGACATCAGGTTCCAAGGAGGCGGCCGCCAGCCTGCGGAGAGGCCACATCCAGAGGCTGAACCTGCGCTACACTCAGGTGTCCCGCCAGGAGCTCAGGTGCCTGCCCCAGCTCACCAGGGGGAGGCTGGATGCACAGAGTTCCTGGTTCAAAGAGTGGAGGTGGAGAGCATCAGGCAGATCCAGGTTTTGTCTGAGTTTGGTCCTCTGGGAGTGGAGATTCCTTTCTCCAGGGCCAGTTGTGGGTGTTCCTTTCTCCAGGGCCAGGAGGTTCGTGAAGGGGGACATGCTTTACAGGCCCGGAGGCCCCAGTCTGAGGGCTGACCAGCCTCCATCCCCCTGCCCCACAGGGACTATGCGTCCTGGAACTTGAGTGTGAACCTCTACACGGTCAATGCACCGTGGCTCTTCTCTTTGCTGTGGTGTGCAGGAGTCCCATCTGTCACCTCCGACAACTCCCATACCCTGTCCCAGGTGCCTTCCCCTCTCTGGATCATGGTAAGTTGGGAAATTGTTGGGGGGTGTGTGCAGGAGGGCACCTGGGGGTGTAGAGGGAGCCTGTGATACAGGGTGGGGGGTAGGCTCGATGCTCAGGGCTCTCTGGTGAGGTCTCAAGGGTGGGGGCAGCACGTGGTAGGGGGTATAGGCTTGAGGCAAGAGGAAGATCTTCATGGCCTCTGGAGTCTGCACTAAGGTGCTGGGGGGTGGGAAGAACCTGGGCCCAACCCACAGGGAGGAAAACATCATTTAAGGGCCCCAGAGGAGTAAATTAACTACTTGGGGGTTGGGTTTCGGGAGTTTGTTATATTTTGTTTTGAAGGAGAAGGCATTAGAAAAAGAGGGTAACAACAGGACAAAGATAGGGAACATTTAAAAGTTTCTCTGAGAATACACCAAATAAAACCAGTTTTCAACTGGTTGATTGGGTCCCTATAGACTGGCCTGGGCTCCAGTCCCAGCTCTGTCACTGGGGGAGCCCCCCACTCCCCACTATGCTCCCCTTGGCTCCCCACTGCCATTTCCGTGAGGACAGGACAGCCAGTCTGAGGGTCTTGTTATGGCTGAGACAGTGTCAGGGTCAAGTAACCAGAGCTAGGTTATGGATGGTTGTGTCCATCCACCTACCAGAGGTCCTTGCAAACCTCTAGAGGCTCTGCTGGGAACCAGCAGTGCGCACACTCAGAGGTTCAGGCGACAGCAGCTGACCAGCAGCAAGAAGTGCTCCTTTGTCCAGGCCCCGTCCCTCCTCCACAGCTCACCTGACATCAAGGCCTGGCTACACTGGAGGCTTTGCCCTCCCTGGCCCCCGGAGTGGGCAGGCCTTCACTCAACACCCTACAGTGACACACGTAATCTCACACCTGCACAGATGCCACACACACCCCTGCATACGTACTAGTCACACCCCCACATTCAGCTATTTGTCTTTTGTTACTCAGCTTCTGCTTGGAGCCCCCCTTAAGCACACAAACCCACCAGGCTTATTCACAAATGCCACCTCTACCCTGAACACCACACAGATCCTTTTTTTTTTTTTTTGAGTGAGAAAGAGGGGAGGGGTACAAGTGAGTGAGGGGCAGAGAGAGAAGTGGGGCTCACCGAAGCGAGGTTCATGCTCACCTGATGTGGGACTCAAACTCACAAACTGTGAGATCATGACCTGAGCCGAAGTCAGATGCTTAATGACTGAGCCACCAGACACCCCACACAGATCTTTTTTATCCTACACACACACACACACACACACACACGCTTACAGTGTTCAGAGCCTACTCCTACAAAATATCATCTCAAGCCCCGAAGCCCCCTCTGGATCCTCCCAGCCCATCCCTGATAGTGACGTGGGGTCCCCCTGCCCATATGGACCCTTGGTCTGGGGCCCCGGTTTGGACTGGCCAGGACTGAAAACTGGCCACTGGCCATCTGTCCACAGCCCCCGGACGAGTACTGTCTCATGTGGGTCACTGCAGACCTGGTCTCCTTCAGCCTCATCGTTGGCATCTTCGTGCTCCAGAAGTGAGTAGGCTTGGACACCCTTCCACAGCCTTCCCTGCCCCACAGCAGGCGAGCCCCCATCTCAGCCAGTCAAACCTCCCCAAGTCCTGGGCCAGGAGAAGCCCTGACCAGGCAGCGTGTTCAGGGTAGGAGGAGGACTGCCCAGTGGCCTGCAGCCCGTCCTCCTCAGCCAGAGCTGAGTGGCTTCGGGAACAGGTACCCGGCTAGGAGCCCATAGCCAACCAAGCTCTGACATGATTTGCTATGTGGACTTTGGCTTGTGTCCTGACCTGTTCCCCGGGGCCTGGGTTGTCACCGGCACTCAGGTGTGCCGTGCTGGAGACCTCCTGCCTGTCAGGGTAGCAGCTGAGCTGGTGGCTGCAGTGGGGAAGTGGGGTTGGTCTGGGGGAGGGTTTAGGGCCAGGCAGGGGCCCCAAACCAGCCACAGACAACAACTGGCCGTTCTATTCCTGACTGACGTTCTCTCTCTGTCACACACCGCTCTGATCCGGCGCATGTCCCTCCTCTCTCTCCCCACCCCCCTCTCTGCTGCACTCTGGCATCTCACAGCTATCACTTGATCAGGTAATTCTGGTGTGGTCTTCCTCTCCTGTCCCTCTTTCTCCCTCTTCCTTGCCATTCCCTTCTCCAGTTCCCTCTGAAAACCTGCCGTGCACTGAGCCGGTGCCTGGGTCAGGGTCCCTCGCGGGTCACCCTCCCAGACACCTCCCCTCGCCTGAAGCCTCCTGCTGTCCCCTGCCCTCCTTCTCTCCCCCACAATCCTCCCTTCTCTCCCCATCTTGCCATGTGTGTCCCTCTGCCCTTTGTTCCTCCTCGCTGTCTCTGTGGATGGGAACCCATGCTTCCCTGCAGGTTTGCTGACCTGGCCTCTCTTAGCACCAAAGCGGCTCCCTCGGGGGAGGGGCTGTGCCTGGCTGTCCCTCCCCTGCCACCAACTCTAGCACTCGCAGGGGCCTTCGCCACTACCCTACCAAGTTCTTTTCCCCCCTTCCCACTTTTGGCTTTGCCTCTGTTTATCTTTCTCTGTGTCTCTCACTTTGTGACTCCTGCCCCCCCCCCTTATACACACAGCCTCCCTGCTTTCCCCTGGGGGCACCCCACAGTGGTTGAGCTTCCTGTCCTAGATGTGCCTGGCTGCAGAGACCCTGGCCTGACACTTTCCTCCTGGGTTCTATGTTAATTTCCAACAGGAGTCCTAGGTCCTGGGGTCCAAGCCCTCACCTTAGCTAAGTGCCTTGGGCCCTCCTGCTTTATACAGCCTCACTAACCAGCTTCCAGAGGACCCTCCCTGGCTGAGGGGCTGAGGGGCTGGGTGCAGCAAAGGGACATGTACCTGGTCCTTCATTTGCAGCCAGCAGACATCTACATGTGCTGGTGCTGTGCTGGGCCTGCAGTGGGGAGCCAGGCCTTCGCTCTCGGAGCCCCGGTGTGCTGGATGGGGGCCAGCCAAGGTGGCCTAGGTGCTGGGATGGACATGTCCAGCCAGGGTCATGTCACTGTCTTCCTGGGGGTCAGCAGAGGACTGATGGAAGAGGGGACCCTGAGGGAGAATATCATTCCCTGTGGGCCCCCTTCCTCCATTCACTCACTGAACCAATACTATGGGCACCTGCCACACAGCAGACATTGAGGTTGGTGCCAGGGACACAGTGGCAGATAAGAGACCTATCGCTGCCCTCAAGGACATGTAGGGCAGCCAGCCCAGCCAGAGCACAGGCTGCCTTCCCCTCTGCTTCCTGCTTCCCCCTTGTCTGTCTGTTCTTTTCATTCACCCATCTGCCTGTCCATCTGTCTGTCCATTTCTGCTGTGCTGACCCCATCTGGAAACAACTGATTTCTCATGGAGTCCGGGCTGCCCGCACCACCCCCGCAGGGCTCAATGTCCGAGGGGTTGGGTTCTTGTTTCCAAGCTGACCCCTGCTTCTCTTGGTGGGAATGGGGGTAGGGGTTCAGTCAGTCTTTCTGTCTAGTTTGCAGGACAAGTCATAAGTTCAGAGACCAGAGATTTGGGGCTGGTTCAGAGGCACTGCAATAGCAAAAACTGCTGTGGGCTAGGTACAGGAGCCCAAGTTCCCCAGCTCTTCCTGGCCCCTGCATGCCCCGTACAGCCCCACCTCTTGCCCATTGGCTTAATTTTATCCCCCACCTCATCCCTGCCTCAGCTGTCAGAGGGATTAATGCTCTATCTAGCTTGTGCCTCACCATGAGGAAACAGGTCACTCTTCTAGGGTTGTTGGAACAGAGCAGCCTCTGGCCCACCCAAGTCACTGACACCCTTGCCTCTGAACCTGTGAAGACAAGCTCCCTACTTGTCTTCACAGCTCCTCCCCTCACTCCCTCCCCTCTTTCGCTTCCACTCCGGGGTTTCCCCACTGGCTTCACTCAGCCTGGTCCTGATGGTGGAGCTGGACGACACATCAGCCAGGACTCCCTGAGATTGGTGTGTACCCCACAGATGGCTCATCAGAGTCAGGTCTGCTAAGCTCCCCCACCCCAATTTACCCCAGAAGTCAGCGTGCAACTGCAAGCACCCGAAACAGAACTCACCAACCCCAAACAAACTATCTTCCTGGGCAAGGAGGGCTGACCTAGGGTTCCGGGGACAAGAGAGAGGCAGGAAAGCCCTGGCTGAGTCAGGGGACTCTGACTCAAACCCTTCTCTGGGCCTCAGTTTCCCCATCTCTAGTCAGACAAGAGTCCTTCTGGCCTCTCAGGCCCAATCCGGACAGGTTCTGGAATTGGGCAGGATCCTCGCTCCAAGGAAGGGTGGGGAAGGACCTGTGCCCATGGGGCCGTCTCTGCAGGTGGCGCCTGGGTGGCATACGGAGCTACAACCCCGAGCAGATCATGCTGAGCGCTGCGGTGCGCCGGACCAGCCGGGATGTCAGCATCATGAAGGAGAAGCTCATCTTCTCAGGTGTGCAGCCCTGCAGGTTGAGATGGGCGGTGGGCTCAGTTACCTTCACCCCACGCATGTACTCGAGTATGTGTACACACATTCTCCCGCAGCACGTACAGCCAGGAACACAGCACGGACATACATGTACCCACCCAGCTTCATGAAGTACACATACAGAAACATGTACCCCTCTGCATGCTGTCATCCACTCCAAGCCCTGGGGCGGTCAGCCCCATGGGTGGTGGACAAAGGACAAAAGTGTGGGGGTGGGGGAGTCTGCTTTTAAAGCTTACCCTCCTTTGCCTGGTTTATACACCACAGATATTGATTTTTTTCCCTTCTGCTTGCTGCCAGCCCATCGATGGCATTCCCAGTCTGATGGAGGAGGCAGCCGTAAGAACAAATACATAGAAACTTGGGTGTCACTAGAGCTCCAACAGGTGTGCTGAGCCAGAGTGGGGTGCAGAGAAGAGTGGTCAGAGCTCTCTGGGACAGTGAGGGTCTTGGGGCCCACTTTGCAAGGAGGTGACCTAGTGGGAATGGGAAAGATGAGTAGGAGGGGTCTGGGTTTGAAGTGAGGGCTGACCAAGCAGAGGGAAGGAAGGGTATTCAGGCAGGAACAGCATATGTTCAGAGGTAGTGAGGGGGCATGGCTTACTGGGGTACCAAGAATTATCATTCCATATGGTGTGGGGGGGGGGGGGGCTCAGGTTCACTTACCCTGAGGTGGCACTGAGGGGGGCACTTGGGCCTCGAGAGTGTGGTCAGGAGTTTGGGCTTCAGTTTGAAAGCAGAGTATGGTCACAGGCAGATCTGTCCCTGTTACAGGAGGGCTGTAACAAAGCCCCCCAAACTGGTGGTGTAAACAATAGAAATTTATGGTCTCAGTTCTGGAGGCAGAAGTCCAAAATCAAGGTGTTGGCAAGGTTGATTCACTCTGAGGACTGTGGGCGAAGGATCTGGCCCAGGCCTCTCTCCTTGACTTGTAGGTGGTCATATTTGTGTTTATGTGGTTCTCCCAGTATGCATCTCTGTGTACAAATTTCAACTCTTCCTAAGGACAGCAGGCATATTGGACTAGGGCCCACCTTGATGACTTCATCTTAACTAACATCTGCAACAACCTTATTTTCAAATGAAGTCACATCATGAAGTACTGGGGGCTAGAACTTTCAACATACAAACTGGGGGGGCAGAGTACAATTCCACCTCTAACAAGCATGGAGGGTGAACTAGAGAGGGGGAAGGTGGAGATGAGGAAGCCAGAAATTCAGGTGAGAGATTAGGCATGGGAACACGGAGGAGAGGAGAGATTTGAGGGATATTTAGGAGCCAGATGGACTGGGGTTCAAATCCCAGCTCTGTCCCCAACTAGAGTGTGAACCAGAGCATATTGGCACCAGACCCTTCCTGTATAAAATAGACTGGCACCTCCTGCCCCTCACAGGGTGCTTGTGGGGTTAGCACCATGCATGACCCAGCAGTGAGCTTGGTAAACACGGCCTGAATGAACGATACCCCAGTGGGGGTGACTGGTTTGGGAGCTAGTTCCTAGGATTGTGTGAATATCCATTCATTCATTCTCCCCTTTATTTATTCATTCCTTCAACAGATAATTGCCAGGCACTGTTTTAGGTGCTTAGGATTTAGATTCTTGCCTATGGGACACTTACATTCCTCCTCCCTTGGCTCAAAAGACCGCCCTCTCCTGGGAGCCTTCTCTGAGCACCAAGGCTGGGTTGGAGGGCCTCTCCTGGTGGTTCTCAGCCCTCTAGCCACACTGGGGAGCTCCTGTAAGGGCCAAAGGCACCCGGGGTCCCCAGGCTCCTACAGCCTGGCCCAGGGAAATCAGAAGGGGCGGGTGGAGTGAATGGAAAGCCTCTAGGCCTCTAGGCCTGGAAGGTTCTGCCCACGCAGGCCCCCACCTCTCCTTCAGTGCCAAAGGCCATTCATTGAGCACCTTCGGATATAGACTCTGAGGGAGCCAGCCACAGTCCTCAGGCCACCCTGCCCACTCCAGGTTGAGAGGTCCTTTCCAGAGACCCTCAACCTCACCAAGGCACTCAGGGTGGGCTCAGCTCCACTCAGCAGATACTTCCTGAGCCTCTGCTCTATGTTCAGTGCTGTGCCAGGCAGTAGGGACACAGATGCACCCAGACCTCACCCCTGTGCTTGAAGTACTCCAGTTCGTGGGGCCCACAGATAGTGACAGTACAGGATGCGATGGGGCAGGGGGAAGCAGGGGCTAAGGTGGACATGAGGAGGTCCCATCCCAGCGTGGGGGGATCAGGGGAGGCTTTTAGGGAACCATAATAACAGAGATGAGAAAAATTGAGCCATATTTTAAGAAATAAAGTACCGTGAAATAAGCCATACAGAGAAAGACAGATACCATATGGTTTCACTCTTACGTGGATCCTGAGAAACATAACAGAAACCCATGGGGGAGGGGAAGGAAAGAAATGGCTAATTTAAGAAAAAAAAGAGGTTAGAGTGGGAGAGAGCCAAAGCATAAGAGACTGTTAAAAACTGAGAACAAACTGAGGGTTGATGGGGGGTGGGAGGGAGGGCAGGGTGGGTGATGGGTATTGAGGAGGGCACCTTTTGGGATGAGCACTGGGTGTTGTATGGAAACCAATTTGACAGTAAATTTCATATATTAAAAAATAAAAAAAAAAATTAAAAAAAAAAAAAAAAGAAAGAAAGAAATAAAGTACCGATGGGGAAGTCACTCCCAGGAGAGGGACCAGTGTGTGCAAAGGCCCTGAGTAAACACATGAGCACCAAGCCCAGGAGGGTGCAGGTGGTTTTCTGTGGCTGGGAGGTGGAGTTCCAGGGGAGAGGTGAATGGGGTGTGGCCAGAGTGTTTGCAGAGTCCAAGGAGGGCCTTGAATACCAACCTCAATGGCACACCTGAACCCAGTGATTTCATCAGCCTCCAAGTGCCTGAACAGGAGCTGTGTGTTGCGAGTTACCCTTCCCCCTCATCTGCCAGCCATCCTCACTGAACTCTCTTCTCCCTACTCACGTTCTGCCTCCCTCTGGCCCAGCAGAGATCAGCGATGGCATGGAGGTTTCCGATGAGCTCTCTGTATGTTCAGACAACAGCTATGACACGTATGCCAACAGTGCTCCCACCCCTAAGGACAACCGAGGGAGTGGCAGCCGCACCAAGACTCTCACAGACCGGAGTGGGCGTTAGCCGAAGACCTGTTTGTCCCAGCCTGTACCTGTACGTGGAGACCAGGGGACCCAAGAGAGCGGGCAGAAGCATGTCTGGACCTGGAGTGCTCTGGGAGCTGGCTCCACGGCCTCCTCGTTGGCTCCGGCCCCCGTCAGCCATGGCCCCCCTTGAAGGGGACTCCCCTCTCTCCTGAGGCCCAGCCAGGTCAGAACTCCAGCCTCGCAGAGGCCCCTGCTGGCCTGGGGCCCCTTCTGGGAAGTCTGGGGCCCAGGGCCTGGTCCTCCCCCGGAGGCCTTCCCTTGCATCCTGATCTGGAAGCTCTGATGGCTCGCTGCTGGGCCGTGTGGCAGCTGAGGATGTGGGTGTCCACGTGTGTCCATCCTCCTGTCTATGCTGAGGTAGCCGACTTCTCCGGTGTCTCCTGCCTTGAGGGCCTGGGCTGGGCCTCTGCCCCCAGCAGCTGTTCTTCACATCAGTCTCAAAGCACAAGGAGGTTCAGCCCAAGAAGAAAGCCTGCTGTGGTGGAGACACTCCTCCCTGACCAGCCTCCTACCACCACTGGCCCTGCCTCAAGAGAGGGACTGAGCCATGTCCCCAGGAACAGCTGGAGATGGCCAGGAGAATAGGCCTAAGGCTGCTTTATCCCTCGCCCTCGTGTCCAACAGACTTCTAGGGCAGAGTGGCACAGAGGCCCAAGAGATCTGCAGACTGATACAACCTCAGGTTTCCACATCAGTGGCCACAGGGCATTGGCCACCTAGGAAGAGTGTCCTAGGCATGGCCAAGGAGGCCTACAGCAGAGCAAGCCTGACAGCCTTGGCCAATATGATTAAAGCTGCCATCCTGACACATGCTGTCTCTGAATGGTCTGTGGGAGGATGGGGAGAGAACTTGCTGGGTTTGGGTTCAGTTTTGGCCAAAGGAGGAAGCATTTTCAGAAATGAGTAGAAGAGTGGCAGGGTACTTGGGCCCCTACCCAGTATCACCATGACACCAGGGGTTCCTTAATAACCCTGGGGTTGGGGACCAGCATCCCCATACTGTGGTGGGGAGATGATCTTGGAGAGAGAAAGTGACCATCCAAAGCCACATAGCTTAGAATGGGCAGAGGCAGAATCCTGCCCAAGCTCTGGCCCCAGAGCCTATGCGTGCGTGCCTTCCATAACCAGCCAGGAATGGCAAGGCAGATGGGGAGACCTCCTGGGTCCAGTGCAGGGCTGGGTGGTGGAACTAGCAGGTCCCCTCACAGCCATATGGAGGTGCTTCTAGGAGCCAAGGGATGTACCTCTTCTGGACAGAATTATTGGGGTCTAAGCAATTTTGGTACCTTCTTGGAAGAAAGGAAAAGAAACCCCTCCCAAATTCTGAAATCCAGACTGTTCCCCCCACATTAACCTCTAGGGCCACCCTCTGGGAACTGTGAGGGGATTCACACTCCTTCCCTCCTACTGAACATATACCAAGTGCATCCCCTGAAGGGACAGAGGTCAGCTCCCACCTTTCCCTGGGCACAAAGTGTAAGAGAAATCCTGAGCAGCCAGGTCAGGGACGGGCTGCACTGCTCTACACAAAATGCCCCAGTAACCTCTCCAGCCTCTGGCAGGCCCACCCAGGAAAGTGGATTTGACCTTTCATTCCAGCCCTTTCCTGTCCAGCCAGTGCCCCTGGCCAGGATGTCCCAGGTTCATGGCCACACTTGGGCAACTTGAGACCTCCCAAAGTCTTCAGGAGCAGGAAGAGGGGGCTGGAAATTCAGAGTGGGACAGCTAGTCAGCATCCCTCACCGGGGCCCTACAATGTACCCACCTCCCCAGTGCACAGGCAGTCCAGCTGCCTCCCCTCATCCCCCAAAGCAGAGGGAGCATGGCGACCATTCCCTAGGTGGGCAGAGGGCCAGTCCTGTCTCCACCCTCAGCTGAACCTGCATCCTGTGGTCAATGCTGGCTCCTGTCCCTTGACTGAAGAATTACTGAGAACCCAACCTTCCTGATGTCATCCCCACATCCTCCCCTGGTCTGTGGAGGACAGACTGACTGCCCTGTTCACAGGGAAACCGGAGACAGGGTCCCTCCCCGTCCCACTCCTTCCCTTGGACCTCAGGGACACAGCCTCCCCCGGGTGAGCCTGCTCCAGGGCCATCCTTCCCAAGTACAGATAAAAAGTGACCAAGGGGTGCCTGAGTGGCTCAATCAGTTAAGTGTCCGACTCTTGGTTTCAGCTCAGGTCACCATCTAAGAGATGTGGGATCGAGCCCCATGTCAAGCCCCACGTCAAGCCCCATGTCAAGAATCTGCTTGAGATTCTTTCTCCTCTCTCTCTCTCTCTCTCTCTCTCTCTCTGCCCCTACCCCCTGTTCATGTTCTCTCTCTCAAAATAAATAAATAAAATTTAAAAAAGAATCTCCCATAACCTATGACACATCGCAACACATACTCCTTTCTTGGGGGGAAGGGAGATAGACCATTCCCTGGCATGGGGTTCTGGGAATAGACTCTGCCCCCAGGACGCCTACTTGGCCAGCATCATGGTGACTCCTGCCATCCCAGCTCCTTCCACAAACTCAGCCCCAGGCCTCACTGACTCCACATGGCACGTGGCTTTCACTTACAGACCCCCTCTTGAGTGTCACAGCAACCCAGTAAGAATGGCAGAGCAGGAACTGTGAGCATCCCTACTGCCAAGATGAAGAGCTGGGCCAAGGGATGAGCAGGAGTCTGCCCCAGGCTGCATGGCAAGTCACAGCAGTTCCAGGACCAGACCCCAAGTGCCCTGGGCCTATCCGGGTTCTTGTCAAAGCAACCTCCTCCCAGTTGCTGACCTCTTCCATGAAGGCAAATCTCCTCACCCGCCTCTCAAACACTAGGCCCTGTGGTCCTTTGTGGAGGCAGCAAACAATCTGGGAGCAGCCTATGGGGTTGCCTCCTCGGGGTCCACGAGGCCAGGCCAGCCCAAACCTGCCTCCTCTTGTCCATGCCAACCAGGCCTGCTCAGTACCACCACGCCCCACCTCACTGGGTCCCCTCCGAGGTGGGTACATTGCTGAAAACTACCTCAACTCATACCGTGCCACACATATAGGACACACATGATCCACAAGGCACAGCTTCCTGTCCTTTACAGACAGACCCATGTCAAACACAGAAACAACCACTTAGAGATGGACACTAAGAGGGACACACCAGGCAGACAACCAGACACATGCAGTCCCTATAAGACAAAGTCTGCTATCAAATAGGAACACAGATAAAGCAGAGCCACACAGAAGCAGGAGGAAAACGGGAGACCTCTAAGCTATGCAATCACATTCTTAGTCACACCTACAGCTATACAATCACACCCACCCCGGTGCTACACAGTCACCAGGTCCCCATGCACTCCCACACTCACAGGGACCCTGGAACACCTATACACTCACAACCACCCGATTACACCCCAACTTCCTAGGGCAATCTCCCCTACACCTTCACATCCATGCATTTATTCAGGGGTACAACCAGTGCCAGGTCACCCCCAATCCAGGTACAACATTCCCTGAGATGTATGCACAGTCAATACCACGCTTACTCCCGCCTCCTTCCTTCCCCCCGTCCCTCCCAGTGCTGGTCCAGGAATGGAACAAAAGCCCAGCGTCCCCTCCTCCCCTTCTCCCCCTCTCCTCTCCCCTCCCCCCTGGCGTCCAGCCCCTTTGTCCTCCTGTAGCTGAGCCGGAGCGGGAGTCCAGGCAGAGCCGCAAGGACATTGGAGCCGGGACTGCCAGGGGTGCGGCAGCAGGACAGAGAGGAGTGGTCAGTGCCAGCGCAGCAGCGACAGAGCACCTGGGTGAGGGCATGGCCAGGTAAGTTCCAGGTACATCCGGGACTTAGACCCTCACACGGCAAGGCTGTGTGGTGTCTACAAGTCTGAATGTGTATTTGTGTGAGTGGCTGTGGATGTGAACAAGAAACAGGGTAGCATGTCAACTTCTAGAGGCTGGATTCCCCAGTTTGCATCAGGACCCTCGGCTGGAGGTGCCTAGATTCTTAGCTGGGATGGGAGAATGCCCAGCAGCGTCCTCCCTGGGAATCCCTACCTTCCATGTTGCAACCGGGTGTCCTCCGGCCCCCAGACTGGGAATCTCCAGGGTAGAAACTGAGTCTGATGTCCCAGCATGACCACAGTGCCCAGTGCACTAGACAGCAGTTAGAAAGAATGAAAAAGTGAAAAAGTATTTGTGCACTTCCAGAAGACTCCCTCTCTGCCCCGCCAAGCATCCCCTGTGCTGCAGGGACAAGCCCCTCTTTACCCTGAGGAGGCCTGCCCTCTTGGATCTCAGCCCAGGAGGTGGCTGCTTTCTTAGCAAACAGCCTGCAGAGAATGGAATGGGGGCCGCGTGCTCTGCTGACCTCTCTCACCTCCCTCTGCTGATCCTGGGCTGCTCCTCAGAACATCCCCTAACCCTGGCAAGTGTGGCTGAGCAGCTAGGCATGCAGAGTCGGGAGCCAGGTGGATTCGGGGCCCAGCCCCTCTACTTGGGCATAGTTAGCTTCCTGGGATGCTGCCCACTGGGGAGCACATTTCTGTCATCCTGAGACAGGACGATCCAGCGCCAAGGATGACCGGAGCATGAGCAATGAAAGCCAGACTAACACTGGGCAAGATCTGACCTCCAGGGCAATGCAACCTCATGCAGTGAGCTCCCAGTCCCTGGAGGTGTGCAAGCGGAGACTGTATGTTCATAACGGCCAAATCGCAGCCAGCCCAGTACCGCCCTTCAGTCTCGAGAGTGCTTTTGCGAACACCTTTCTTTTCATCCTCACAGCAACCACTGAAAGGCGGATTCCCTGTGTGCTTTTGCTTCCTTATGACAGACTCAAAGAAGGGCAGGGGCATCTAAAGAAACGTTCAGGGCTGTGAGGATCAAATGAAATTATGTACATAAAAGCAACTAACACACCTGGTGCGCTTCCTTCCTCTCGTGTAAAAACATGTAAAGAAATGTTAGCTGAGTTTGTACTATGTACCTAGCACTTTTCAAATTCCACTTGATAGTCCCAAAGTCACAACAATCCTTCTTCAGAGGAAGAAACTGAAGGGGAGTGACTTGTACAGCTCACACAGAGACTCAGTGACAGAGGCAGGGTTAGAACCCAGATCAGTCCTTAGAGCTAGCTCCATTTCCCCACCATGCTTCTTGAAAACGCAGAGAGAACTCACTAGAGAGAGGGCCAACTACCCTCTCAGCGGGGCTCTAGCCTCCTGCACTCTTTCTCTCTGGGCCTTAGCAAAAGTTCTTCTCTAAATGGTGACAAGCTCCCTGCATTGCCTTCCCTTCCCCTGGCTAAGTCCACCTATGCTTCTCAGTCTGCACACCCCTCCTCAGGAACACCTTCCCTGACTCCCCTCCAACTGGGTTTAGTTGGCTATTGGCTCCCACACTCCCCCGTGGGACCCCCACCAAGCTGTGAGATCCAGGAGGGCAGGGTCTATGACTATCTTGTTCACTGCCTGTCACAGAAAAGGCTCTAAATACATGCTAGCTTAATATATTCACTCAATCTTAAATAGGTATTAACTGAGCACCTACCACGGGCCAGATCCTGTACTGATGGGGGAAACATGGATATTAAATAGAAAAATCAAGGCTTGGGGACACTTGGGTGGCTCAGTTGGTTGAGCATCTGACTCTTGATTTCGGCTCAGGTCATGGTCCCAGGGTCATGGGATGGAGCCCCAAGTCAGGCTCTGTGCTGAACATGGAGCCTGCTAAGATTCTGTCCCTCTCCCTCTCTCTCTCTCTCCCCCTCCGCCCCATTCATGTGTGTTCTCTCTCTAAAAGAAAGAAAAAAAGAAAAATCAGGGTTTAGTCAGTGTGGAGCACCCACAGGAAATCAGGAGACAGGATGGGGTGACAAGTAGGAGCAGAGTTATACCTCCCTACACCACACTGGGTCTCTGTGGGGCAGTCTGAATCCCTTCTACAGCTCCTGTCAGGGGACCCCCGCCCCCTCCAACACACACACAGATATTTTGTGCAGGTTCCAGTAACCTCCCAGCCGTCCTGTTCCAGACCTTGGAGAGTTAAAGACTCCCTGCTGTTGGCAGCCACGTGGCACTGCTTCACCCCTTGTGAGAGGCCCTAAACACGATGTGTTTGTAAACCGTTCCCTTATTAGACTCTCCTCCAATTATCCCATTTGAGAGCTTACCATCTGTCTCCTGCTGTTATTAAGAAAAAGTTTAGTGGTGCCTGGGTGGCTCAGTCGGTTGAGCGTCTGACTTCTGCCCAGGTCATGCTCCCACAGTTTATGAGTTCAAGCCCCACATCGGGCTCACCGCTGTCAGCACAGAGCCCGCTTTAGATCCTCTGTTCCCCTCTCTCTCTGCTCCTCCCCTGCTCGCTCGCTCTCAAAAATAAACATTAAAAAAAGAAAGAAAAAGCTTAACGAGTTTGAAGAAGAGAAAGAGTAAAATGGCTTAAGTGGGTAAGCGAGGGAGAGGTAATACAGCCGAGGCAGGGCCTAGCCCTTCAGGTAGGCAAGGACTAGATCACTATAGCCATTAGGGCTCTGGGTGGAGGAATGGAATGACGAGCAGCTGGATAAATGAAAGCACACGCGTTACATTCATACACACCTGTGTGAGCAAACCGGACAAGGAACCAAGGATGAACGGACGAGGGGCCTCCGGCCCTCTCGCCAGGCCCAACCCGGTGGATTTCTGACGCCGTTTGTGCTCTTTACCTGGCAGGATGCTGGAGGGCCCGGTGCCGGAGGAGTCGGAGCACAGGTCCCAAGGGCCGTGCGCTGGGTCTTGCCACGCGCAGCGCCTTCTGCAGACCCTCAATGCGTACCGACTGAGCGGCACCTTCACCGACGTGGTGCTGCGCGCCGGTGGCCGAGACTTCCCGTGCCACCGCGCGGCACTCAGCGCGGGCAGTGCCTACTTCCGCAGCCTGTTCGCCGCGGGGCAGCCGGAGCGCGCCCTGGCTGTAGTGCCTGTGGCGCCCGTGGCCTCGGAAGCGCCGGGCGCGGGGCCGGGCGTGGCGGCGGCGGCTCTGGCTGTGGTGCTTGACTACGTCTACGGGGCGGGGGTGCGGCTGCGCGCTGAGGACGAGGCGGCCGCCGTGCTGGCGCTCGCCGAGCGGCTGGGCGTGGCGGGCCTGCGCGAGGCCTGCGCCAGCTTCCTCGAGGGTCGCCTGCGCGCCGCCAACAGCCTGGCGCTGCGTCGCGTGGCCGCCGCCTTCTCGCTCGCCTCGCTGGCCGAGCGCTGCGGCCGCATGCTGCGCCAGGCCTTCGTCGAGGTGGCGCGCCACGCCGACTTCTTGGAGCTGGCGCCCGACGAGGTGGCGGCCCTGCTGGCCGACCCGGCGCTGGGCGTGGCACGCGAGGAGGCCGTGTTCGAGGCGGCCATGCGCTGGGTGCGCCACGACCCGCCAGCCCGCCGCGGGCAGCTGAGGCGCCTGCTGGAGCACGTGCGGCTGCCCCTGCTGGCGCCCGCCTACTTCCTGGAGAAGGTGGAGGCCGACGAGCTGCTGCAGGCCAACCGCGAGTGCCGCCCGCTGCTGCTCGAGGCCCGCGCCTGCTTCATCCTCGGCCCCGAAGCTGGTGCGCTGCGGGCCCGGCCGCGGAGGTACGGCCCCCATTCCCTTGCCTTCCACCCTTCCGCATCCCCGGTTCTTCACTCATCCCTGTGGCATCCTTTAATCCAATCACTTAATCGTGCCTCTGGAATGAGATGCGGTCATGCATTCGGCGCACATTTCATGGACTTGGTACTGGGAATGCTGCCCTTGAGTTCAGGATCCAGTGAGGGAGGGGTGGGGATCCACACCCTACACATATCCTTTGCCTTGCCCATCCATCCATCCATAATTCTGAGTGCTTCCCTGCGTGCAGGTCTTGTACTGGGTGCCTGGGACTTGGGAATAATTGGAAATACCATTTACCTCGGAGAGCTCAGTTTAGTAAAGGCTATAAATAGGCAGGTCCTGGAAAAAAATGAGAGGCTTAGGGCCAAACCAGGAGATTTTGCATGGAGTAGTCCAAGATTGTCTGTCACCCTCCCAAGGATAGAAGACAGGACGCCTCTGTCTTCCCACACTGTGTCTCCCAACACTAAGCTCAGGGCCTGGTACAAAGAAGATGCTCAATATTTGTCAAAGGAATTAGGTATGAAGCTGGTGGCTTGGCTTCGGAATTCTGGTATGGTCAAAAGCCTGAGGGGTTGGTTAGTGGAAGGGGAGAATGCTTTGCTGAAAGGGTGATGGAATTAGTAATTAGGGAATGGGTTTTGGAGATGATTACAGTAGGAGGGAGGCAGCAGAATTAGGCAGTCTTCATTAGGGATGAAGGGCAGAAAAGGGTGAAGAGAATGAGTTAGTGGCACCCAACCTGGGCTTGCATTCCAGCTCTCTCACTTACTGGCTCCATGACTTCTGGCAAGCCAAAGTCTGTGAGCCTCAGTTTCCTCCTCTGCCAAAGGAGTAGTAATCCCTGCCTAATAAACTATCATAAGGATTAAACAAGGTGACTTTTCTAGGCAAGGGCTCTGTAAAGATTCTTTCTCTGTAATTCAGAGGTCAGTAGATTGGGGTTAAGGATTAGTGTGACACTCTTCCCATCAAGAGCTGGAAAGGAGGTTGGAGGTGTCAGAGTCCAGCACGGGACTGGAGGACAAAAAGGCATGGAAGGGCAGCAAGTCAGTACAGTCTGGTCATCGGGAGGGTGAGGAGGGCCAAAAGTTGTGTGCGGGTTAACAGGCATTGGGCTTATCACCATGCCAGATTCATGGACCTAGCTGAAGTGATCGTGGTCATCGGCGGTTGTGACCGCAAGGGGCTCCTGAAGCTGCCCTTCACTGATGCCTACCATCCAGAGAGCCGGCGCTGGACCCCACTGCCCAGCCTCCCAGGATACATGCGCTCAGAGTTCGCCGCCTGTGCTCTGCGCAATGACATCTATGTTTCCGGTGAGGGCAGGTCCGCAGCGGGAGCCCCACAGGATTGGCTCTTTGCCTCTCTTGTGCAGGTCCCTTGTTTTAATCTTCAGTTGTGAAATGGGGGTGGGATATTCTTGATGACCTGTGGTTATTGGCTGAAGTGGCATGTAGTCCTGCAGAGCCCATCACTAGTGTGATTCCGACCTTTATTCACTAAAGTCCACTTCAGTTTGTAGTACTATTAATCACTTCTATTTAGCAGACCACATGCAGGATATTATGCTGGGCAGCTTACATTACTCACTCAATTTCCCCTCCAGCCCCATTTCACAGGGAGGTTAAGAATTTTCCCATTATCTCAAAAATGGCAAAGCTAGGAAGAACACAGATTGTTTTGATACCAATGGATTGTGCCCTCCCTGAGATTCAGGCCCCAGAGACTTAAATAAAATAGTCCCTGCCTCCCCAGGGGTGCCCTGGAGAGGCACTGAAGGCAGAGACACTTCACTTTACCACCAGACTTTTCAGCTGGATCTTGAAAATCTGGAGGGAACAGCATAGGACAGGAATGTGCAGAAAGGAACCCCAGGTACTCCGGTCTCCAAAGTGCAGATTGAGTGCATCTGGGAGAAGAAGGGAGGTATTGTGGATGAGGCAGGAAAGGGAGTCGAGTCAGGTCAAGGAAGCTTTGATTCCAGGTCTAGGCAGACAGCACTGTGGTAGGGAGCTATGGGTGTCTAGGAAGGATAAGGAGAAGAATGAACCAGAAAGGCCTCAGGGACAATCCAGGCCACACTTTATTAGTGGATAACTTCTCTAAGGCTCCTGATGGCCTGTGAGCAACCACATGTTGCTGGGCCTCTGCTGGGAATACACAGAAGTAAGAGCTATAAAACAGAGTTGGGGCTTGAGTCATGGGCTCAGGCTAAGGGATGCAGTCAGGGTTGTCCCTGGGAAGGGTGCTCCTGACAGGTGAGTCCCTGGTCAGTAACCCCAGGAGGAATGGGGAAGGAGAGTCCACGGCCTGCATTCCAGGGCCTGGCCTCATAGGCCATACCAGTGCCCAGCTTCAGGGACTAGAAGTTCTGGATCTGGTCACTGATCTGGAGTGAAAGGCCATATGTGGTCTTCAGCGGTGCATTCTTGGTTTCTAAGCCGCATCTGGGTTTCCTATCTGTAAACTGGGTACAGTAACCCTAACACCTCATGGAGGGATAACAGACATGAAATTGTGAAGGTAAAGGCAGAAATGAGGCAGGGTTCCTAGGTCACTCTCTACCTTTACCCATTCCAGAGCAGGTGGCTCTGTTTTCCCTTTGCCCCCGTCACCTTCCTGATGCTTGTCTTGGGCACGCTTTGCACTCATATCTAGTTGAGTTCTAAGTGCCCCCCACTTTGCTTCCCTGAGCACAGAGCCTGGCATACCACCATAAAGCACCCAGTGAAGATCAGCTTCTTCTCCCTGAGTCTTTCAGGCCTCTCTCCTCAAAACTCCTGCCCCTTGTCCTAACTCACACCTTCCCACCATTCAATCAAAGCACACTGTCCAGGTGACAGGCCTAGAGCCTCACACCAGCACAGTGGGGGGAGTCTTTCCTGCTTAACACTTCCTTTGCATCTGGGGGCCCTTATTTCTGGGTCTTGAGGGGTGCTGGGGTTAGCAAGAGGGCCTGGGGTCAACAGCTGCTTCTCTTTCCCTAGGAGGCCACATCAACAGCCATGACGTGTGGATGTTTAGCTCCCCTCTGCACACTTGGATCAAGGTGGCCTCGCTGCTCAAGGGCAGGTGGAGGCATAAGATGGCAGTCATGCAGGGGCAGGTAGGCACACCCAGCAGCTGCTGCCCTGTGAACCAAGGTACAGATCAATGGACTTACTGGGGGAAGGCCCTCTAAGACACTGTCTTTGAAAGAAGGGATCTTAGGCACCAAAAAGCAAAGCTACTTGCCTGAAGTTAAAAATAATGCTAGTGCTAATACCAATCACCATAATAGTACAGTCTAGCGGTCAGGGGTCAAAGGTGTGGGCTCTGGGCCAAACAGACTAGTTTGAATTTTGACTCTGCCACTTAAAAAAAAAAAAAAATTGCTCATTATCTCTATAAGCTACATCCCAAACTCAGAAAATAGAAGTGCTTCTTAGGACCACTGAAGTGACCTGATAAACTCTCAAAAAATTACTAGCTATTATTATTAAGCATCAGCCTGGTGCCAGATATTTTACAGACAGATTTAATACCCACCCCAGAGACCGATATCATTATTCCCAGTTAACAGAGGAAACATGTTCAGGGAGGTTTGGTAAGTGGATGGAGGCCACCCAGGCACTGGCAGTGCCGAGATGCACATGATCTAGGTCTGGAGAAAGTTTCTCTGCAGAGTGGAGCCCGTGGGGCTGGCACACACATGGCTCTGACTCCCGCTGGAAGTTGCCGCCACACCTCATCCTTGCCTGTCCTCACCCGCAGCTGTTCGCGGTGGGCGGCTTTGATGGCCTTCGGCGCCTGCGCAGCGTAGAACGCTATGACCCCTTCTCCAACACCTGGGCGGCGGCAACACCTCTCCCAGAGGCTGTGAGCTCAGCTGCAGTGGTGGCCTGCGCCGGCAGGATCTACGTGATCGGGGGAGCTGGGCAGGACGGTGTCAGCACCAACAAGGTGGGCACAGACAGGGCATTAGAGGTCTGCTGTGTGCCAGGCGCAGAACTGGCACCTTCATGTCCTCGTCCATTTTCTCACTCTCAACAACCCTGAGGAGTGACCTGCTGGTTGCAGGCAAGGAAGTGAGTTCAGAGAGATAGATGACCCCAAGGTCACACGGTGGGTCTGACGTGAATATTTTACCTGGTGCCATAGGGGTTTCAAATACATTTTAAAAATTAAGTGAGGGCAAGGATGGGATTACTTAAAATGTTTTTCCTCCATTTAAACAACCACCACCACTCAGTACTGAAAATTTAGAAAACAGAGAAACAGAAAAATATCACCCATGACCCCACCACCGAAGGATAACTACTATTAATATTTTGGTACATTGCCTTCCAAGCTTCTTCTGAATCTTTTGTGTTTTAGTTTTGTGTTTACCCTTAGTAAAATTTTGCATTCTTTTTATTCTCATCTAAATGTAAGCAACTTTCCACATGCTTACAAACTCTTCACAGCCATCATTTCAATAGTTCTCTGGGTGGGTGAACCATAGTCTATCAACCAAATTTTCAGTTGTTGAACATTTAAGCTGTGAATAAAAATTATTCCTCCTCTCCTGATGGCCTCACAAGTCTGTGGTCCTGGGACCTGAATCTTTCAAAAACTAGGATCCCTCACCCCTCCTTATTCTGACCCCATTTCCCCCCCCCCCACACCTTCCTGGGGCTGGCTTGGGGAACTGCCCTTTAATACCCTTTTGTGCAGCACTGATGTATTATAGGCCATTCCAGGGGTCTCCAAGGAAACAATTGAGGAAACGGAGTAAGGGTGAACACAGAGGTGGGATAAGCCCTCAGAAATTGTGGAAGGTGTTGTCAACACTGGTGGGGCTGGGAAGCCTGTGGGTAGCTGTAGGAATGGGGACTACAAGACAGCCCAGCTGGAATCTTGTCATGAGCTCAGAGCACCAAGAGCAGGGAAGAGGGTTGACAACGTATGCAACAAGAAATGCATCTCTATTTGGGGGCCTGCTCTCTGAGACCTTCTCTAGCACTAATGAAGATGGTACTTCCATCTTCTGGGACACAGACCTTTCCCAGACCTTGAAAGATGAGGAGGCTTTGGACAAAGGGAGGAGTCCAGAGCTGGGGCTAGAATGTGGAACCAGACTCAGCACACTTGAGGGCAGGGACAGGGGGTCTCCTCTATTCTTGCAGATGCTAGCTCAGGCCTGGTGGACACAGGTAAATGTGTCGAATGAGTCCCCCCAGCCAGAGAGATGGGAGGATGTGGGTAGGAGGGCAGTTGGGGGGTGAAGCTTCACCACAGCCCCTCCTCCTGCCCCTCAGGTGCAGTGCTTTGACCCTGAGGAGGACCGGTGGAGCCTGCGATCACCGGCGCCCTTCTCACAGTGCTGTCTCGAGGCTGTCTCCCTTGAGGGCACCATCTATGTGGTTGGAGGCCTCATGAGCAAAATCTTCACTTATGACCCTGGCACAGATGTCTGGGGGGAGGCAGCTGTCCTCCCCAGCCCTGTGGTAAGTAGATGCTCCTGGGCACAGCCTTGGTACTGGTGGCAATCAGGAGAACAAGGTGCCATGTCTAAGGATGTGAATCTCAGAGTTTGGGAGTCTTATCTCTGACTTCATGCTAGGCAGTTATATATAATTCCTTAGCTTTGTCCTCGTTATGATAATCAGCCACGTGTTCCACAGATGAGGAGACCAGCCTTAGAGAGGTTGAGGCCTCATCCAAGGCCACCAGTTAGGCCATATGAAGGCAGAGCATGGAACCTTAGTCCCAAGTGCTTTAGCCTTGAATGGGGGTCTTGGTCTAAATGACTCTGCAGTCTCTTCTGTTCTGAAGGCCACCAGCTGGTAGCCTATTGTGGGGAGATCAGGGTGAAGGGACTTGGTAAGTTCCCCTGCCCTAGTAATATTAGAGGAGGGAGGTCCAGGCCCTAGATGTTCTGGCCCCTGCATTCCTTGTCTCCCCCATCTCCTGTCCCCTTCCCTGAAACTCCAAAGATACTACATAGCGGTGTGGTTGGATTGCTGGTCCCTGCCAGTTCTGACCTTCAGTGCTTCTAAAAGCCTGAGATTTCTGGCCTGAGTCTGAGATCCTAGAGCGGTCATGGTGGTTGTGATTGTTATCACTGTTACTGAAGTTCTTACTATCTTCCTGGAACTATGTAAAATGTTTTAATTGCTTAACCCCATTAACTGTTAAGGCAACCCTTAGTAAGGGTCAAGCCAGAGCTTGAACTCCGATTCATCCAGTCCCTGCCTTCCTGCCATCTAGACTGCCTGCTCATATTCTGTGGATCGGGGTTTTACTGTCTGGCCTGGCCAGCTAGGGACAGAGGGAGCTCCAGGCTGGACCCCATAGCTGATTATCTTTCTGTTTGTCCACCCAGGAGAGCTGTGGCGTGACTGCGTGTGATGGGAAGGTCCACATCCTTGGTGGGCGGGATGATCTTGGGGAGAGCACCGACAAGGTCTTCACCTTTGATCCCAGCAGTGGGCAGGTGGAGGCCCAGCCATCCCTACAGCGCTGTACCAGCTCCCATGGTTGCATCACCATCATTCAGAGCCTGAGCAGGTGACACAGACTTGAACAGCCTGAGCCAGGAAACAGAGAAAGGAAGGAGAACTTGGGTTCACCACTGCTCCCCTCATGGCTCCTCCATGTAAATAGCCCCTTAACTTATTGCCGCCCTCCCTTCTCATAGAAATAAAACCTTCAAAGGTTGGGTCTGTGTTCCAGCTCAAGCCTGCTTTGCCTGGAGAAGTAATGCCCAACATCTACTCCCTGATTTGACTCTTTACAAAGCACCTTCATATATCCACCTTCATGATGGCAGTATGGACATATTAAAAAAATTATGAAACATTTCATGCATAAAAAGAATATATTTTTATACAGTTTAAGAATTATAATAAAGTAAATATCTGTGTTTCCACCATCTAGCTTAAGAAACAGATCTTTACAAATGCCTTTGTAGACACCTCCATTCCTAAACCCATTCCTTCCCACATCTATCCCAAAGGTAATCACTGTCTTTACATTTGAGATTACTGGCATTTTTGAAACTTTTTTTTTTTTTTTAATTTTTTTTTTAACGTTTTATTTATTTTTGAGACAGGGAGAGACAGAGCATGAACAGGGGAGGGTCAGAGAGAGAGGGAGACACAGAATCTGAAACAGGATCCAGGTTCTGAGCAGTCAGCACAGAGCCCGATGCGGGGCTCGAACTCACGGACAGTGAGATCGTGACCTGAGCCCAAGTCAGAAGCTTAACCGACTGAGCCACACAGGCGCCCCCATTTTTGAAACTTTTAATAAGCTAGTTATTAATATTTGTATTTTACAGAGAAGGAACTGCCTTAAAAGATGAGAATCACCCAAGATCATATACTTAGTAAGTGGCAGAGTCCATGACTCAAGATTTCGTGAAGCTTCAGGAATCCATGAAGCAGTTCTGGTCAGGATGGTTCTCTCTTTCTAAACTACCTTCTCCAATTCAAACACTTAGCAATGACAGATAAATGCCAGACAACTAAAAAGACAGAGGCTTAATTGTTGGTGGGAATGCAAACTGGTGCAGCTATTCTGGAAAACATTGTGGAAGGTCTTCAAAAAATTAAAAATAGAATTACCCTAAGACCCAGCAGTAGCACTGCTAGGAATTTATCCAAAGGATACAGGAATGCTGATTCATAGGGGCACATGTACCCCAATGTTTAATAGCGCTATCAACAATAGCCAAATTACAGAAAAAGCCCAAATGTCCACCAACTGATGAATGGATAAAGAAGATGTATATATATACAGTGGAATACTACCATTTGCAACAATGTGGATGGAACTGGACGGTATTATGCTAAGTGAAATCAGTCAGAGAAAGACACCATGATTTCACTCACATGTGGAATTTGAGAAACTTAACAGATGATTATTGGGGAAGGGAAGGAAAAATAAGATAAAAAAGAGAGGGAGGCAAACCATAAGAGACTCTTAAATACAGAGAACAAACAGGGTTGATGGGGGTGGGGGGTTGGGAAAATGGGTGATGGGCACTGAGGAGGGTACTTGTTGGGATGAGCACTGGGTGTTGTATGTAAGTGATGAATCATGGGAATCTACTCCTGAAGCCAAGATTACACTGTATGTTAGCTAACTTGACAATAAATAAACAAGTAAACAAATAAATGTAAAATAAAATAAAGACAGAGGCTTAGGCTTATAAGTAAGTAAACATGTCTGAGGATCAGAAACAGAATTATAAAACCATGAGTAAGGGAGAAGCTTCAGCTTTAGGGTTCAGACTCTGGGATAAAGCTCTAAAAAGGATAACAAATAAGGCTCACTGTTAGATGCTAGGGCCAAGGTGGGGTGCCCCAACTCACAAACGCAGCAGAAACAGAACAAAAACCATCATGGTACCCTCAGCAGCTCTGAGGCCAAGCTCACAGCAAACCGCAGGCTCAGGGTGGCAGGCACCAGGGCCCCAGCCTGAGAACCCAGCCAGCCCAGCTCCACACCTGGACTTCCGAGTTCCCCAATGTCAACAGAGGGCACAAGCTCCTCGTACCATCATAAGCACCTGGGTGGCCTGGGGCTCTATGGGCAGCAAAATAAAACTGCTGGAGGGGGAAGGATGAGCTCAGAGCACAGACAGGGGACAAAAGATGTCACATATTCTGTGAGGCAGAGACCCAGTGGTTCTGGTCCTATGCCTGTGTTTCTGAGGCCCAGAGGAGCTGGCCAGGCCCCATCTGGGGCTCCCTCTCTCGTGCACTTAGATTGCCTTTTGAAGAGCTATCATCTGCTCTTTGCATCCCTTCCGGCACAGGGCCAGCCCCATTCCCCTCCCCATCTTCCAAAGCCCCAGGGCCCTATCTGTGGGGTCTCTCCAGCTGGGACTGGCCCATCACAAAGCCCTGGGTTCCAACTAAGCTGCTACCCTCTGATTATCCCAGATTAGGAAGCCTGTGACCATCTGGACCCAGCTGATAATGGCAGAGGGGAGGGGAGGAGAGTGGAGACCCAGCCTCTCAGAGCCTGCTGGTCCCTACCCCACAGATAATACCCAGAACAAAGCAAAAAAGGTGCTGTACTGCTTGCCCACCCAGGCAAAAGTCTGAGTGGAAAAGGTAAGATCTTGACATGGGCACCTCACCTGGGCTGGGCAGTTCCTGTCCCAAGCAGACTGCCCCATTTCCCCAACAATGACCCTTCATGCCCCCAGTGCTCTCCTGTGCAAGCGCAATGCCCTTTCCTGCCCTCTCTGCCTGGGCAGATCTGATACCCTCCATTCCAGAGCTGATCACTCTCCTTATGCCTTCCTTATCGGCCCCTCTTTTTTATCACCAGGCATATAGCCAGGCCTATATATGTGATATCTCTAGTCTCCCTTGACATACCCACAGAATGCTTCTTGAGGCAGGAAAAGTGTCAGCTTTACCTCTGTATCCCCCAATGCTTGGAACAAGACCTCCCACTCAGTACCCTATACAAAGTTTCCTGGATTTCTGTATCATAACACCTGTGAGGTAGTACTATTTCCTCCCTTACCAATCAGGAAAGAGAGACTCAGAGTTATGAAGTGATTTATCTACTAATGTCACTGGTCTGGTGAGTGGTGACAGAGGCAGGATTCCACCCTGGGTCCAGCCATCTATAAAGTGTGCTCTCTCCATGCAGCCTTGCCCAGGCTCTGCTAAAAGAGTGTTGAGCGTAGCACAGGAGTTGTTTAGAAGTGGAAGATAGAATAGTCCCCCCTTATCTGTGGGGGGATACATCCCAAGTTCCCCAGCAGATGTCTAAAACCACAGTTGGTACCAAACTCTAGGTATGCTATGTTTTTCCTATACATACATACCTATGATAAAGTTTAATTTACAAATTAGGCACAAGTAATAGATTTAAAATTAACTAATAAAGATTATAATACACTATAACAAAAGTTGTGTGAATGTAGGCTCTTTTTGTACTAACTTACCTGTCTTGTGATGATGTGTGATGATAAAATGCCTACAGGATGAGATGAAGTGAAGTCAATGACACAGACATTGTGATGCAGCATTAGGCTACTATCGACCTAAATCAGAAGGAGAATCTGCTTCCAGAATACAGCTGGTCTTGGGTAACTGAAATCGCAGAAAGTGAAACCATGGATAAGCAGGGGTGGGGGTGGGGGTGGGGGGGACTATTGTGCATCATTTCCACCATGGGAAACCCCAGCCTGATGCGATACTGTCCCTGCCCTTAGGGGCTCCCAGTTGGATGAGGGGAGACGTAGTTCATCTCCCTCGTGAGTCAGGCTCACCAGAATACAAGCAAAAGATTTTACACTAGTGTCCTAATTTTCTAGGACTGCAGGTTAGACCAAGACCATATACAGAGGGCCTCCCTGGCTCCTAGCCCACTGCTTTTTGTGCCCCGCCCCCCACCCCAGGCTGCCTGCTGAATGGGACTGTTACTGCCCAGGAGGAAGCCAGACCAGGAGTCCTGAGTATGACTCCTTAGGTAAATGGGTTTGCCATCCTCTCCCCAGCTGAGAACAGACTTAACTTTCTGTATACCATCAGAAGCCACTGGACCCAGATTTAGTTTTTGAGTTTCGTTTTTTAAAAGTTCTAACTATTTGTAAGACTTAGTATTTTATGACTGTTATTCTTTCTTAGTGGGCTTCCAAAGAACAATGAGAAATTTACTTACTTTTTAAAAATAATAAAACTCATTCTATCTTGCACTGACCATACAGATTCATTAGATTCATCTATAAATCTAAAATACATTGAGATCATGATGAATTTATTTTTCCTGTATCTTGAAAAATTTTGCTGTTTAATCATCCTAAAAATTATTTCACATTACTCATCAGTTATTCCCAAACAAGACTACAATGATCAAATGGAAGAATGATGGTATTGCCTAGAAGGAAGACACAGTAGTGAATAAATCATTACTATTACATCATCTTTCAGTTTCCATACTAAATTTCCTATAGTGCATATCATCTTTCAAGAAGGTATAAAAGAAGTCGAGACGTCAGCTGAGAACTCAGGATCTTTCATTCTCTGCCCATAATGACAGAACGCCCAAGAGAAGGAAACTGACAGAGGACATTTCACACTTAATACAGACAAACCAGAAAGTAAATGCAGGGACACGGCAGCACTCTCATTTCTGGGGATGCAAACTGGTCAGTCACATAAGCAAAACCCCGCATAGATGAATTTTCTCAAACCCAAGAATTGGTGAGTGAACAACCTATTTCTAAAAACAGAAAAGACATATGGCATTTTAAGTCAATCAACAAGAAGGATTTCATCACACAGTATTTGACAAAGACCTGTACCATCCTATTTTGTACAATATTCATCTTTTATGATGCCTGTGCCCCAACATTTACTTGATATAGTTTGTTACAGTTCGTTAAGTGGAGACATGCTGAGGCAGTTGTGTACTAAGGTGACTATAGGGAAACAGATGCTGTAGATGTTTTAAAAATTCATTAGAGGGGCGCCTGGGTGGCGCAGTCGGTTAAGCGTCCGACTTCAGCCAGGTCACGATCTCACGGTCCATGAGTTCGAGCCCCGCGTCAGGCTCTGGGCTGATGGCTCGGAGCCTGGAGCCTGTTTCCGATTCTGTGTCTCCCTCTCTCTCTGCCCCTCCCCCGTTCATGCTATGTCTCTCTCTGTCCCAAAAATAAATAAAAAACGTTGAAAAAAAAAATTTAAAAAAAAAAAAAATTCATTAGATTGGTCCTTCAAATTGATCTTTATAAACCTAAAATCAAAAATGTTTTAAAACTATGGAGCAAAGAAAATGTCTTTTCAACATTATGAGCCATCAAAAAATTGTAAAGTATTCCATGTAGACAATGCAAGTGCAAATCTGAACAAAACATAAACCAAAAACCCAGAAGCAAGAAGCTAGAGCCTACTAGAGATATATGTGAAATCTGGGATCAGTAGTTACAAGATGAATACATTCCAGCTTCACACAGGGTGGTTGACGAGCATTTAACCACGTTTAAGAGATGGTGCTCATTTGGGGTATGTTGTCTCCCAGACAAGGAAAATAAAAAATTGTTTAATTCATTTATGTATATACATACATATACATAAATACCTATTTTCATGAATATATGAATGAGTTTTATTGACATGTAATTCACATCCCACAAATTCCACCCATTTGAAGGGTAGAACTCAATGGTTTTCAGTATATTCAGAATTGTGCTAATACTTGCTAAAATTTTAGTATTTTTAGAGCCACCTGGGTGCCTCAGTTGATTAAGTGTCTGATTCTTGATTTCAGCTCAGGTCTATATCACTATTCTTGGGTTCAAGCCCTACACCAGGCTCCTTGCTGACAATGCAGAGCCTGCTTGGGATTCTCTCCTCTCAAAAATAAACTTTAAAATTTTAGTAAACACTTCAATACTTGTAAAATATATAACTGTTTCCCACTTTCCCTTTATTCTTCCGTAAATTACTTGTAAAGTGACTTAAAATTTAAAAGATACGGTGTCTATTGGACCTAGATGGTAAATAGCGATGGCTAGTCTTCCTGTCATATTGAAGGAAAACCAGTGAGGAAAGCTCCATCACCTCTGTTCCTCTGTCCCTGATGGGAAAGCGGTCCCATTGCTGGGTCTATGCTCTCCCTCTAAAGAGCAAAAATATTCTCAAAGACAAGGGAAGCCCTCTACACTGTCAACAACTTACAATTCAACACTCCAGCTCCTCTGATTCACCACACAAGACTGGCAGGAACAGGCTGGTCATAGGGGCAGTCCATGGCCAGCCAGTGAGGGTGGAGGGTGAGATGAACCCATCACAGCAGCACTCCTCCAACAGTGGACAAAGGCCCAGCTGCACCTGGCCAGCTGAGCTGCTAGTACAGTACAGGACTGAGCAGCAAAGGTGTGGTCTCATTTCAATTTCAGAGCCACTGGAGCCTCTTACTTGTAAAAACTTGAGTTTAGAATAAGTTGTTCCCAATCTAGGGCTTCATGTCACTTGTCAAACCCTAAGTAGGATCTTGAGATAGCCTAAGAATTTTCCAAAGCCTAAGAGAAATCATACATTCCTTCCTCTAATATGTATCATGTGGGCTAAAGTTGCTATAAAATGAAATTAGTGACAGAACTAGCCCATTGTAGGGATGTTCAGATTAATGGAATGTTTACAGCAAGCTCAGGGAATATAACAATTTTCTCACCAGTCATGCTGCTTAACAAGTTATACATGTAGTTTTTGATCAATAACAAATAGGGAAATGGTTTATTTCCTGGATAAAATAACATCAAAATCTCATGTCCCTGAGGAGGAAAAAAATAGTTAAGAAAAACTATTTTTTTAGGTTGAAAATGTTGACTCTAAATGATACTTAAATGACTTACTGCTCTGGTGTTGGCAGGCCCGAACACAGAACAGCTACATTTATACACCGCAAACTCAGGGCTCAGAAACAACCACTAGGTGGGATGTGGCATGGTAAAAGGCCAATTTCAGCACCTGCAAAATGTGGTAACACCTGATCAGCTATGCCCACTTCCCAGCAGAAGCAGAAAGCCGTCTCTATGGTCAAGGCCCTTAGGATGGGGAGGATCCAATACCATGAAGTTAAGCTACTAATCATTTCTAAGAGGATTTGCTTAAATACTAATAGTAACAACATCCAGTACACTCAGAGGACTTCCTATGGGTCAGGCACTGTGCTATGAAATCACATGCTCAAGGCTGAGATGACATTGATGTGCCCATGCTCATACTAAGAAGTTAACCTGGTTTTGAATGACTCTGGCTGGACGGCCTGGGCTCTCAGCTGTTGTCTCTAGAGATAGTACACTAGATGATATGCTACAGACAGGTATTGTTAGATCTTCAACTCCAACAGACTGGAGAGATACTGATGGGAAAGATTCACCAGTGCCTGTGTCAAATTTGAATCCAAGTCTGACTGCAAAGCCCAGCATCTTCCCACGTCTCCTTTTTAAAGCACTCTGCAGAAAAAGGTTATCCCCATCCCCACCAGGCTTGTACATTCCTGTAAGCCTTTGTCTAATTTCCCAATTAGATGAGACTGGCTGACTGGACGTAGGGGCTGAAGGTAACCGACTCCACACATTATCACTCTGCTGTGGGATAGAGCAGCCTGTGACAACAGTGACCTTTCTGTCTGGATGCTGACCCCCCCCTCCCCCCAAGAAACCCCTTACCCATTGTCCTCTGGTGCCAACAGTTTTTGTACTTTCCCTGGTTCTCCATATTGAGTGTTGTCCATTGATCTGGGACCCTTGCTTGGCCCCTGGGCCTATTCTCAAATTCTCACATTCCAGCTTTCAGCCTCCCTTTCTTCACCTGAGTAACTCAAGCTTTACACATGCACACTAATAACCTGCTACTTTATTCAATGCATTTTATTCTTCCCCAAGCATCTACTTTGGTACTTATTTCCTGCTACAGCACCCCCTGGTGGGGTTACATAACAGCATGACTGAACCCCACACACCAACTTTCAGTTTTAAGTGGATTGGAAGTTAAGGAATTTAATCACCCCATCTAATATACAAAGACCTGTGACTGGCTGTGCCAGTACTAGATACTGAGGTCTTAGATGACCAGGACTGCCTTAATCTGTTTCTAGCACCAAATATTCTGGATGCTTATATTAGCTGAACTAGTTTCACAACAAAAATCCCCTCACAACCAAATTACAGAAGTCCAAAAATACAAGAATTAAATAGCCTGGCTCAACATTTTCAGTAAAATTGCAAAATGCCATTAGTTTTACGCATAAAGGATAAATAAGACTTTATGATAGCTGCCTATACTGCATTAGATTTGGGGGTGGGCACAGACTCACTTAATCAAGGCACTCAAATCTCACTTTACTTGTATATAGTTACTGAGGAGGCCCAATACCAGGCTTGCCTGCTCATAACCACCTCACGCTCAGCCCTTCCCAGAAAACTTTCATCAGCTTGAGAAACTGTCACCTCAAGTTGAGAAGCATGGGGAAATAAACATTCATTTTTGTATTTAGGCTCTGCTTCCTAATGATACAATACATTCCACTCCCTAGAACACAGTAAGCAGTCATTAGCACATTAGCTACCCTAGAGGTTAGAGACTTCCAAAGGGGAGTGTCTCTACTAAAAACTGAAAAAACAATGAGAGGTTACTTCTAGATAAAGTAAGGATCAACATCAAAGGCCCCTGAAAGGGGGAGGGCAGAGACACATTTGTCACTGCGTTCCCAATGTAACTCATGCACTAGTCACGTAGGATTTTCCTGCCAGCCTGTCCTGCACTAGTTTCACCTGAAGAAACTAGGAGAACTCAATTTGTTAAAGCCCATCAACAGAAAACGCTTCAAATATGACAAACTGTAGACATGTAAATGTTCTTCTAGAGTGTAACAGCTCAGAGGACTGAGCATAGAAATGTGGATTCTAATCACAGCTCTATGCTGCTTAGGAAAATGTATTTCAGCATTTTAGGCTCTTCAGTAGCACAAGCAAATTCCCTTTACACTTTAGAGAGACTCAGGATTAAATGAGAATAATGTAGAACACTACCTATAGTGTATAATGACCCAAAATATAATGGAATGGGCAAAATAAAACACACTCATTTTCTATGTGCAATACAGATTCCCTTATACATCAGAGGAAAAAAAGCCATCTTAAACATATCCCTCTTCTAAACCTGTAACACCAAACTGCAGGTGAATGAATCAAAGTGCTGTCCTATTAACCATCAGCCTTCAGCTTTCACCAGATTTATGGGATATTGGGTCTGGTTAACTCTGCTTGGCTCCTCCTGTTCTGGCTCCTGCCTCATAAGCACAGCTGAAACCAAGGATTTCCTGGCAGCCGAAAGAATCAATCAAGGAATATTCCCTTGGGGCAACAGAATTATCAGTCCAAATAGTGGACCTACAGTCCATTCAGGCCATGCGTCTTTTTCAAAGATTTTATTAGAGGTCTTTAGAGAGCAAAATCCAAACTCCAGATCCAGCTGCCAAGAAGACCCTGAAACAGAATAAAGCACAACAATAAGAACAGAATCTTCACCTGAATATTGGGTTCTTTCATTTCCCATTTAGGGTTTGTGTGAATATATACACAGAGAACACCTAGCACACACAAGAGGTGCTGGGCATAGAAGAGGCTTGATGTTACTATTTTAACTGAAGAGGCTGCTGAAGAACAGGCAACTAATAACTAACAAGAGAGCCTTGATTATTTTAAGCAAATAAAAGAAAACTTATTTCAAACGCAGTAAACAGAGGAATTTTTTGAGAGACCATGAGCAGGGGAGAGGGGCAGAGGGAGAAAGAGAATCTTAAGCAGGCTCCATGCTCAGCATGGAGCCCAACACGGGGCTCGATCCCACAACCCTGGGATCATGACCTGAGCTAAAACCAAGAGTCAGACACTCAAATGACTGAGGCTCCCAGGCACCCCAACAGAGGAACTTCGTTAAGAGATGAAAGGCAAATACTCCTAACAGAATCCCTGGGTAAACAGGCCTCTGGATCCAACCTGTGTCGTAAAGCAAGTATAATCTAATTTTTATGTATCAAGTGCTTACCACAGTGTGGGATATAGAATTATTAATAGGAAGACAGGGAATAGGGTCTTACTCTACCCCAAGAGGTCCCTGGAGACATACCTATTATGCTGTGGGTACTGGTTGAGGCATGGCAGGCGGCTCGGGTTTCCCACCTTTCTGTTCTGAGATGGGGGTGGTGGGAAGGATCTCATCTTTGGGTTCCACAATGCTCACATGATCTGGCAGGGGCTTCTTAGGGCCAATCTTACCACTTGGGTCCCAGGGAAGCATGATCTTCACTTTGATGCCCAGCACACCTAGAAGATGCCATAGTTAGAATCTAGCTGGGGCTGCACCGATCCCATGATAAGACAGGACAGAAAGAAGAGGACAGTAGGTTACTCAAGCACCCCTGGGTCTGGTCCCTTCTCAGACAAATGCCTCTAATCAATCAATGAACAGGACACTTTTGCAAAAGGAACCCATGCGCAGCACCACAGAACGTGGCACTGACAAGGACCAAGAGCAGGATGTGACCTTTCTGACTCGTCATCGTATCATCACCGAAGGGTACACAGGTGGCTAAGAGCAAACCAACTCTCGGATCTGACTGATCTCAGTAATTCTCACAGTTCAATACAGCACATTAATCAGTAAACCCAAGGAGTATCAACATGCTCCACTACTCCCAAAATGAACTCCCCAAACACTGCAGTGTGCATGGAAAGCACATCTATCTGCTAAAAGCCCTTTGCCCCAAGCACTCCCAACTGCTTACCCTGTCTGAGCAGCACATGGCGCACAGCAGTATCAACATAGTAGTTAACAGGGTCCCCGCTGTGAATCATCAGGCCATCCACAAACTTCATGGATTTAGCCCTCTGTCCTCGGAGTTTCCCAGACACCACGACCTCACAGCCTTTGGCCCCACTCTCCATGATGAACCGCAGCACACCATAGCAGGCCCTTTGGGAGAACAAGAGACAGATACCCACCTATCATCACCAAAGATAGGGATTGTTCAAGCCCACCACACCCCACCATGTTAAAAAACAGATACAAAAAGCACAAGACTTATTAGTCTGCACTATCTTCAACTTTAATGGAGAATAAATTTGACCAGAGCCTGGCAATTCTCCTTCATTCCCATCACACCTCATCTTAGGCTAATTCCTTAGGGAATATTTACCAAATCCTTCTAACCACATGCTTCCCAGCCTTGGTTGCACATTAGGATCATCTCAACAAGATTAAAATAGAACAAAAAAACCTGTGAAGTCTAGACCTCACTCCAGGCCAATTAAATGGTGAGGGTGGTAAAACTCAGCATTTCACAATCGGGTAAGCACTCAGTTTAAGAACCCAGAAGTACCCCAGTCGTTGAGTGGCCCCTTATCTCCAGAATTCACATTCATTAGGAACCCTAACTACTAATGTGGGTTCCTAGCCACCTTGACTAGAGTGCTGGAAAAAGAGGTTTCTAGGCCTATACATTGACAGTAAGCCTTAAAATATCACGCCCAACTCGTTTATCACCGCATACCCTGGGAAATACTAATTGGGAGAGCTAGATGCCACTTTAGACAGGGAAGGTAGGACCCGGCACTCTAGGATCTAGGCCCCTTTGCATCATCTCATGTAATCACCACAAAAAGGAGAGGTGGATGTAATGACCTCCATTTACAAATAGGAGATCCGAGGGTCAGAAACTCAGTAAGAGGCTCAGGTCTCAGAACTTCCAAGTCAAACTTCTCTGTGTACGAAAAATTACCTGGACCAGGTTGCTGGGCCACACCCCCACTTTCCACTTCAGTGGGTGGAGACTGACAAGTTTTATTTCTAACAGGTCCTCTGATGATGACAGTGACGCTGGCCCAGGGACCAAGCTTTTGAGGACCACGGTTCTAAGTGGAGTGGCTGGTACTCAAACCAGGCAGGCAGCCTTTTTTAGAAGTCCTGCCTACAGCCGTTCCTGCTACCTATTTCCCCATCAGGTCAACGTTCCTAAAGCTCAGCTCTCATGTCCTTCCCCTGCTGAAAAACCTGCCAGGGCTCTGCATGACGTACTGACTGAATTTTAAACACCCAAGCAAGTCATTCCGACAACTTCACAAATAGTGAAACTACACAAAGAACTCCTACTGAAATCTTACCAGTAGGCCCAGCTCCAGAGCCATCTAGCCACCTCATGGCTTTACAGTCCATCCCTCCTCACAGCACTATCTACATACATACATACAGATAAGCTCTCCCATCAGGACTATGTCTCACCTCTTTATAATCCCTGCACTTAATGGATCTGAGTAACTTCACCAAGAATCTTAACTTACTCTCCCTGGAGTTCCCTAATCATTAAAAGGTTCAAGACACTTACCTCCGCACAGCGAGGCCTCCTAGGAGTTTGTAACGCAGAGACTCTGCCTGGGCAATAGCACACAGACCTCTTGTGGCCACTTTTTCAGCATAAAGCTTTAAGAAGGAAACAAGTCACAGCCTTAAACCAGTGTTTTCTACAAAAAACGAGTTCATTCATCATGCCAGCATGTATCACTGTTGGCATCCCTCAAGTACTAAACACTTCTGCTACCCACGAGTAACATGCACTGTGATATGGTTCGAACCTTTCCTTATTGCCCTCCCACCCCTAGCTCCTTCTACGGCTACACCAACTGACGGGGTAGCCAATCCATTATACCATTATCATACCCAAACTGAATGTAAAAATCCCTTAACCACCAGAAACGAGCAGAACAGGCCTATAAACTGAAGCCCACTGGATATTAAGAGACCTTCAACAAAATACCACTCCATTTATAAAATTTAGTGATCATAACTAAGATCTACATGACGTTAAGAGTTTATAGAAGTACCACCCTAAATAACCATTTCCAGGACCACAGTTATCTCTGGCGTAAGCCAAGATCACTCACCTCTACACTGCCCTCAGGAAAACCAAATCTCTTCTGAACCACAGCGGTCAATTCTCGGATCCGCCGGCCCTTCTCACCCAGAACATTCTGCGTCCTTAGGAAAATAAAGAGGGAGAATTTATAACTCTCACAAAATTCCGGACAGGACTTTAAATCTTATATGCATGTGGTAGTAAAGTCTCATTCATCTGACACAAGGATATATAAATTCTAGATAACAAGAACTAGAATTAGATTTAAAATGCCGTTAATAAAAACCGTACGTTTACTAAGGCCAACTCACTGGTTGTCCCCTTAAATTTATAGAATACACCGTCCTAGCATATACAACTACAGGTGATAACCAGGAAAACTGAGTCTTCACCTGGTGGCCAAGATGATGATTTCTGTCCTGGTTGGTGTAACTCGGACCTCAACCCCGGAGTAGCCATCTTCAGCCAGCTCCCGCGTGAGAAACTCGTTCAGCTCGGCTTTGAAGATGCCATCAGCGACAAACTAACCAAAAGATAAAACTTGCAATTAGAACATGGATGCAGGGTCACTTTTTCCTGCCTAGTCCTTCTGCCAGGGCCCCTCTCATCAAAATTCCACACCTCTAACAACCAGCCCATCACCTGTCTATTACCCTTGTTCCATCTGGAACGGGGCAACCCTTCTCAGACAAATGCCTCTAGGTCGTCCTTTGGAAGTTACTTTAACCCGAGGGCCCTTAAAACTGCCACAGAACGCGGCACGAAGTAGGGGCCCCCCGGACAAAGAGAAAACCTCCAGTCAGACTCGTCATCTTCTCTTCATTGAAGGGTTTTTAAGACGTGTTTATGTGGATGTACGTATACATGCTGAACGGAAAGCTGCCCCGAAAGGGCACATTTACCACTCGCTCAGAACAGCAGAGACACTAACTACCCTCGGAACTGGTGAAAATACAGTGACTTAAGCAGTCCCACATAGACACAACTTGGACCATCAGAAGAACCCCAGCCACGTTATCTTGCGGTCAAGTACCTGTGGTCTTACAAAACTGGCAAGTCCTAACTCGAAAAGAGTGTGGATCTACGAGATGTTATGCACACACAAAAACGACAAGCTGCCTCTTTCTAAAGCAAATGGGTCTTTACACAGTTCTCGCCCACGGAAAAGCGAAAAGTTAAAGCTCGAAAAGTTCAAGTTCTCCCCGGGTCTCCTTCCTCTCTTCCTCCAGGAGTTTCCTTTGGGCCCCAGACGTAGCAAGAAACTGACAGTAGCTTTTCCAATTGAGGTCTTTGGGGTCGGTCAGAAGGCGGCATCCTGCCACGAATAAAGCACGAATACGCTGCTCCCTCTCCTACCCAAAGCCACAGTGTGAGCCGTGGTGGGAAATGGCTCACGCTCCCCACATAGCATTCGTTTAGTAAAGCTATCTGTCGACCAAAAAATGCTCACAAGCGCTTTCTCCGGCGCAGGAGGGGCGCCCGGCGCTCATCTCTGCTCTCCGCCCAGAAGCGGCAGAAATGTCTCGCTGCCTGACTTCCGCCGCCGAACTGCGCTCGCCCGGCTCGGGCCCCGCGTTCCATCCACCGCCATCCGCAGCCCGCGGGAACGCCACGCGGCCACGGCCGCTTCCCGAGGCAGGACCCAAAGCCGCAAGTCTTGCGAAGGCATCGCCACAAGCCCCGACCCGCGCGGCGCCACGGTTCCCCGGACCGGCCCTCAGGGTCTCACCTTCCTCTTCTTGGAAATTTGCACCGCCATCTTGCTGCCGCGCACCGCCGAAAGGAAAGAAAGTGGCTCGCCGGCGGAAGTACGTATAAAGGGCGCGAGCGACGGCAAAGAACTGCGCGACGTCAACGCCTGTGGGACCTCCTGGGAATTGTAGTTTTTAGGAAAGCGTTAAAGGGGAGGCGGGGAAGAAGGGTAATGGAGACCCCTATAGGCAGAAACAGGAAGAGTAGCAGGTCAATCAGAACTTTGGAACTGCAGGGGAGCTTACAGTCCAACTCTCATTAGCTTAAAAGTGAGCAACGTGAGACACAGAGATGGAAATTACAGTTACAAGGTCATACAGCAACAGCATGGAATCCTGGTCCCTACACTATACACTGTAATAAAAAGTCAGCTGAAAGCCCTCCATGAAATCCGTTTAGGTGCCCAGCTCTTCCAATTTGTGACCATTTCCTGTTCCAAATGATGACACTAATAATATCTAATATTTATTAAATATTCTAGGGACCGTTCTATGCCCTTTATGTTATGAACTCATTTACCTGTACCTTGCTTTCATAAAGTCCGTTAAAACTTGTAATGGAAGTCGCAAAAATAATAGTTCGTGGACTCACAATTATTCTTCAACTAAAAAATTTTCCCCTTACATTTTGAAATTTTCAAATGTACAGAAAAGTGGAAAGGATTGTGCATATGTGCATCACCAAGGCGCTCCAATTGACCTTTGCGTATTTGCTTTATCAAGCATCTATCCATCCCTCTATCCACCCAACAGTGCATCATTTGATGCATTTCAAAGTAGGGGCACCTGGGTGGCTCAGTCAGTTAAGCGTCTGACTGCGGCTCAGGTCATAATCTCACAGCTCGTGAGTTTGAGTCCCGCATCGGGCTCTGCGTTGACAGCTCAGAGGCTGGAGCCTACTCTGGATTCTGTGTCTCCCTCTCTCTCTGCCCCTCCCCCGTTCACACCCTGTCTCTCTCTCTCTCTCTCTCTCTCTCTCTCTCTCTCAAAAAATAAACATTAAAAAAAATTCAAAGTAAATTGCAGACATCAGCACACTTCACTCCGAAACACCTCAACAACAGTTTTATTGAGAAATAATTGATATACATCACTGTATAAGTTTAAGGCATACAGTTTTATTTACAAATATTGTGGAATGATTGCCATTGTAGTTCAGCTAACACCTATCATGACATATAGATACAATAAAAAGAAAAGGAAGAAGAAGAAAAAGTTTCTCTGTGATGAAGGTGGGTTGTTTTTTTTTTTGCAGATGCATTGCATTTTGTTTAATTGTGTTTTTTTAATTTGAATTTTAGTTAACATACACTGCAATATTGGTTTCAGGAGGAGCAGTTTTATTTTAAATTTGAATAGTTTGCCTACACTTAAAATCAGGACATTTCTCTGTAAAACTATTTTAGGCTTCTCTTAAAAATAGATCTAGCAGAATGCTAGGCCCACATTTCCTCATGCAGCACTCTCCTTCCCTGTTAGATGGCGAAGGGCTTTCCAATGTGCCACAGCCCCTGGCAGCTTCGCTCATTTATTGTCTGGCCCTAGAAGCCATCTGAGCTTTTCCCCAGCACTAAAACAACTCCGATGCAAAGATCTGTCCTATAATCACAGAATTACCAGAGTTCTGGGGGGGTGGGGGGGAGTGGAGCAGAGAGACCAGGGAAAATGAAAAGAAGTAAATGAGCCAAAGAGATAGTTAGGCTGTGAACCCATGTATCTTGGTGATGGATTGCGGTTGAGGGGGAGTTAAGAATGACACCCCAATTTCTGATGCCAGCAGTGGGCGCTTGGTGACAACCCTCACTGAGATGAGGCACCCAGGATCAGGCTTTTTTCTCCCTGGGTCATCTCCCTCTGCTCCTCACTCCCTTCCTCATCCAGCTCCATGGTTTGTTGATTCGGTGGTGCCAGGCTGATAAAGTGTCCGCCCTGATGAGTCTGCCTACCTGACTATTCTGTGCCCTCACACAGGACCTGGGTGCTGTGGGACAGCAGCAACCTTGCATGCTGGGGTCAGAATATTTTCTCGTCCAGATATGCCCCTCATTCTCCCACGGTGCCTGTTGTAAGTGTTGCCAGACCAGAGCCTCCCCTCACTCTCAGTGATCAGCTTCCCTCCTAACCCCTGCCCCTGGGTAGATTGTACAGGCAAGAACTGCCCCTCACCCGTCCTGTGATTGTGTGTGCCCTCCTCCCTGCTCAGGAAAGAGACCCTCTTCTTGCCCAAGGTCGACCACCCCTCTGTGTTCTGGTTCAAGTTTAGTTCTGTTCCTTTGACACCTTGCTCTAGCAGTCATGCCTTCTCTTTCCTGTGATACTGTTCTTTTACTGGCTCTTTCCTTCCCCGTGCTAAATATGTCACTTCTTCCTCGTCGATCCCATAACCACCACACCTCATTTCACTGGGTTGGAATGGCCTGCTTATGTCCCACTAGACCGTCAGGACCAAGCCTGTTTTGTTCGTTATAACCAGAGCTTGGGATATGGCCTGGCTCGAGCCCAGTGTCAGTAAACTTTGACGAGCAATCAAATCAATGCATGAACTCTGGTTTTAGATCCTTTCCTAATAGCATGGTTCATACGAATTTGTTTGCAAGTGCCATTTCTGAACCAGGCTCTGGAGACTCAAAACTGAGCATCAGACCATGGCAAGTTCTTGGAGGTAAATCCACCCTGAGGCTCCACGGTAGCTCCTCAGCAACACTAGGAGAGGCTGCCTGCCTGGGTATTGCCCTCTGGTTCCAGAAGGAAGCCCGTGAAGGGAGCCTTTGTCTTTATCATGATGCCTTGCATTTTATCTAAGACCATTATAAGAAGATAATGTATTACTCAAAATAACACCACAGGAATAATAGTGGCCACAATACCCTGAACTCTAATAGAAGCAGGGACTGTGAGGATGCCTTAATCTCCCCTGGGACATCCAAAGTATAACCAAGGCTCACTGTGTTGAGCCCCCAGTGCCACAGAAGTGTCCTCGGAACTTGGAAGAGGGAGCCGTGGGCGGGAGAACACATATGGCCTTTTGGCCATGCAGGCAGGCCATGCCTGGGCTCTGTGAGTGCCACACAGATACTGTCCTGAAATTCCAGAAGACCAAAGGTGTGGTTTGCCCTGGCATATATCCATGGAGGTAGGTGCAAGAATGCTCATTATGGGTCACCTGGGTGGCTCAGTCAGTTGAGTGTCTGACTTCAGCTTAGGTCATGATCTCATGGTTCGTGAGTTTGAACCCACCATTGGGCTCACACTGCCAGTGCGGGGGGCCTGCTCAGGATTCTCTGTCTCTCTCTCTCTCTGTCTCTCTCTCTCTCTGCCCCTCCCCCACTTGCACCCTCTCCACCATCCCCCCTGTCAAAAAGAAATAAACATAAAATAAAGAATGCTTGAGGTGGCTCAGTCGGTTGGATGTCCAGCTTGGGCTCAGGTCATGATCTCACGGTTCGTGGGTTCAAGCCCCACGTCAGGCTCTGTGCTTTCAGCTCAGAGACTGCAGCCTGCTTCGGATTCTGTCTCCAGCTCTCTCTGCCCCTCCTCTGCTTGTGCTCTGTCTCTGTCTCTAAAATAAATAAACATCAAAAAAATTTTAAAAAACAAAATAAAGCATGCCCATTATAGCAGTGTTATTAATAGTGAAAACATAAATTAAAAACAGCCCCAAAACTGTAGGGAAATGGCTGTGGAATATTATGTAGTCATTAAAGAGAATGAGATGCACATATGAATAGAGCACCAAGAGATACTGCTACACCAGAAAAACAAATTGCAGAACAATATGGACTGTGCAATATCTTTGTATGGTAAAATAAAATATATATGCATATAGATACATCGAAGGATCTCTACCCAACTGATGGAGAACTAAACCTACTTCTGGGAATGGAACAGTATTGAGGGAGGTGAAAGGGCTATTTACTTTATTGCTTCCCTTATAATAAATATATATATTCATTACTTGTGGACTTAAATACAAATAACAAAGAAAAAAAATGCAAGGGCCACATACATTTTGGATTTCTGACCACACGACCACTTGTGAAACAATGTGAATGCCCCAGCCTCCAGCACCAAATGCCATAATCCTTTCTTCTGATAGTTTAAGGTAAAGAAAAAAGTTTCTTTTCTTAAATTCTAAATCTGTACTGTCCCATACAGTAGCCACTGGCCTCACGGGGATGCTGAACATTCGAGATGTGGCTGGTCAGAGTGAACAGCGCTATAAGTATACGATGCACACCAGACTTCAAGGTATATATAAACGAAGAAATTTCCATTAATAATTTTTATATTGATTATATGTTGAGACAATAACACTTTAGACACGTTGGGTTAAAATATACTATTAAAATTAAGTTCACCTGTTTCTTTTGCCCTTTGGGTGGCTCAGTCAGTTAAGTCGCCGACTTCAGCTCAGGTCATGATCTCACAGTTTGTGAGTTCGAGTCCCACGTCTGGCTCTGGTGCTGACAGCTCAGAGTCTGGAGACCGATTCAGATTCCATGTCTCCCTCTCTCTCTGCCCCTTCTCTGCTCATGCTCAGTCTCTCTCTCTCTCTCTCTCTGTCTCAAAAATAAATAAACATTAAAAAAAGAAGAAAAACTGGAATTACATATATGGCTCCCATCTGAGACCCTCAACGTTTCCACTGGATAGTGCTGCTGTACTCTTTTCCATTGCAGAGATCAATGGTGTCTGTCTTCTTGTTTTCTTGGGATTGGGCACAGTGACTGGCAGGGCACGGGCAGTCAGCAACTGCCCACAGACTTACAGAACAGAGGAAAGCTCACTTGGAGTGTTGACGTACCAATCTTGTTTCTCTGTTTGCCTGGGGCGTTGGGAAGCTCAGAGCTAAATTTCATGCTCAGTTGAGGTCCTAACAATGTGGGAAACAAAGGCAGAAGAAAAAATTAAATTTCCTGACAACTTACAGTCCACTGACAAGTCCTCGAGACGGGCAGAGTGACCTTCCTCTGGGAACCCAGCTGCTTCCATGATGACACTTTGCGAAGGGCAAGATGTGATCTTAGCCCAACCCCCGGGATCCTGTAAGTCTACTTTAACATATAAAAATTCCTTTGGAAACTTCCTTTATCTCTACCCGTCCCCACCAACATATATGTTGGCAATCCTACTCCAAGCTTATGGCCCACTGATATGCATCTGAAGGATCTCATGACTGAGGTCAGTAATAAATGACCTTTTCCTAACACTGGCTAGCCCCCTCAAGGTCCTGGAAGCCTTGATTCCAAAATTCCTTGGAGACTTACGCTATCCCTAACCTCTCCCCACTTGAAGGTATGTAATCAATCACCCATCACAACCCCCGTGCAGCTCTTTCTGCAGGACACGGGTCCTGTCCTTGTGCTTTAATGAAACCACCTTTTTGCACCAAAGATGTCTCAAGAACTCTTTCTGGGCCACTGGCTCCAAACCCCAACCTTTTCCACATCACTAGGACCCCACTCTGGCCTGGACCCACTCTAGACAGGTGGAAGAGACCCATCAGGGGGCATTCAGGATCGTTCCTGCAGCTCTAGCACCAGGAAAGTAAGACCATCACAGCCCTTCTTCCACATACATCCGCTCTCTCTCTTCCATAAACCGAGCCCACATGATCCGGTGAATGAGTAAAGGTGAACTCAGTGTTCAGGTTTTTCTGAGCGAACTGCCTATGTGGCCCCTAGACCCACATGGCAGGCTGGGGTATGGATTTAAATCCTTGCCTTTGGGGTTAGGCAAAACATTTCTCAGGTTGAATGACACTTTGGAGAAATTCCAAGTTTTCTCATCCAGCAGAACTTTTCCAAGCAACTTTTCAGGGTGGCATAGTGTTTAAGGTCACACACTTGAGCCAGACAGTCTAGGTACCCACCCCTGGTCTGCTGGTTTACTAGCCACGTGGCCTCAAACAGGTTATGCCTGCATCAATTTCCTCCTCTATTAAATGGATGAAAATAATAGTAAACCCACCTCAACCTCATGGGGTGATTGTGGGGTGAAATGAATTAATACAGGCCAAATGCTTAGCACATAGTTAAGCACCCAGAACATAGTAAGTGCTCAATTAGCATTAGTTATTCCATGGATCCACGGCTTATGCCAGGTCCTGGGGAAACTGATGAATCTGACCCAGCCCCTGCTCAGATCTGGGATGAGGTGGAGGATACAGATAAATGAGTGTGATAAGCATCATAAGTGTCATGATGGGGGCAATAGAGTACTGAGAGGACAGGATATTTGAAAGGATGTCACAGGGGCGCCTGGGTGGCTCAGTCGGTTGAGCGTCCGACTTCAGCTCAGGTCATGATCTCGCGGTCCGTGAGTTCGAGCCCCGCGTCGGGCTCTGGGCTGACGGCTCAGAGCCTGGAGCCTGCTTCCGATTCTGTGTCTCCCTCTCTCTCTGCCCCTCCCCCGTTCATGCTCTGTCTCTCTCTGTCTCAAAAATAAATAAAACGTTAAAAAAAATAAAAAAAAAGAAAGGATGTCACAGAGATCCAATCCTTAAGCTGAGGCTCACAAGACACGTAGGTGTTTGCCAGCCCAGTGGACACTTCGGGCAAAATGAAGGGGCTGACCTCCCTCATTACGAAAATAGCTTTCTTTTCTGATTCAAAAAATAAAATGCATTCATAAAAAACATGGAAAAGAATAAAGAAAGAAATAAAAACGATGCTGTACTGGTTAAGCAGTGTAAACATATCGGGGCACATTTCCCCAGATCTCTCCTCAGGCAGTGAGATATATTCTCACGAATAGATGTGCAACTGCAGCGTCACGCAAATGGTGTCACTACAATGCACGGGGGCCATGAAGGATGCTGGAGCCCTGCCAGAAGGATGCTGAGGGGATGGAAGCAGGGTTAGAGGGGGGCATTGGGGAAATAACGAAGCCTGCTCGATCTGTTTCATATCCCAATGCTGCCACTTACAGGCGTTGTGATCTCAGGCAATTCATTAACCTTCTGAAGCTCAGATCCTTCATCTGGAAAGAGGAGACATCATCAGGCTTCCTGCAAGGGCATGGGATCAGCATGTGGTCTGGAGAGGTGGGGCCCAATGACAGCTGTAACAAGGACGAGTAAGGGGAGGGCAGGCAGGTATGAAAGACCAGCTAAAGCCTTTCTGAGAGGGTGTCACCAAACCCAGCTCGAGGATGGGGAACACAAGTGGGGCACTAGACTCTGTCTAGTCTCACTTTAGAACGGGGACATCTCACCTTTCTGAACCTGCTCTTCGAAGCAAAGCTTTGCTTACTTTGCCCTCTGGCGGCCACAATCTGCAACTACAGCGCTTTGCTCAAGCTCTTTCCCAGAAGGGCGCGGGGCTGGGGCTCTTCCCAGCGGGTACTCCTTACCTCTTCCCCTGGTCCACTAAGCAAGTGAGCATCTCGGGTAGCCAAATGCAGGGGGCTGAGAATGTGGGAGAGCACATAGCCAGGTAGGTGGGCATGCTCCACAAACAAGAGGCAGGAGGCTGGCTCCCCAGGATTGGACTAGTGAAACCATACATAAAAGACTGAACTTATGGACTCCACTGAGGTGATGGGAGGATAGGAACAGGATGGTAAGAAGCCAGTGCTACCAGCTGCCCAGTTCCCTGACCACAGCAAGGCCGTGTGAACGGCGGCTGGTTAGCTTGGAGACAAAGAGGGAAGGCAAGAGCCAAGAGCTGGCATGTAGCCAGCGCTGCTCAGGGGCAGGAGCCAGGCCTGGGGTATGACAGGGCTGGCTGTGAGCAGAGAGAGCTCTTTCTCAGAGATGGGTGCTTTGGGCATTTGTAGAGCGAAGCCATTAGAACCATTTGATCTAGTTCTCCGGGCCCTGATCCTACAGGCACGGAAGGCCTGGAGTTCTGGCTGCAAGCAACCTCTGCTTAGCCTTGCACTTTCCCAGGGAGACAACGGACATAGCTGCTTCCTGAATGTTGCAGACTGCACACAGTCATCGAGCACGGGGGAGGATTGGCAACAATGGCGTTGGCCCTGCGCTGCGGGGAGGTGGGGGGGCAATGTCAATTAGCACAGCTGCTTTGGAAAGTTCAGTATCCTTGAGGAATGTCGATCGTGCATCCCCAAACCTCAGCAATTCCACTCCTGGGTAGGCAGCCTAGACCCCGGTCTTGAAAATTTTGCGCTCACGTTCTCCCTACAAGAATTTGAAGGATGCGGCGATTCTTCGTACACTTCAAGTTGTGTAGAACTTTAACATAGGTAGAACTTTTTGCTGTAAGTTTAAATAAACTTGCAAAGACTATAATTTCCATCATCATCAGAATGGCAGCACCTTAAAATATAGCAGTTAGTCACTCTTTTAATATTATCCATAGGCGGGGCACCTGGGTGGCTCAGTCGGTTGAGTGTCTGGCTCTTGATTTCCGCTCAGATCATGATCTCACGGGTTCGTGAGTTCGAACCCCACGTTCGGCTCCTTGCACTGACGGTGCAGAGCCTGCTTGGGATTCTCTCTCTCTCCCTCTCTCTCTCCCTCTCTCTGTCCCTCCTGCATACACTGTCTCTCCCAAAATAAGTAAATAAACTTAAAAGAAATAAAATAAAATAATCCATAGGAATATGAATGCCACAGTGATTCGATACCCACAATTATCCTCTTAAAAAATACACAAACAAGTTTTTCTTGAACAGCTGCATATTTTATATTGTTTCATCCTCTCTTTGAACTTATATTTTTATTGTGCACAACCCTGTGAATGCCTTCGTGCACCCTGACAAATCCAGAGTTCCCTCTGAGTGGATCCATGACCTCTTTCCGGCAACTCTCCTTGCCCTCATTGGCCAAGCTGACTCAGGTTTCATTTAGCTGGGTGGTTTTCCAGGAAGACCCCAAACCAGCTGGGTGTTTTCCTAGCTCAGTGACCTACTGAAATCCTTTCTTCCCATTACCCCCTGTTTACTCATCAAAAAACGTTTGAAATAAAGTCCTAGCATACAGGGACATAAGCATCTAGCGACAACAGTCAGAATATCTCTGCTTGTGTAAAGAACAAGTAATTTTGTTAAAATGTTTCTTTATTTTGGGGTGCCTGGGAGCTCAGTTGGTTGAGCATCAGACTTCTGTTCAGGTCATGATCTTGCATTAGTGGGTTTGAGCCCCTCATTGGACTCTGTACTGACAGCTCAGAGCCTGGAGCCTGCTTTGGATTCTGTGGCTCCCTCCTCTCTCTCTCTCTTCTCCTCCCCTGTTGGCGCTCTGTCTCTCAAAAAATAAAATAAAACAGTAAAAAATTTAAAAAATGAAATTTTAATTATTTTTTTAGAGAGAGGGCACACGCACAATTGGGGGGGCAGAGAGAGGGGCGACAGAGGATCCAAAGTGGGCTCCGTGCTGATGGCAGAGATCCCTCCATGGGGCTCGAACCCTTGAACCCCAAGATCATGACCTGAGCAGAAGTCGGAGGCTCAACTGACTGAGCCACCCAGGAGCCCCAACAAGTAATTTTGTATACAATATCTCCACATGTTGAGAACTTATAAGAGAACCGGGCACTATGCTAAGTACTTTATATACATTTTTCCCCCAAATCCTCACAATGCACTTTATGACCTATTTGCCATGATATTAACCCATTTTGCCAACCAAAGGAAACTGCCTTCTAAGACCAAAAACTCTAGCCTCCTCAAGAAAATTACTTATTAACATCCAGGAATTTAAAGGGTTATGCAATATTGATAATTTTCCACCAGCCAGAAGCCACGTTGGAGAAGGGATACCTGTGACATCCGAATTGTATGCAGACCTGTTGAGAAGATAGGAACTAGGGACCGGGACATTTCTTAAATTCTTTCTGTATGGCAACTTTGAATTAAAATCAAAACTAAAATGAGGGGCACTTGGGAGGCTCAGTCAGTTAAGCATCCAACTTCGGCTCAGGTCACGATCTCATGGTTCTGTGGGTTCTAGCCCTGCATCAGGCTCTGTGCTGACAGCTCAGAGCCTGGAGCCTGCTTCAGATTCTGTGTCTCCCTCTTTCTCTGCCCCTCCCTCACTCACGCTCTGTCCGTCCGTCTCTCTCTCTCTCAAAAACATAAAAAGTAAAAAGTAAAATCAAAGCAGGGTAGTACGTGAGTGGAATAAATGGTTTGGGACCACAAAGAGTTTCAGCATCCCAAGTCCAGTCCAGCCCAGCCCAGCCCAATCCCACCACAAAAAAGGTCGGCTTGGAAGAGGAACCGCTAGAGGGCGGCAGAGCGCAGCGGACGCACCCAGGTCGCGGGGAGTCCCAGCCTCTGTCCTGTTGTCTCAAATTAAGAACGCTGGTGGGGGCGGCGTGCACCTCTGGCTGACAGGTCCTCGTTAGACACCACCACAGCTTCTCAAGAAGCGGAAAAGAGGCGGGTGCCTGGGGGAAGGTTATGGACCAGCGCCGTCCAGTAGAAATAACAATGTGAGCACATAGATAATTTCAAGCTTGTTGGTAACCACTTAAAAGGAGAAAGAAGGAACGGGTGATGTTAAATTTAAGAATATTTTTCATTTAGTCCTGTATGTCCAAGCTGGTATCATTTCAACATGGTATTATCATAAACACTATTGAGATGTCTTACTTTTCTAATTATGCCTTTGAAATCCAACATGTATTTTCTATTTACAGCGCTCTGAACTTGGATGAGCCACATTTCAAGGGTTTAATAGCCGCTTGTAACTATAGACATTTAATTTCCATTGGGTAAGTACCTCTTACAGGATAAGGGCCTCATGAAGATTCGAGTAGTTTCCCAGAGGGTCAGTCCAAGGACCTCTTGGCTCTGCCTAAGGCCTTGGCCTGCCACCCCTCCCCCACCCCCTACACCTGCCTGTAAATATTTCCCCTGGAGCACTATGGAACTGCTCCCTAAAATGCAAGTCAGGGATCCTGGGTGGCTCAGTCAGTTAAGCCTCAGACTCTTGGTTTCAGGTCAGGTCACGATCTCCCTGTTCGTGAATTTGGGCCCCACATCAGGCTCTGTGCTGACAGTGTGGAGCCTGCTTGGGATTCTCTCTCTCCCTCTCTCTCTACCCCTCCTGCTTGTGCTCTCTCTCTCTATCTTTCTCTCTCTCTCTCAAAATGAATTATTGAACTTAATAAAATGAAATGCAAGCCAATGTGTCATGCCCCAGGTTAGGAGCCTTCTGTGGCTCCCCATCCCCACCGTTCCCCTCTGCTCTGAGACCAGAGCTGTTCAGGCTTGAGGAGGTGTGACAGTTTCCGTAAATTCACTCCAAAAGAGCGCAGGGATTGAGAAGACGGCCACTTAATTCTAGATCCAGTTGCCCACTGAGAGAGACAGACCCTCAGAGAGGTAACAGGGGTGTTCCCTCATCTGTAACCTGGGATAATAAGCCTCCAGTAGGCTTGTTGGGAGGTTTAAATGGTGGGCTTTTAACAGTGCTTGGCACATAGTAAGAGCTAAATCAACGTTAACTCTAAAAAACCCTACATTTGCATGACTGCATTTCAACATTCTTAAGCAATTCTTTTTTTGCCAAAATACGTAAACTTCTGGGAACTCTGTCAGCTGCTGTGCTGCCAGAGGGGCCTGGCATGGCTGTGATCAAACCTTGACAACCGTGGTCCCTGGATCAGGCTGTTCTGACCTTATCTCCTGTCACCTTCAGCTAAACGGACCGCATCATTACCAGTCTGCCAACTAAACTTTTTAAACAATGCGAAGGAAAAGATTACCCATTAAAATACCTCCAAACACGATTGACTGTGAGTTATGCTGGAGCCTAGTTCCTCATTCCAGGGTGTCAGCCTCCTGCCTGGTGACAAGGCCTAGGCCCAGCGGAGGCAGCCAAACAGGCCAAGGTTTGACTTCTGGCTCTGCCATCCACTCCATGGGTGCCTTAAACAAATGGCTTACTTCACTATGCCTCACGGGTGTCACGAGTGTAGTTCCTGACACGTAGTAGCTGTTTTATAAATCATGGTTTCTTATCATCAGAGACAATGATTGTAGTATATTTTTTCTGTGAATTAAAAAGTAAGACAGTTTCTTTACAGTCATGAAATGACATGATCAGCAAACTGATGCGGAATGCAATTCGGTTACACGCTTAAATGCTTCAGGGGCGCCCGGGTGGCTCAGTCGGTTAAGCGTCCGACTTCGGCTCAGGTCGTGATCTCGCGGTCCGTGAGTTCGAGCCCCGCGTCGGGCTCTGTGCTGACCGCTCGGAGCCCGGAGCCTGTTTCAGATTCTGTGTCTCCCTCTCTCTCTGACCCTCCCCCGTTCATGCTCTGTCTCTCTGTCTCAAAAATAAATAAACGTTAAAAAAAATGCTTTAAATACACTTCCCCTTTGACCTAGCTCTTCTACTTCTGGCAAATTGCCTGCAAACGTATTCCTCTATGTGAGAAACTGCATATGCACCGGAATGCACACTGTGACAGAAGATTGGAAGCCACCAAAGTGTCCAACGCTAGGGAACAGTTTAAACCAATTGTGATACCTCCAGCAGATGGGACTCTGTGAAATCATGAACAAGAATGAAATGGTTCTGTGTCTAGTGGAATGAACCACGTTCCAGATTAAAAAAAGAAAAGAACCAGGTGGGGAAACAGTGTGGAAAATGTTACGATTTGTGGAAAAATGAAAGAGAAAGGTTATATATGTGAGCACTTACAAGTGCATTGAATATCTTTGGATGGAGATGCCAGACCGCGCGTCTGGATGTGGTCTCTGGATGGAGGGTTGCAGAGCGGGGCTTCAGACATGGAAAGGAGGCTGACTTTTCACTGAACACCCGTTTTGAATGTTGTAGGATATGCATGCATGTTGAGTAAATTTTTCATTAATTTCAAAACAGAGATGAACCCCTGAAGATATCCAAGCTCAGGTGTAACATTTTCTTCAAAGGTGATAAACACATGGCCAATGGACACATGAAAAGATGCTCATAATGTCATAATCTTGCGGTTCATGAGATCAAGCCCCACATCAGGCTCTGTGCTGACATCACGCATCATCAGAGAAATGCACAGCAAAACCACAAGAGATACAAGCAGCATCTCATGCCTGTTAGAATGGCTATTTGTAAAAAAAAAAAAAAAAAAAAAAGACAAGAAATATGTGCTGGTGAGGATGTGGAAAAAAGGGAACCCTGTGCATGGTTGGTGAGAATGCAAACTGATGCAGCTAGTATGAAAAACAGTATGGAGCTTCCTCAAAAAATTGAAAAAAATTTTTAACTACCAGGGGCACCTGGATGACTCAGTGGGCTGAGTGTCTAACTCTTAAAAAAAAATTTTTTTTAACGTTTATTTATTATTAAGAGACAGAGAGAGACAGAGCATGAGCATGGGAGGGGCAGAGAGAGGAGGAGACACAGAATCTGAAGCAGGCTCCAGGCTCTGAACTGTTAGCACAGAGCCCGACGTGGGGCTCAAACTCACAAACCGAGTGAGATCATGACTGAGCCGAAGTTGGACGCTTAATTGACTGAGCCACCCAGGTGCCCCTAACTCTTGATTTCAGCTCAGGTCATGATCCCAGGGTCGTGGAATCAAGCCCTATGTCAGGCTCCATGCTGAGCGTGGAACCTGCTTGGGATTCTCTCTCTCTCAAATAAAAAAATAGGGGTGCCTGGGCGGCTTAGTTGGTTAAGCGTCCAACTCTTGATATCAGCTCATGTCATAATCTTGCGGTTCATGAGATCGTGCCCCACATCAGGCTCTGTGCTGACAGCATAGAGCCTGCTTGGGATTCTCTCTCTCTCCCTCTCTCTCTACCCCTCCCCCATCTATGCTTTCTCTCTCTCTCAAAATAAATAAATAAACATTAAAAAATTTTAAATAAAAAAATAATACTAAAGAAAATACAACTACCACATGATCCAGTAATCCTACTTCTGGATATTCATCTGAAGGAAATGAAAACACTGTCTTGATGAGATATCTTCACCCCCATGTTTAATGCACATTATTTACAATAACCAAGACATTGAAGTCACCCAAGTGGTAGCTGATGAATGAATGGATAATGAAATGTGATATACACTTATATAATATATATACATATCCATACGTGTACATATATACACACGTGTACATATACACATATACCTACACAAATATACATATATACATTCACATATGTACATATATAAACGTACATATCATTCAGCTGAAGGAAGGAAATTCTGCCATTTGTAACATGGATGGACTTCACAGGCATTATGCTAAGTCATAGGAAGGAAGTCAGAGGAAAACAATACTGGGTGATCTTACGTACTTTTATTTTTAAAGATTTTATTGTTAAGTAATCTGTATGTCCAATGTGGGGCTCAAACTTACAACTCTGAGATCAAGAGTTGCATGTCCTACCTACTGACCCAGCCAGGAACCCCTAGTGTGTGATCTTACTTATATGTAGAATCTTTTTAAAAAGAAAATAAAAAGTCAAACTCATAGAAACAGAGTAGAGTGGTGGTTATCAGAGACTGAGGGGTGGGGGAAATAGGTAGAGGCGGTCAAATACTTGGACTTCTAGTTATAAGATGAATAAGTTCTGGGCATCTAAAGACAGCATGGTGACTATAGTTAATAATACTGTATTGTACACTTGCAGTTGCTAAGAGTAGATCTTGGAAGTTCTCACTACACACACGCACACACACACACACACACACACACACACACAGAGGATGACTATATGAGGTGATGGATGTGTTAACTAACCTAATAGTGGTGATCACTTCAAATCATTACACTGTACACCTTAAACTTACACAATGTCATATGTCAATTATATCTCAGTAAAGCTGAATAAAATAGTTGTAATAAGGGAAGTGCAAATTAAAACAATGAGATTATACTTTTCACCCATCAGATCAGCCAGCATTTCCAAGTCTGGCATCAAGAGTTGGCTTACACCTGTCCTGTCATTCCTTGTTGGTGGCAAAGTAAATTGATAACAGCTAACTCTAAAACAACCTGGCAGTAACGAGTTGAATGTACTTGTCCTATGGCTGTATAATCCCATTTTCCAGCGTCCGTTCAAAGCCAAAGTTAGACCTGGGTCCCTCCGATGGCTCCGCATTAGCCCCGCAGGAGCAGTTCTCTCTGTGGGGGCTAGGCCCAGATTGGATGTGCAGGTCAAAGACACTGGCCTTGCTATATTATTTCCAGTGTTTTCTAATACAAGGAGAATGTACTCATACAATACTTATGTAATGAAAAGTTGAAAATTTTTGAAGTATTTTATAAACATGGTTTTCAAGAGGTGTGTGAAAAAAGAAAAAGAGACGAGGAGAGGGGGAAAAATATTTCCATTGCCTAAAGTAACCACCTTGACCTTTTACGTTTTCCCTCCATTGAATGTTTTTGTGCATAGTTTACTCTTGCACAGTGTCCAGAGGGAATACAATTTTGTATTCTGTTTTTCCCATTAACCTCATGACTTGGCATTGGTCAGCACCTGTGACAGCACCATGAGTTTCTCTCCACAACTTTTTTTTAAATGTTTATTTATTTACTTATTTTGAGAGAGAGAGAGAGAGAGAGCAAAGGAGGGGTAGAGAGAGGAGGAGAGAGAGAATTCCAAGCAGGCTCCGCACTGTCAGAGCAGAGCCCAATGGGGGTTTGATCCCACAGCCATGAGACCATGACCTGGGCCAAAATCAAGAGTTGGACGCTTAATCCACTGAGCCACCCAGGTGCCCCTCTCCACATCTCTTTTTTTTTTTTTTCAATATATGAAATTTATTGTCAAATTGGTTTCCATACAACACCCAGTGCTCATCCCAAAAGGTGCCCTCCTCAATACCCATCACCCACCCTCCCCTCCCTCCCACCCCCCTCCACATCTCTTAATGGCCTGAAGGAAGGAAAGCAGGTGGGCAGGGGTAAGAGGTGGAGGTAGAGTGGGGAGTTCTGTGTGCTCTGGGTACCCATAAGGAGAGGTCCATTGTGGTCTGGATAATTCTTGGTTGTGGGGAACTTTCCTCTGCACTGTGGGATGTTTGGCAGCATCCCTGACCTCCTCTCCAGTTGTGACAATCAAAAGTGTCTTCAGACATTGCCACTGTCACCCGGGAAGAGGGTTGCCAGATTTAACTAATAGAAATAAGGCTACCTAGTGAAATTTGAATTTCAGATAAATAAGAAATAATTTTCTAGTATAAGTATACCCCAAAGACATACTGGGAGGGGACATACACTGAAAATCTACTTGTTTATCTGAAACTCAAATTAGCTGGGTGGCATGTATTTTAGCTGGCAACCTAGGGGTGGGGATGGAGGGATAACCCTTTGTTAAAAGCCCCTGCCATAGGGTGCCAGACAGAAAGGAGCAGACAGAGGAGATCCTTGCTCTGTGGGGCTTACAATCTCATGCAGGATGCTGCTGAGAAGGCCACTAAAGTCCCTCAGGTGCCTGGCTGGACTGGGCCCTTAACTGTTGATTCTGCTTCTCCCTCCTCTTACTCAAACAGCTGTCTGCAAAGGGTTCCATGATCCATTCACACTCTGTCTCCTGCAGGGGGAATTCACTGAAACTCAAAGAATGACACTAAGCCTCCAGTGGACAGATGTAAAGGTCCAGTGCCTCCTGGGGTCTGAATCCACTCAGGAATGAGGCCAGACTCATGGGACCTCCCCTGCCCAGTGTTTGGGGAGGTGGGGACCTGGGGGGACCATCCACTGAACTTGGCAGGGGTCGCTAGCAGAGGCAAGCAGACTCAGAACCTAGAAACAGAGGATGAGACTGTCCAGTCATTTGATAACGTTTATTTATCGAGTGCTCACTGTGTGCCAGGCACTGTGCTAGGTGCTAGGGAGGCAGCAGCCAACAGGCAGAGCTGGTCCCCATTCAGGTGGGCAGGAATGGGAGGCCTAGGCAGGGATTATGGTCAGTGTTGTCTGGGAGAGGGCATCGAGAGGACCAGCCTGAACTGGTCTGGGGGGCAGAAGAGTGATTAGTGGGTGGTGAGTCCAGCTCTGGATATATGTGGAGTCAATGGTACCGGAGACATTGAGGTCGAAGGAACAGAAGAACTGGGGGTCTGGGCTAGGAAGAGAAACGTGCTCAGAAGCCCTGGGTGAGGGTGGGATGGCAAGAGTTGGTAGGAGAGAGAGAAGAGGGTAGGGACAGAGCCTGGGAGCCTCTGTATGCAGGGGCAGTGAGAGGAAACAGTCAGAGGGCTGGGTAGGAGTTGAGTCCAGAGGGCCAGTGAAGCAGAGAAGAGAGGTCCCAGGAGGGAGCAGTGGGCAGCCAGCAGCACTGCTGAGGGGGCAGGTGGGCTGGAGGTGGTGGTGGGGGCACTGGGGATACAAGCCAGGGCAGTTCTGGGCATCACACTTCAGGACGAACATTCATAGGAAGAGAAGATCCAGGGAAGGACCAGGTTACATTTGTGGAAATGTTAGAATGAACTGGGGAGGTCAGCATGAGAAAGGAGCTTCCCAGGGTCATGAGTACCCCATAGTTGCAGCCCCTCAGACTCAGAGTGCCTGGGGTTGCAACACTGACACACCCTCTGCCCCTGGCTCTCTCTGCTCCAATCCAGTTGGCCTCTTCGCTGCTCCTTTGATATCCCACCCCAGTGCCTTTGCACCTGTTGTTCCTTTTGCCTGGAATACTTCCCCAATACATCCTCACCTCCTTTAGGTTTTTACTCAAATGTTATCTTCCCCATTAGGGCTTCCCTGACCTTCAATTTAAAATAGTAACATCCCCTCCAAGTGTTACCTAATTTTCTTCCTCCCTTCTCTATTTTTCTCCAAACATATTTATCACCACCTAATAAAACCTATATTACATTAAAAATTTTTTGTTTTGATTTGAATGAGTAATATGTTCTCACAGTTCAAGATTAAAAGTTGTGTCCAGCCTTTCACTAGTACAAATCATACTGCAATGAATAACCTCATGCCAACATCATTTCACCCTGAAGATGAAGCACTGGGCTATAATCATAGAAGTGGGACGCCAGCTCAGGGAGTAAATACATTTCTTTTTTGAAAAAAAAAAATTAAGTTTATTTATTTTGAGAGAGACAGAGATAATGCGAGTGGGGGAGGGGCAGAGAGAGGGACAGAGAGAGAATCCCAAGCAGGCTCCGTGCTACCAGCACAGAGCCTGAGACGGAGTTCAAATTCACAAAACTGCGAGATTATGACCAGAGCCGAAACCAAGAGTCCAATGCCCAGCCTACTGAGCCACTCAGCCGCCCCCGGGTAAATGCATTTCTAGTTTTATCTTACTTATTTTTTTTCACCTGCTCTCCCCACTAAAATGTAAGCTCCATGAGAGGGCAGGAATTTTGTTGGATCCCCAATGCCTCAAATAAGGTTTGCCACAGAGTAGATGCTCAATAAGTACAGTTGAATGAATGAGGAACACATTCCTAGAAGCCTGAAGATATGCCCCTGATGACCATCCCAACACCTGCTTCCTTCCCAACCTCAGGGCTATGGATCCTTAGATATCCTTGAACACAGCACCATAGTCTGCACCAGTCCCACACCCCCTTCAGATATCAAAAGCCTTTTCCTCAGCAAATGTTCTAAGCCTGCCTTTTCTCTCCCCCTGCTTCCCCTACTTTATCCAGGAAGGCATTTAAAAAATATGTCTACAAAGCAGCATGCATAATTTCACCTCTAAATTCCCTTCCCTGATGACAATTTTCTCTGTAAAATTTTAGAAAAAATTTACAAAATCACTGAATGCTGGAAGAATTATCTGGTGGCAGAGAGAGTAGGCTCATTTTCAAAAATGGAATTCATCCACACAGTGTTTATGTTGTGCCTGACCCCATACTGGCAATGAGAATGAACGAGAACATGATGAAAAGCATTTCTGCCATCAGAGGTTCATCATTCACAGGCAGAGAGCACTTAGGAAGCTTCCTTGAGGGCAGGGACTCAGTGTCTGGCATGTTCAAGCTAGACAGTCCCCACCCCCACCCCACCGAGCCCCCAACACACACACAGATTAGCTGGTTAATGTTTGAGTCTCCCAGGCCTCTAGCACAATAGTGAAGAAATCGACTTGATAATTCTCCAATTTTTCCTCACCTGTCGGAGAGACTGTTTTCTGTTGGTCGGTTGGTTGACTTTTGGTTTCGTGTTTCTGGGAGTGTCTGTTGACATTTGTCTGAGTCAACGGTTTAACTGCAGGAAACATGGCCATTCTGACTGTAGGCAATCCCCTTTGGGCCCCTCTGGGAACACCCAGGTCCCATTAGGACTTTTCCCTTTGGTTCCCAGATTTCACAGGGCTGGGGAAGGAGGAGAAGTGAGTACAATATGGAGCCGGACTAACCTGGGTCCAAACCCTGGTCTACCCGCAGGTCACTGTGAGGCCTTGGGCCACTGAGATCGAAACTCCCTTCCTCTTGTGTTCCTAGCACCACCTAGAATCAACCGCCTGATACAGAGAAGGGAAGGGGTAAAGTCCAGCACCTAAGACCCCGGCATGGTTGGACTGGAGTCAGAAGCTTCCATGATGGCCATCTGTGTGTCCCAGGCTGGGCCACCTCCTTCATCTTCCTGGTCAAGTGAGCAATTTATGACAAAAACTGGGACCCACGGGATCATTCCTGGGGGGATTTTGCATTTGTAGCTCCAAACACCTTTTGGCTCCTAACGTAGACTTTCTGAATTTTCTGAGAAGTCCAGATATAAATTAGAGCATTGTCTGGATCTCTTTAATCTCATCTGGCACTCAAGTGTCCATTGCATGTTTATTTATTTATTAAGAGGAGCTCTTAATAAACTTCAGTGAACAGAAAAGTCCAGAAGATTTCTAGACATTAGACACCTGCCTCAGTGTTTATGCTGGAATGGGGAATCCCACATTTCCATGTGGACCGGATCACCAAGAAAAGTTCCTTTAAAACCTAAAGATAAAGCACCTGGATATTCTTTTGACTCTAAAGAAACTGAAGATTTGAGAAAGCTTGAAGCAGCCTGGACGTGAGGATGACCCAATGGTTATTTCAGGAGATGATATTGATTAAGACAAAGGATTTGGCCTTAAAACAAGAACAGAAAAACCCCTGCAGATTTTAGGTGGTGACTGGGTCAGTAGGGAAGGAAATGTCATTTCGGTCCCTAGACTGGTGTTGCCCAAGGCGGAGCAGCCCAGGGGGCATGTAGGAGACATAGCAACCAAATGCAGTATACAGACCTTGTCTGGATCCTCATTTAGACAAATCAACTGTAAAAGAGAAAACTCTAGGTATTTGAGATTGAGCAGATCTTGATAACCATTGAAGCTGAGGGATGGGTACATGGGGCTGAATTTGCTATTCTTTCTGCCTCTGCATATATTTGAATTTTTCCATAAGTAAAAGTGAAATAAAATAAGTCCAAAAAAAAAAAAGAGTATTTCAAATGTTAAGACCAAATAATTTTCTTTCCTTACATATCATCAATTGTTTAAAACCATGCCACATTTTTGTTTACTTCATATTTGAATCACAATTTTCTGGTACAGTTTTGTGCTTTTCCTGGAGTTTTTTGGCATCTTTCCCATTCCTTTCTGAGAGAAGAAACAGGCGCCTTCTTTATCATATGATTAGGAGTTTTAAACTTCTTAATTGTACAATCTATTAACTGGAATTCACTTCATTGTTGAAGACATTTTTAAAATGCTGTTACCAGAACCTATGTTTTCCTGTTCCAATTTAAATTAAATACTTCTAGGCAAACAGTTATTACCCATTTTTTTCAATGTGTGTATGAGTTAGTTCTGTTGTTTCTTGGCTATTAGATCAGGCTACCCAGAAGCAGAGCCTGAGGCAAGGATTCTGGTGAAACTGAGACCACTCCCACAGTTAATCACTATCACCAGGATAAAGCAGGGGAAGAAAGCTAAGCAAGGAAATATTCTTGGCTGAAGACTAGCTTCAGCAGGGTCCCGCGAAGACTCTGGAGTCTGTCTCGCCTTGAGACTGGGGTGAATGGGGAGTGAGGGGGGCATTTTATGCAGCAACTCACAGCAGCCGTGTGGTAGGTGCACCAGACTGCTGAAGATTTGGGAACACCATCCACAAATCCAGTGGTTCTCAAACTTGTTAAAACACAAATCTCGGAGCCCACACTCAGAGTTTCTGATTCAGTAAGTCAGAGGGGGGGCCTGAGAATTTGCATTTTTAACAGCATACCAGACGCTGCCCTGGAGCTACACTTTGAGAACCAGATCACAACATTATATCTTCCTTTTTTTGGTTGTTTTCCTTGAAGACAAGCTCAAGTAACTTCTTTTCAGCAAGAGTGCATGGGTGGTAAACATTATTCATTCTCACAACTCTATTTGGACCCTACACTTGTTTTTTAGTTTGGCTGCTTCAAAAACATCGGCCCCAATTTTGCAAGCCATTGTTTCATAGCTTCTAGCTCCAGAGAAGCCTGATGCTAACTTGATCTTTATACCTTTATAATCTGTTTGTTTTCAATTTCCAGGAGCTATTAGGCTTTCTGATACCTCATGAGACCCTAAGCATGCATGTTTTTTGTTTGTTTTTTATTCTCCTCTGTATTCAGTGTGTACTTTTAATCTTAAAGACGTGATGTTTCTTCTCTGGGAAAATTTTATTCTATCATTTCTAATTATTTTCCTGCTTCTATTTTCCCTTTTCTCTCTGGAATATTCATTATACAAATACCAGGACACTTGAAATGATCCTTTGTGATACGATTTTTCCCCCTCTCAAAAAAAATTTTTTTTTCTCTATTCTTGGAGAATTCCATGACTTTTGCTTCTAGATTTTTAAATTTTATTTTAGAGAGAGCGCGCGCACATAAAGGGGGGAAGGGAAGAGGGAGAGAGAAAATCTTAAGCAGGATCCATGCTCAGTGCACAGCCCAACATGGGGCTCAATCCCATGACTCTGGGATTATGATCTGAGCCTAAATCAAGAGTTGGACGCTTCCAGATATTTTTCAGGTAAACCTTTTATTTGGGGATAATTTTAGATTCACAGAGAAGTTGCCATGATGGCACAGGGAGTTCTCATATACCCTTCGCCCGATTTCCTCTAACATTAGCATCATATGTTCCCATAGTACATCAAAACTAAGAAATGAACATTCATACATTACTATTATTGAAACTCCAGATTCTTCATTCAAATTTCAACAATTTTCCCACTAATATCTTTTTTCTCTTTCTGGACTTAATCCAGTATAGCACATTGTATTTAGTCACGTCTCCTGAGTCTCTCCTGTGACAGTTTCTCAGTCTTTCCTTGTTGTTTTTTGTTTTTTGTTTTTGTTTTTGTTTTTTGGTCTTCTTTTTTAAATCACCTTGACAGTTTTGAAGAGTATTAGTCAGGTATTTTGTAGAACATCCCTCAGTTTGGACTTCTTCCCATGACCAGACTGGGGTGGGTTGCTTTGAGGGAGAATACCACATAGGTGAAGTGCCTCTTTCATCACATGATATCAGCTGGTGACTTGATACCCTGGTCACTTGATTAAAGCAGGTGTTTGTTTGTCAGATTTGTCTCCTGTAAAGTTACTATTTTTCCCCTTTCCATACTCTATTCTTTGGCAGTGAGTCACTCAGTGCAGCCACATTCAAGGGAGAAGAGACAATTAAGCTCCATCTGGAGGGGAGAGCAGCTACATATGTTATCTGGAATTCTTCCATAAGGAAGATTTTTCCCCCCAATTATTTATTTATTCAATCATTTAGGTCATCCTGGACTCAAGTATATTTGCTTTACACTTTGTGTTATCCTCCAATACTACACTATTTATTTTGTTACTCAGATTTTCCCAGGTTTGACCATTGAGAGCTCTTTCAGGTTGACTCTTGTGTCCCGCTGACATGTCCCATCCTGATTAATTTAAGCACTTCCGTACTTTCTGGCACAAGCTCCTAGACTTTGACATTATATTTTTTGCTTTGGCAATCAGAGTCGTAATTTCCCAGAACTCTGTCCTGATTTTTTTTTAAAGAGATGTATTTCTTGTTTGATGAATCCACAACACTCTCAATTAGAACTTATTTCTAATCATAACATTGTAAGGGCTGTTTGTTTACTGGATTTAAATGATCAGAATTATGCTCTAGGTAAAGCATGAAAGACTTAATTATGGTTATAAAACATAGGTAACTATAACTCTTGGCAATGTAAAAGTAATAGTAGAAGTGTTGGAGCCAGAATAGGGTGGAGGAAAGGTAAAATAGAGTATGGATGCTAATTTCTTCATGTTACATGGTAGAACGTGTGAGATATAGCTAACGTGGATGAAACTGGGAATAAAGATTGTAAATGATTATTGAGCTTGAGGAAAAAATCAGTAGAAGAATAAGCTAACACTATAACCAATACAATGGGGGAGGGATTGGAAGATGAACAGTAGTATAAGGGAGCACATTTCTTCGTTTTTTCATGAAGGGAGTCCATAATGTTTCATCCAGTTGATCAAGCAAGACATGAAGGTAAAGGCATACCAATCAGATTTGGGGTGAAAGTCACCATATCTAAAGTTAGAAAATCTTGCTGGTTTCCTTAGAAGAGGGGACATAGGGCAGGGTGAGGTAGGGTGGAGCAAAACTGAGTTTTTCCTTAGTAACATTCTGTATTTAAACACTTAACAAAATGTAGTCCTTTTATGAAAATAACTTAAATGTATGTGAATGCTGAATGCAGAAACAAACGGGTGCTTGGTAGAAAATGTGGGGTAGGCAGGGATATGACAGGGTTGGATGAAGTGTGCTGTGTGCAGGGTGGTGGCTGCAAAAAAGAGCCCACCTTGGGTAGGCGGGCTCCCCAAGGTAGGACCCCTTTGCTCCTTCAGCGTGTTCCTTCCTCCGGCAACATACCCAGGCCTTGCTGAGCTCCATCCAGAGCCCGTCTTGGGCTGAGAATGGAGGCATCTTTGCTCTTAACATCTAACCAAACCTTACAAGGTTGCTCACCTGGGAGCTGGCATTCTCCACTGTGGCCAGGATATAGTGCACTTACACTTTCCTTCTCAGAGTGAAGGTAGTTGTGGGGGGAGGATTCCCAGGAGGGATGGTGACCAACCATCCAGGTTTGCCCACCACCGTCCCCGTTTAAAACGGAAAGTGCTAGGTCTCAGGAAACTCCTCTGTCTAGGGCATATCTAGGTACTTGGTCACCCTTTCCAAGGGGACAATTCTAGCCCTGACTCTCACTCCTCCTCCATCTTTATTCTGCTGGAAGAGACCAAAGAACCCACGGCTTGTGGGTGTCACCTCTAGAGCCACTAGCATTATGCGCTTTCTGAATTCTAGAGGGTCTGCAATAGTTGGGGGGTGAGATGTAGGTCAGAAAGCTGGTGATGCTGATTTCTGGATGGAGAAGGGGAAAGGGAAGAGAGGACTCTGAGGAAGGGAACTAGGAGATGTGGGGCAAGATAGGTTAAGGTAGGGTGGTTGTTCCCCCTCCAGAAATTATGTCCAGGTGGGGGGCATATAGTTCAAACTTAGAAGCCCAGATTTTTTTTTAAGTTTATTTATTTATTTTGAGAGAGATCGAGCACATCGTATGCAAACAGGGGAGGGACAGAGAGAGAGGACAGAGAATCCCAAACAGGCTCCGCGCTGTCAGAGCAGAGCCCGATGCGGGGGCTTGAACCCACAAACCATAGTCCTTATTGCAGTGGCTAGGATCCCCGCTGTTGCATTCAGTAGAAGTGGTGAGAGCTATCTTTGCCTTGTTCCTGATCTTACGGGAGAAGTATTTAGTATTTAAAGGGGACGTACTTAGTATTTCAACTTTAAGTAGCATGTTAGTTGTAGGCTTTCCATAGTTTCCCTTTATTAAGCTAGAGGAAGTTCCCTTCCATAGCTAATTTACTGAGTGAGTTTTTATCATGAATGGATGTTAAATTTTGCCAAATGCTTTTTTCTGCATCTATTGAGATGGTCATATGGCTTTTCTCCTTTAATCCATTAATGCAGTAAATTACATTGATTTTAAAATGTTAAACCAACCTTATGTCCTGAGATAAATCCCACTTGATCATGATATAATGTGTCTTTTCATCTGCAGTTGGATTCAATTTGCTAATACTTCAGGATTTTTTTTTTTTGAGCACCTACTATGTATTATGCTCTGCTAATAAAACTACATTGCTTTCATGTATAATGAGGCTCATGTGGAATACTTAACTATAGTTTTGTTTTGTTTTTTTTTTTTTTTTTTTTTACTTGTAATATCTTTTAAGTTTTGGTATCAGGATGATTAGGGTCACTTAAAATAGGTTGGGAAGTGTTCCTTCATTTATTTTCTGAATATGTTTGAGTAAGATTAGTATTACTTCTTCCTTAAATATTTTTTATAGTTCACCATTGAAGTCCTTTAGACCAGGAGGTTTTTGGTGACAAGGTTTTTGATAATAAAGTCAGATTGGATTAGAATTCAGATGTTCTATTCTTTTTGTGCCAGTTTTGGTAATTTGTGTTTTTCAAGGAATTTGCCCATTTCACCTAAATTGTTGGATTATTGGTGTAAAGTTTTTCATAATAACCTTTATCATCTATATAATATCTGTAGGATCTGAGTGATATTCTTATATTCATTCTTAATGTTAGTAATTTGTATTTCCTTTTTTTTTTAAAAATCAGTGTTGTAGGGATTTCATAATCTTTTTTTTTTTTTTTTTTTTTACAGTGCCAACTTTTGGCTTTGTTGATTTTTCTCTATTCTTTTAATCTCATTGATTTATATTCTTATATTTATCATTTTCTTTCTTCCATTTGCTTCGGGTTTAATATGTTCTTTGTTTTCTTGGGTTTTTTTTTTTAAAGTTTATTTATTTTGAAAGAAAGAGAGAGCAAGCACAAGCAGAAGAGAGGCAGAAAGAGAGGGAGGGAGGGAGAGAGACAGAGACAGAGACAGAGAGACAGAGAGAATCTTAAGCAGCCTCCATGTTCATCACGGAGCCAGATGCTGGGCTCAATCTTGCTACCATGAGATCATTACCTGAGCCCAAATGAAGAGTCAGATGCTCAATCAACTGAGCTTTCCGGGCACTGCCCGCCCCCCCCCCCCGCCCCATCCCCTTTATTTTCTATCTATCTATGTCTTTATATTTAAAGTGTGACTCTTGGGGCGCTTGGGTGGCTCAGCCGGTTGAGCATCTGACCTGGGCTCAGGTCATGATCTCACAGCTCGTGAGTTCGAGCCCTGCGTCAGGCTGTGTGCTGACAGCTTGGAGCCTGGAGCCTGTGTCTCCCTCTCTCTTTGCCCCCTGCCCCCACTTGCATTCTGTCTCTGTCTCTCTCAAAAATAAATAAAAATTTAAAAAAAAATTTTTTAAGTGTGACTCTTGAAGGCAGCATGTAGTTGGATCTTATTTTTTTATTCTTTTAACTGAAATATTTATTCCATTTTTATTTAATGTGATTTTCTATATGGTAGGATTAGGTTTACTATTTTGCTATCGGTTTTCTTTTTCTGTTCCCTCTCTCTTTTTTATTCCTCTGTTTCTCCTTTCCTGTTTTCTTTTGGTTTAGTCAAATACTTTTAATACTTCATCTTCATTTATTTACTTTTTAAGTTTAAGTGCTTGTTCTAGGGATCATAATATGCATCCTTAACTTATCACAGTCTACCTAGAATAAAATATATGACCCTTGCAACAATATAATTCCATTTACTTCTGTCCTCTATGTCCTATTGTCCTAATGTTGTCATATATTTTACTTCTACATGCCTTAAAAATCCCATAGTAAAATGTTATTAATTTGGTATTTAACAGTTAAAAGTTAAGGAAAAAAATGTCTTCTATTTTGTCCATATATTTACCATTTCTGGTGTTCTTCATTCCTTTCAAAGGATCTACCTTTTCCATCTGGTGCCATTTTCCTTCAGCTCAAAGAACTTTCTTTAGCATTTCTTGTAATGCAACTCTGCTGGTGATGAATGCGGTCTGCTATCATGTATCTGAAAATATCTTTATTCTGCTTTCATTTTTTGAAATGAAATTTGGGGTTGACAACCCCCCCCCCTCCTCTAGCACTTTAAAAATGTTATTCCATTGTCTTCTGGCTTCTCTTGTTTCTGATGAGATGTCAATCTTCATTTGAATTGGTTTTCCCTATATAATTGTGTTTGTAACGTGTCTTTTCTCCTCTGGCCACGTTCAAGATTTTCTCTTTATTTTTGGTTTTCTGAAATTTGATTATGATGTACTTAGATATGATTCCTTTGTATTTATCTTACTTGGGTTTTGCTGAGCTCGTTGGATCTAGAGGTTGATTTTTTTCACCAACTTTGTGAAATTCCCAGTCATTATTTATTCAAATGTTTTTTCTGCCTCATTTTCACTTCCTTTAAAAAATTCTTATTCTTGGGACGCCTGGGTGGGTCAGTCGGTTAAGCGTCCAACTTCGGGTCAGGTCATGATTTCACAGCTCTTGAGTTGGAGCCCCGTGTCGGGCTCTGTGCTGACAGCTCAGAACCTGGAGCCTGCTTCAGATTCTGTGTGTCTCTCTCTCTCTCTCTCTCTCTGCCCCTCCTCCCACTTGCTCTGTCACGCTTTCAAAAATAAATAAAAATTTTTTAAAATTATTATTCTTTAAGATTTTTTAGAGTGATTTTAGGTTCACAGCAAAACCACAAAGTGGGTACAGAGATTTTCCACATCTGCCCCCCCACCCCCCACACATGCATATCCTTCCCCACTATCAACATTCCCTATCAGAGGAGTACATTTGTTACATTTGATGAACATATATTCATACATTATAATCACCCAAAGCCCATTATTTACATTAGGATGTCTTACATTTGAAGAGTTGGGACAAATATATAATAACATGTATCCACCATTATAGTATCATAGAGTATTTTCACTGCCCTAAAAATCATCAACCACTGCTCTTTTTACTGTCTCCATAGTTTTACCTTTTCCCGAAGGTTATATAGTTGGAATCATACGGTATGTAGCTTTTTCAGATTGGCTTCTTTCACCTAGCAATATGCATTTAAGGTTTCTCCCTGCATTTTCATGGCTTGATAACTCATTTATCTTTAGCACTTATGAATAATATTTCATTGGCTGGATGTATTCCTGTTTATTTATCCATTCATCTACTGAAAGACATTTTGGCTGTTTCCAACTTTGCGCAATTATGAATAAAGCTGCTACAGACATCTATGCAAGTTCTTGTGTAGACATACGTTTTCAGCTTATTTGGGTAAATCCCAAAAAGCATGATTTCTGGATCATATGGTAAGGGTATGTTTAGTTTTGTAAGAAACTATCTTCCAAAGAAGCTTGTCTTCCAAAGTTGTATTCCTACCAGCAATGAATGAGAGTTCCTGTTTCTCCACATCCTCACCAGCGTTTGATGTCTGTATTTCAAATTTCATCCATCCTAATGGGTGCATAGCAGTACCTCATCGCTGTTTTTTTTTTTTTTTTAAGTGAGCTCTATGCCCAAAGTGGGACTCTTCAAACTCATGACCCTGAGATCAAGAGTCACATGCTCTACTGACTGAGCCAGCCAGACACCCCTCATTGCTGTTTTAATTTGCATTTCCCTCATGTCATAAGATGTGAATCATCTTTTCATTTACTTCTTGGCCTGCGTATATTTGCTTCGATGACCTGTCACTTCTTTTTCTGGGGCTGAAACTACATGATTTTGCCCATGTGTCAGAGAGGACTTGAGAACAATCTATATGAAGATTTGGGGTCTTGGCCCCTCTAGTTCCCTCCTTTCCAGAATTTCCCCCCTTCAATTTCCAGCCTTTCTAGCAGCCCCAAATTCCTTCCTCTGATACCTCAAACAGCTTTCAGGTCCCTCCAGGTTTCTGCTTGATTCCAGCTTCCCTACACTACCCAGACTGGGAAGTGCCCTCAGGGGAAGAACATATAAAAGCAGATTTCCCACAGTGTGGTTCCCATCTTTCAAGAGCAAAATCTCCTCCAGTTTTGGACAGTTTTTGTTTGCACTCCAGTACCTTTGAATTCTTTTGTTTTTTAAATTTTATTTTATTATTTATTTATTTACCTATTTACTTATTTACTTATTTATTTATGAAAGAGAGCACACATGCAAGGGCGGGGGGTCAGAGGGAGAGAGAGAATCCCAAGCAGGCTCCACGCTCAGCACAGAGCCCGACGCAAGGCTCAATCCCATGACCCTGGGATCATGACCTGAGACAAAATCAAGAATCAGATGCTTAACCGACTGAACCACCCAGGAGCCCCCAAATTCTTGTTTTTATATTTTTTTCAAAGTTTATATTGCTATCTCCCGGGGGTTAGTCAACTATAAGATACTTTACCACTGCTACAATCATATCTGCTGTCTCTGTCTCTTTTTTTGAAATTTTTAAGTTTATTTTTGAGAAAGTTACAGAGCATGGGCGGGGAGGGACAGAGAAAGAGGTAAACACAGAATCCGAAGCAGGCTCTGAGTTGCCAGCATAGAGCCCCATGTGAGGCTCGAACCCATGGACCATGATGAGATCATGACCTGAGCTGAAGTTGGTCAGCTGACTCTCTTTTTTTTTTTTAATGTTTATTTATTTTTGAGGGAGAGACAGAGTGCCAACGGGAGAGGGGCAGAGAGAGAGAGGAAGACGAGGATCTGAAGCAGGCTCCAGGCTCTGAGCTGTCAGCACAGAGCCTGGACGTTGAGACTCGACTCAGGAACCACGAGATCATGACCTGAGCCCAGGTTGGATGCTTGCTTAACTGACTGAGCCATCCAGGTGCCCCTCTCTTGTTTAGAAAGCGAATGATACTACCACAACCTGGCAAAGGCCTCTCTGTTAGCAAGGGTATCTGTCCCTTCCTGTCATCTTCTGGTTCTGAGCTGTTACTGTAACTCATTCAGCTGCATTTCACAGTAGAGTGGGTACTTGTAATTTTTGGCTACTCAGCCCTCTAAACTCCCTCAAATCTTTTACCCTATAAGTGTTGGAGTAAGTTAAAGCCTGCCTCTCAGTATGGGAATCACAAATGCCAACAACACGGTTTCTCAGTAACCTTGCAGCAAAAGCTGCAAAAGGATCACATGACTAGGCTCAGCCAATCATGGGGGATTTTGATGCATGGAGGCCTTTGACTCTGAGATGTAGGGCCAGTGAAGAATCCTTTCTGGTGACAGAGGTGGCAGTGGCCATACCTAATTTCTGGGGCAAGGTTTGATGCTGGCAATAGTTGGCGATCCTCCCTCGGCAGTAACAGCGTCTGAATATCCTGCCAATAAGTTCTCTGTACGTTTAAGTCAGCCAGAATTGGTTTTGTTGATTACAAATGAGAACCTTGAATTGTCCACTTAGTGATAGTTTAATACCAACAATCCCACCATAAGGAAGTCTTGTTAGACAAACTGAAGACCTCTTTAAATTTTTTTAAAAAAATTTATTTATTTTTGAGAGATAAAGGGAAGCAGAGTGCAAGTAGGGGAGGAACAGAGAGAGAGAGGGAGACACGGAATCCGAAGCAGGCTCCAGGCTCTGAGCTGTCAGCACAGAGCCCGACACGGGACTCAAACTCACGAGCTGTGGGATCATGACCTGAGCCGAAGTCAGACACTTAACCGACTGAGCCACCCAAGTGCCCCTAGATCTCTTTAGATCCTGCCATATTGGGGAGCTGACCCAGCTATGAGCCTGCTTCCTCAAGATATAGCACCCATCGTCCTTTTCAACCCCTTTCAACCTGTCTCTGTGCTTTGGCCACAGATCCATCTGAATTCTTTCAGAGTTGTGCCCTTTCCTTCCTGCCTGGTTTTGCAGCTGTCGAATGTCCTCTCCCTGGAATGCGGTTATCATCCTTCCTCTAAACTGCCGACAAGGTCCCTCCCTTCTGCATCCCCTCTGGCTCATGTCCAGCCCATTCTTTACACAGCAGCCAGAGCCATCTTCTGAAAATGCATGTCTGAGCATGTCACCACTCTGCTTAAAATCTTTCAAAGCTTCTTCATTGATCTTTGGATTAAGACCAAATTCCTTAACATGACCATCCAGCCCCGGCATGGTCTGGCTCCTGCCTACCTCTTCAGCTCTACTGGGAGACACTAGGAGGTACATGTCTGGGACTGGCTTGATACTGACCAAGGGAGGCAAAGGGGAAGTCAAAGATGATACCTAGATTTCTGGTTGGGGCAGAAGTAGGGAAGCTCCTTAGCTTATTAATCTTTAACATCTCAAAGGCACGCATCAGTCAGCCTCACGTCCTTTGTTGAACAGGGAGCTAAAAACTTCTGCCCACCCACCTGCTCACTCCCTCTTCAATCTGACCTTCAACTACCTGACCAGCTAAACAGAAGCTTTAGGTTTGAGCTGCAACTCTACTTTTTATTTGCTATGTCCTTGGCTTAAGCACTTTCCCTCTTAGAGCCTTCTTTTTTTTTTTTTTTCTTCCATCTATAAAGCAGGAGTAATACTTCGTTTCTCTTTCTCTTTTGCTAAGGAATTCTTTTTTTTTAATGTTTTTATTTATTTTTGAGACACAGCATGAGCAGGGGAGGGGCAGAGAGAGAGGGAGACACAGAATCCAAAGCAGGCTCCAGGCTCTGAGCTGTCAGCACAGAGCCCGACGCAGGGCTTGAACTCAGATTGTGAGATCATGACCTGAGCCGAAGTCAGACTCTAAACCGACTGAGCCACGCAGGTGCCCCTTGCTAAGGAATTCTTACTGTGAGTGGTAAACCTCAGGCATGTGACTGGCCCAAGCTGGGTCATAGTTGGAGATGACCGTCTCCTATGAGCCTCAGCAGTAGAATATATTTGCCTGTTAGAAAGGCCAGTCTGGATCTCAATGGATTGAGATAGGAAGGAGGGAGCCTCCAGGACTCTCAACCATCAGTGCCCTTGAAGGAAGGTGCAGGGAGGTGGCCTGCATAAAGGGTGGAAGAAAACAGACCTGTCCCAAACCTCAGAGCAATCCTGGGTCTTCCACCATCCACAGTCGATCCCTCAGCAGGTGCTCTGCCTCCAAATATGTATGAACCCCTTTCTTCTCCTTTCTGCTGCCACCACCATAGTCCAAACCACCATCGGCTCTCTCTTGCCTACTTTGGTAAGGGGGTGCCCTGCCTCTGCTTGTCTGGATCGAGACATCTCCAGCCAACAGCCAGAGTGACCTTTAAAGATGTGTGCAGTTACCATTTCTCCCCTCCTAAGTCCTCCCCTGGCTCCCCAAATTCCTCAGCCCAACCACAAGCCCTGTATGATCTGCACCACTACATCCCTGTTCACCAAAACCCAGGCACTCTCACCTTGTTCCTGGGCTTCAGAAAGGCCCAGCTAAGGACCGCCCATCACTGGGTCCTTACCTGCAGGTTTCACCCAGAGGTCAAGAGCCCATTTCTAAGTACCCTTGCCCCCATCACCCTGTTTCATTTCCTTCATGATACTTATCACTGCCTGAAATCAGATCGTTTATATTTATAGAGGTCTCAACATACCACTTTCACAATTGTGTTCATTTTAACTATACTAGGAATATAGTATTCCTAGTATATAGTATAGAGTATATATACTCTCTCTATATACACCCCTTCACTCCTCTTCCCCCATCCTAGACCCCTCACTTGAATGACAGCTCTGTTTGTCCTACTGATCACTGATTTGTGAGTTCCTAGAGCCATGCATGGCACATTTGACACAGAATTATTGAATGAAGAGTCAATCGAAGGTCAACGTCTAGCTCTACTACATACTAGCCTCCCTTGGGGGGGCGGGGGCTGGAGAAGGGGAGGTCAGAGGCCAAGGTCCGCAGGAGGCTATGGATTGGGGCAACCTTCTTAGCTTCTCCAAGCATCAGTTTGCTTATTTATAAACCAGGGAAAAGAATTTATCAGTGGGGATGCACTTGAAATCCTGCGTATTGACCGCTCAGTCTACCAGTCTGTTCACTGTACCCAGAACATTGGGACCATGCTTTACAAAATGGGCTGAGAAGAGCTGTGTTGGGGTCGGGGTTACCTGGTACCATCTGACGCGTCTTCCTGGACTGTTTGTTTTACTTGGTAGTGATTTACAACATTATGTTTTGTAGTAAACTAAACACAAATTATTTATGGAATCAAACGAAGAATTTGTCTGCATTTTAAAATCCAGGTGCTTTGGTCATCACCGCAAGGAGCGCCATTGAAGATTATACAATGGGTTGCCCCTGTGTTTTCTAGGTGGGGAAACTGATGCAGAGAGTGGCAGGATCTGGTCTCTCCATCCCAGTTAGGGTCCTCTCCAGCTCACACAATGAGCCTCCTGTCATCACACAGGACTCTCAGGTGCCCCTCTCAAGATCCCTGGCCTCAGGAGAAACAGCAGGTGGCTTCCTCTCCTTCCCCTGTGGGAGTGAGGCTGAGGCCCAGTGGCCAAGGCCAAGAGGAAAGTCTTGGGCCTTAATCCACACTCTTTTAATTCCTAACATTGCCCAGACCCTGGACCACCCTGTCTGCCCATCAGCACACCCCTTCTCAACCACCCCTCTATCTGAACATAATTACAGTAATTATACTGGGATATCTTTACCCACCTATATATGACCAGCATAGGTAACTACTTCTGAGCATAATTACTGGAGATGTTTACAGACCCACAATCACAGAAGAGTAAATGATAGCTTCCTTTCCTCCCAATAGTATGCCAATATTAGGACTGTCTGGTCCAATTAGCCAAATCCCAGCACTGAGCAGGGTGGGAAAGACTTCACACTCTCCCACTGAGCATAGAGCAGGAAGAGGCCTCTGACAAAGCAGAATCCCAGCCAGGGTTTTCCAGGACACCAAGATGTCTGCAGAGGGATAAGCTAACATCTACTGGGTGCCTACTGAGCGTCAGGCACTCAGGGGAGGCCAGCAAACACCTGTGAACAATTGTGCAGGCTGGTATCTCACTCTCCGCCTTTGGAGCCCTTTTGAAGAGGGCTCGTGTCCAGTGTCACCCATAAACAAGCCATGAAGCTTGGTAGGGGCCTTTCCATTGTGCTAACCCGGCAAGGTCAGACTCCCAGTCCACAGCAGGCCAGCTCTAGGCTTCTTTCTTATCTCCTGTGCTCACTTCTTCCTCTTCCTGGGCAGCCACTGCCACCACCCCTGCTGGCCTCCGGTCCCCTCCCACCCTCATCAGTTCCCCAGCGTTGACTGCTGCCTCCTCCTGCCCCCTGGGCCCCTTCTTCCGGTCCCTGTTGGGTTGTTGGGTGTTATCTCTCCAGAAGGGCGGGGAGTTGGGGTGGGGGAGGGTGGAGCATAGCGCTAAGGTCGTTCCAGGCACCCGGGGTCTCCGACAGGCCCCCACCCCCACCCTACCAGGGGCGCCGCAGGGAGGGAGCTCTGCCTTGGGGTGGGCCGACCTTGGGCTTCCACCTTCCCGCACACACAAAGGCTGCCCCCGGCGTGCACGGGAGAGCGCTCCTGCACATAGACACAACTGCACAAAGACGTGCACACCGTTCCATCACACAAACACACTCCCTAATCGGCCGGCGCACACGGTCGTGCACACGCACCGGCACACTAGCGTGTCTACACGCGCACGTATAGACACCCCAGCGTGCACCCTCACGTACACCACACACACACACACACACACACACACACACACACACACAGCTGGGCGCACGACCGTGCGGACCCCCAATGCCGACCTCGGGGCCCTGACGCGCCAGCCGCCCTGCCCTGGCGCGCGACGCAGACACACGCAGACACACGCGCAGGCACACGCACCCTCCCGCACTGTTCCACGCCCCTGGCCGCGGCCCGGGCGCTGTGCGGCGCGGCGGGCGGGCCCGGGGCGGGGGCGGCGGCGGCCGGGAGAGCGGAGGAGGCGGAGCAGGGAGCCGGGAGCCGGCTGGCCCGCGCTCCTCCTGCCGGCCGGGGATTTTCCAGCCTGGGCGCTGTCGCCTCGGACCTCCTGCAGCCGCGGCGGACCATGGGCGACAAAGGGACGCGGTGAGTGCGGGCGGCGGCCCGGCCCGGTGCGCGTGGGGGGCGACCTGGGCGAGGGCACGGGCGTGGGTTCCTGTGGGTCACCCCGGGGAGCGCTGACGCCTGGCCCCGCGGCAAGCAGCTCTCCCGTGCCCGAGGTCTCCTGTGCGGTCGCTGGCGGGGCGGTGGGGCGGTGGGGCGGTGGGGCGGTGGGGCCCGTGGGGCCGTGGGGCCGTGGGCGGGGGTACCGAGAGGCGAGGACCCGGGGCCGCCCTATCTGGCTCGCGGCTTCTCGCCACGGACACACACTCACACGCACTCACTCGCTGCCGACACCCAGCAGTGGCCAGCAGACGCAGAGACACAAGGGGGCAGGTTGGCACACAATGGCACACGCGCTCACATGGACACACGGACACACTCATCCGCGGGCACACTCACGCAGGCACACACACTGACATTCACTGCCACACACCGATCGCGTACACACTGTCACGCTCACTGGTACCCACTTGTGAACACATTCTTACTGACAGTCAGGTTGGCACATACAGGTCACGCTCCAACACATATCAATTCTACGCCTTCATCCTGGCACACGCATGTTGGCCTACACTGATACACGCATACACTGTCCCTTGCACTCACTGTAATGAACACTCTCACTGAGGCGCACCCTCACGGACACGGACACTTGTGCTGGCACATGTCTCCCCAACACAGTGTTTGCAAGACCACCCCAGCCCCGACCCCCACAGAGACGTCAGGCTAATGCCTCCACAGACTGGTACCCCCTGGTCACAAGCCAGCAGGCCCTGGGGCTGCTGACACACACACTCCAGTCCCCACGTGGCAAGAAGTGGCACACACACATCACACGGGGTGGCAGGCCCCCCGGAGCCTGAGAAAAATGCATCCTGTCCACTCTGTTTCCTTTCCCTCTGACCTCTGGAGGCCTGGGGTGGCTGGCCAGGATCTCTTTCAGGCTGGGGTGGGAAGAGGGGTTCCTATCTTTGTAGGAGCTTGCCCTGGCTCAGAAAGGGAGAGGCTTTGCCTCTGAAATGGAAAACTGGGACCAAAAGGGGGAGGAGGCTGGGGTAGGGCAGCCCCTGGAGACAGCCCCTCCAGACCAAGACCAGCCCTGATCAGGCGCCCAGGTTTGTCACCCCATCTATATCCCTTCACTCTGTCCACTCCCTTAAGTGCTAGTAGAAGCTTCTCCCTCATCTCCCCCCCTTACCCCTCTTACACCCCCCTTTTTCATCTTTTTCTTTCTTTACCTTCTATCCTTGTACCCCACTTCTCCCTCTTCTCTTCCCTCTCTCCGCCCTCCCGGTCTCCTTGCCTTCAATAATTATTTATTGAGTGTCTGCCGTGTACTAGGCATAGTGCGGGGATCAAAGATGTGTACGACCGATTCCTACCCCAAAGGAGCAAATAGACTAGGAAGAAATGACCCCAGTGGTCATCACGTTTTGTTACCGCGACCAAGCAATTTCACACTGACTGTCATCTGGCCCTCTTTCTCGACGGCATGAGAAAGATCCTCCAGGGATTATTTCCATGTTTCAGAAGAAGAAACTGAGGCTTGGAAGTAATTTAGAAACTGCTTCCTAGCCATCCTCCTGACGGCTCTTCAAAGAGGTTAATTTTCTTCTTCCTGTTTTCCAGAAGAGGAACCAGAGTGTTAGAGGTTACCTGACTTGCTTAAGGCCGAGAGGCACCGGAAGCAGGGCAGAGGCTGGAGTCTACTTGGTCCATTTCTCTGTGGCCTGCCCTTGGGCCTTGCCAAGCCCTTCATGGGGTAAAGGCCAGAGTGGGGTGCCCTGCTGTATGTGTGGAGGCCCAGGCTGGTGGGGGAGGCTGCAGGAGATAGAGAGGTGTCTGCATTCACCTTGATGACTAGTCCTCATTGCAGCTGGCTGGCCGGTGCTGTGGCCCAGGTCTCTGTCCTCGGCAGGAGGATGTGTGCCTCTGTCTTCTGTGTCCACGTCCCCCAAAGCCAAGATCTTCCTCACCATTGAGGTTAGACTTTTCTCCCTGTGAGGGTTAGCAGCCCTGGGTCTTCTCCTTTATTCCTTGTATGCTGCTTCACCATCAGGGTGACTCAGCCCCTCTTGGGCCCTGGTTTGCCTCTCTGTGATTAGAGGAGTGTCATTGCTCCCCTGCTGGCGTAGGTTGTCAGCGGGATGGGGACACCAGGAGCAGCCAGGTACCTGTTGGAGACCTTATCTTTGGGGTCAGGACCTTTTCCATGTCTCCCTCTGCTTGCCTCTAACTCATTGGGGGGACCTCGGGCAATTGTCTTCACCCTTCTGGACCTTAGTTTTCCTATCTGTAAATTGGAGCTGTCAATACTCAAAAAAATGTCAAGGCTCTTTTGAGTTCATGGAATTTGCTGGGCAGGGGAAGAGGTGCTGCCTGAAGCCTGGAGTCCAGGCTTGGCTAAACTCCACTCGGTGAATGGTGGCCCTGCTCCCTCCACCCCCTCCGCCCTCTCCCCCTCTCCCCAGTAGCCCCAGGAAGCCTCCCTCCCGCTTTCAGACAGGTTTCTTGAGACATTTGGAAGAGAAGGGCAAACTCAGTAATGGGCTGTGCCTTGCCTTGTTCCAAAGGCCATGGGCTTTTACTTTGTCTCTGACCTAGAAGAAGAAACTGCAAATACCCAGGACTCTATCTAGATCAGGAGTCATGGCATCCATCTCTGTATCTGGGCTCACTCCCCATATGAAAGTGACAAAATTAGTCAGAAACTGTCACTGCCCCCTAGGAACTCCCAGGGTCAAGGAGACTCATCTGCCTGGATGGGATTAGTTACAAGGCAGATGTATGATGACTGCTCCAACAAGGTGCTCTGGGAGCAATCGTACATCCATTCAACAAATGTTGACTGAGTGTCAGGGGCTGGGGCTTCAGACAGAAATGGCCCCACTCTGTCCCCAAGGGACGTCGAGCAGAGCAGGTGATTATAATGCAGGGTGACATGTGCTGTGGCAGGCCTAAGGAGGAGTCCCCATGCCAGTCCCAGCAGGGGGCATGGTGAGGGAAGCTTTCCCAGGAACCAGGTGGCTTTAGAGCTACTGAACTTCACCTGGAAGGCCGAGGAGGCCCAGGTGGTGGCACTGGGGATGTCATTCCTGGCTGAGGGCAGAATGTGCGAAGCCTGGGAGGCATGAACCAACGTGTACAGCCTGCGGGTTGGGCTGGCGATGATGGGTGAGCCTTAGAGATAAACACTGACTAGTCAGCCACAGCCTTGAATGTCAAGCTAAGGAGAGAGGATTTTCTCCTGAAGCGCGTGGTGATTCAGAGGGGGTTGTGAGGGGAGGGATGGGAGCAGATTTCCCTTCCAGAGGGATGTGGCAGGGGGTGGATGGCAGAAACAGGGAAACCCGTGAGAAGGCTGAGGAGGAGCCTGGAAGAGGGAGGGATCTGAGCTAAGGTTGTGGAGAGGAAGCAGCTGAGAAATAAGAATAAGGAGGTGGTGTCCATTAGCCTGACTGCTTGGGTGTCTGATATGTCAGGAGACCTACCTGCACGGTCTCATTTGGATCTCCCAGGGTTCCTGCTGCTGTAGGGACTGTTATTCCCTTTCACAGATGAGGAAAGAGACTAGGATGGATTAAGTAATCTGTCCCTTGCCGTGCAGCCGACAAGCTTCTGAACCCAGCCCTGTCTGTTCGCCGAGCCCTCTGCTGCACGGTGCTTTCACGCAGGGGGAGAGGGCTTGTCTGGCCCACGGTTGGCCTCCCCGCCTCCCCGGCAGCTCCATTCTCAAGTCGTGCATCCCTTCTGGTTCTTGATGTTTCTCCTAACTCAACTGGCAACAGGATCAATCAGAGTTGGGCAACAGGTGGGACTTCCTGAGCCACAATGCGATGGAATGGAATTCTCTTTCCTACAGATGTTTATGAAGTTTTCTTCGCTGGAAGGGGAGGAGGGTGGGTGTGATGGGGACACGTAATCACCAGCTCTCTGAACCTTGGCTGTCATCTCTCTTGGCGGTTAAGCTCTGTGTGACCTATCTTGGCTGGAAGATGGGGAAGTCCTGTGGCTTTGGCCAGGGATGCTTCTGGGGCTGCTGGGAGTGGGAGGGTTGAGCCTGACTTACTATCTCTGGGCCCTGATTCTAGGCTGGCTTCTGGGCTTCTCCACGCTCTCCTCCGTCCAAGTTTGGGCATCCTTGCCCGAGGCTGAAGCTTTCCATTGCCATTGGTTCAGGGGGCTTATTACCCCTCGGGGCTGTGACAGTGGAAAAACAGCAGGGGGGGGGGGGTGGGGGGGAGTCAACACAACCCAAGTGGCCCCCTGGCCTTGGCCAAGCCATCTTCTGCTGCTTTCGCCGTGATCTTGCTGGGCCATCTATCACTCTGAGGCCTGCAGGGAGGGGGCAGCTTGGCAGGGAGCCAGACTGGAAGTTGAGGAAGACACCTTCTGCATGGATGGGTCAGGCTCCTGGGGTAGGGATGGAGGAGGGAGCTGGGGATTTGAAAGTCTTGGGTTTAGAAGTGGTGCAGGGAAGAGGTATGGTGTGTGAAGAGAGGAGAATTAGGGATAGCTGGGGCCTTGGAGAGCACTGATGTCTGAGGCGGGAGAGGGGACGGACCTTGGGAGAGACTCGTGGGAGTTGGCTAGAAGGCAGTGGCTGGTGACTTGGGGACAGGGCTTTGGATGGGGTGAGGGCAAAGCTGGGCCACAGGGGCACAGGGGCACAGCAGAGGGGAGGACTCTGCTATTCCTCATGCTTGGAGCTGGGGTGGGCCTCTTGGAGGAAAGCCCTGGGCCCCAGGTGGTGGGAACCAGAGGTGTGGGAACCTGGGGGCTCAGGCTCAGCTGGGAGTGGGAGGGACATTGCAGAAATGTGAGCTGGTCACAGGGGAAGCTGTCCGTGCTGGCTCTTGGCATCTGATTCGGGCTGGGGGTCTTGGGGAAGCCTTCCCGGAGGAAGTGCACTCTGAGCAGGTCCTGGGGCATGGGGAAGGCCAGGCGATCTAGACAGAAAGTGCAGACCATGGGTGCAGGTGCAGTAGTGTATGGGGGTGTGGCCGCTAAGGGTCTTGGCAGCCCTGGTGAGTAGGCCTTGGGTGCTAGGGTGGGTGAGTTTCGTGGCACTCTCTCACAAATTTATTCATACCCCAGGTGTTTTTATTCCCCAGTTGGTGAGCTCCTTGTGGTTTGGGGCTATTTCTATTTTCTGTTTGCTGACCCATTTTCCACCCCTGGATCTGATTCATTGGAGATGCCTGGCAAGGATTTGTTGACTGGACTGAACTCCTTCCTCCCTTCTTGCCTCTACTCTCAGCCCAGGGGCATCCTAAGGGCTAATATTAGGTCTTTTCCATTAGAGAATTCTAAGGATGAAAGCCATGTTTCCCACGTTAGACTAGGTTGGGGGGGGGGTGGGGGAGGAACAGTTTCCTCCATCCGATTGTGAAGTCCTTAGGGAAGGGGATGTACCATCCCTATCAGAATGGGGTTCCTGGGAGTGAAGCCGGTTTCTCCCCCATCAGACGGGCTTCTGCGGGAGGAAGCCCTGTCTCCCACGGAGGATGGGGCGTGTCTCCAGTGTGAGCCCTGGGATTAGAATAGATATTATCTCTGATGGTTTCAGGCACCCTCTCTCTTTCCTGTGTGCAGGATTCGTCCTGCCCCAGGAATGGCTTGAGTCCTAGTAGGGGGGTGTACAACAGTAGGGGGGTGGGGCAGGACAGGGTGGCTGCTTTTGAGAGGGGAACAAAGGAGTCTGTTGTCCCAGCCCCCTCCCTCCCTCCCCAAGGGGCCCTGGCAGGGTCATCTCTCTGGAGACGTCTCCTCCTTTCTGGGACTGGCCCCGTCTTTAGCCCACTTTAGAGGAACTGCTTGTTCCTTCCCAGGAGACCTGGTGCCAGATGAGGCCAGGCTCCAGGGACTGGACCAGACAGGTCCTGGTGTTCTGTGTGACTGAAGTCACGACAGCGACTGAGTCTCTGCCTAGGGCTGGGCTGGGCCTGGCAGCTGATTCCAAGGGACCCCCTCGTACCTGGAGAGGGATCTGTCTGTTGGTCTAAAGAGCGTGGAGCAAGGTGGGGTGCTGTGGCTGATGTCAGGCCAGCAGGAGACACGCTCCTCACTCAGGGTCTGAGCGTTCAGTTGCAGGACAGGGTGCAGCCTCTCTCCAGAGCATATGCAGAGGTCCAGAAACTGAACGGATACAGACCTGGATGAGACTGAAGATCTCTCCCATAGTGGCCATGGGCCTCTGGCCCCACAGCGGGTCCTCCTGGTTGTTTTGCACCTTTACCCGCCCCCCCTTCCAGTACCATTAGTGGGCAGGCACGGGGTGGGGGCAGGAGTGGGGAGTGGACAGCTGGGATGTACCATCTCAGGAGGGTCCCAGAGGTATGCTCTAATGCTTAATCATTGCTGTGTGACCTTGGGCACTACGTTCACCCTCTCTGGATCTTGATATCCCTTGGAAGTCAAATCAGCCATGATGGGCAAGGAGGTAACTCTCCTTGAGTTACTCCTTTCCTGTGTTCTGCTAGTGAGTGTAGGGGTGACCTTTCTTCCAGGGGGTGCCAGAAGTGGGGGATTGGGCAAAGCTCACGCCTCTGTCATAGGCCAGTGAGACTGAGACTTCAGGGGACTTGGGCCTGGGTGGCTGTGGGTTGTGCCTTCAGCCTGATTAGCATAGATTGATTAGCATAATAGTGGGTAGCCTTTAGGAAGAACCAGGGTTCCTGGGTTCCAACGCCCCGCCGCCCAGCCACTTACTAGCTCTGTGACTTCCCCTGTTATTTAACCCTTTCTTTGCTGTAGCAGAATGGGGTGCTCTGCACAATGAGGTGGTGATAGTGCCTGCACCAGGTTGTCTGGTGGATTAAATGAATTAAAATAGGTAAAGCTCAGAGACAAGTCTCCTGATGCAAGGGCAGTGTTATTTGAGGTTAGCTCTTAGCTGACCTCTCACTGGGTCTGCCTCCCGGGCTGTGAACTCCCCCAGGGAGGGACCCTGTTTGACTCACGCTGGAGGCCTCAAAGGTCTCAGCACAAGCCTGTTTTGTCATTGACCCTTAGTACACAGGTGGTGACCTGACCCAACACAGTGCTCTTCCTGTCTGTCCTTCAAGGCCTGGATCATATATGGCCTCCTCCTTCAGGAAGCCCTCACCGATTTCCAAGTGCTTTGTGACCTTTTTTTTTTTTTTTTTTTTTTTTTTTTTTGCCATTCTCTGTCTCTCTCTCTCATTCTTGGCATCGATCCCCTCCCTCCCACCCCCCATGGGTCCTGTTTATTTACACACTTGTGATGTCCTCTGTGTGAGACCAAGGACACCTGCCCTGTGTCTGTTGTCCCTGTTCCTGTGCAGACCTGGCATGGCACCGAACTCCATAAATATTTGCTCAGTGAAGGAGGCCGAATGTAGGTATTTCACTGGGAAAAGATATACTTGGGGGTGGGGGGTGGGCAATGTGGTTGATGAGGACAATGGGACATCTTTGCTGGTTTTGAAATGTCTAAAAGTGGCTTTGAGTGTTTGTGACCCAAAGGGCGGAGGTCAGTGGATGAGCAGCTTTACCTTGCTAGGTGAATGTGCTTTCTGGTAACCAGAGCTATCTGGCACGGGGATCGGTGGCTCATTCCAGCCTTCCTGCTTTTGCTTCTGCTGCTTTCCCCATTTAGAATGCCATCCTCGCTTCTCACGGCTTGTCCAAATCCTGCTTCCTCAATAAGTGCCCTGGCCACGAAGCCATCCCTTCCTGGCCCCCAGAGTGTGGCATCCGTTCATCATTCCCATCCTCAGACATTTCCTGAGCCTTCCTGGGTCTGGACTGTGGCATGGGTGAGTACGGAGTCTCTCTTTAGGATGGACATCTAGATCTAGCTACAGTATATCCAGTGTGGTTTGACCTGGCCTGAGGCAGGGACCATGGCTTCTGATGACCCACCAGGGATCAAGGAGCTCTTTATGCAGCTGGAGAGATCTACCCATTGGCTTCCCACTGGGCAAGTACTCAGAACCCACCTAATTACTGGGGACAAGCTTCTGGGCACTGGATCCAGCAGGCTGTGGTCATAATCAGCTAATTAAACCACCCAAGAATTGCTCATTGGCCCTGAGGAGGGGAAGGAAGGAGGGGGGGTGGGTAGGGAGGCTCAGAAGAGCGTGAGAAGGCGAGGGATGCTGTGAAGGAGGCTTCAGACACTGGGCCTGCAAGGAGAGCTGCGAAAAGAAAGCAGGAGGTGGGGAGAGAGGGTGGGGGAACAGGGAGAGAGGCAGACACACAGACAGATGAGAGAGAGTGCTATCTGGGGACAGCACCCAAGTGAGATAAATCAAGGACAGGGGCTCTGACCTTGGATACAGGGACCCCACTTCTTCACCATCCCTCTGATACCATGGATAAGCTGCTTTTCCTCTTTGGGCCTCAGTTTCTCCGTGTGTCAAGCAGGAAGGAGAAAGGGCTTTGGCCTAGGAGGTCTGTAGGGTGCTTTCCTTCTCTGTTCTGCAGCCAGAACAGGAGAGAGCATAGAGGGCAGGCTGTGCTCTGTGCTTGATAGCTTGGCCGCTTGCAGCCCTGTCTTCTAGAAGGGGCAGGCAGTGTGTGGGTGTCTTCCAGCCTGAGATTGAGTGCCTGTAGCTTCATCAGGATGGAAGACTATTGGCAACAGGAAAGCCCTCGGCCTCTGTCATGCTCTTGTCCCTGTCCTCATGACTGTCCTGTGGTTCCCAAACTAGTGTCCTCAGCAAGTGACCAGTGAAGGCCGCACAGTGTCTCTCAACAGCCTAGGCCTTTCCCAAATAGCATCCCCCAAAGGTAGAGCCATGGGGTCAAGTCACACAGACTCGGCTTTGCTGTCCAGCAATATCGCACGCTAGCTCCGTGACTGTGGATAAGGGTCTTAAACTCTCTGGGCTTCAGTGTTCTCCTTTGTGAAATAGGTGTGATAATATCACCTATTGCATGTGGTTGCTGTGGCTGAGAGGGTCAGGATTCGATGAAGTCGTTGCTATCATTCAAGACCAGGAGTGGATCTCTGCTGTCCTCTGTGCTCCCCTCTCTCCCGCATCCCCTCCCTTCTGTCCTGAACAGCGCTGTGCACATCGCTGACTATGCGGAGGTGGGGGGTTGCACTGGGCCCTAGAAGAAGTTCAGATGACTTCGAGAAAGGGAAGTGAGATTGCCCAGGGCCGGGGAGGGGCAGAGCAGCTTGGTGCTGGGGCAGCCTGAGCGTCCCCACCTTTTGGCCTCTTGCTCTTGCAGATTCTGTAGGAGGAAGCAGGGAGAATTTGGGGGGCAGGAAGCCGGGGGCAGGGGTGGGCCTCGTGGAGGGCCCCAGGCCTCTCTCCCTTACCCCATGCACCCAGGTGCAGCGGTGGAGTCTAGAGCCAGGTTTTCTAGCAGGGAAGCCAGCAGGCCACTGTTTCACACATTCAGACAACAACACCCCTAGCGGGGGTGCCTGCTTGGAGCTGAGGCGCTTGGAAAGAAAGCAGCGCCTGCCTAGGAGGTCTGCTGAGGTCTGGAGGAGAGACAGCAAAGGAGGGAAGAAAGCCGCCTCCCCCTCCCCCAGCCTCTCCCTGCAACGCTGGGCTATGACAGACAAGCTAGGGCCTCTGACTCCAAGGAAGCTGGTTACATAACACAGCCCAACTCCCTGCTTCCTTCTTTCATTCCTCCCCAGAGGGGCCCAGGAGGAGGCAGGCGCTGCTTTGCTCAGGATTCCTGGGCCTGAGAGGTCAATGTGACCATCCCCTGCCTGGCTGGGTGGTACGTGCCTGCCCACACCATTTCAGGAGGAGGGCCGTGTGTACGGCCTTAGTGTGGGCCGTGGCCACTGAGGTTGGCTCTGTGTATCACCACCGCTCCCCCCCCACATTCCTGGGAGCAAAGCCGCAAAGGGGAGAAGCCTCATTAGAGGAATAGGCCGTGTCCTGAGATAATTTGCGTGTGAAGTGCCCCCAGAGGGGACCTGGCCTCTCTGCAGCCAGAAGAACAAATAGCAGTTTTTGGTCTGCTCCATTGGGTTCCACAGACATTTCTTGAGCACTCAACCTCCACTCAAGGCATGTCCCCAAGCCGCCTGGCCCACCCCGGTGGCCTGCCTGCCTCTCCTGGTGGGAGGCTGATTTAGGGAGCAGCTCTGCTCCTGTCTCCCACCGAAGACCCTTTCTCAGAAGCTGGGGCCTAGCCCTCCTGGGTTTGGGGTGGCAGGGAACTTCATGATAGAGAACACCGTGGGGTTCCTCTGGGCTGGGCCTTTTCAGGCTTGGCTTATTTTTTTCTCCCCCCCCCCCCCCCCCCCCCCCGCCTCCCGAGGAGGTACCTGTGGACAAATTCTGAGTATCTGCCACATCGCAGGCCCTGAGCCGGGTACCGGAGGCGTGAGGATGAAACAGGCGAGTCTCAGCACTGGTGCAGCTCCTGTCTTCTAGGGGAGAGGAAATAGATCATCACAGCACACTGTAAGAAGGGGGTGACGTGGATTAGTTTCTATCGGGGGCAGAGCGAGCCCGGTGGTTAAGGGTCAGAGGCGGCTCCTCGGAAGGGGGGCACCGGAGCAGGCTTTGGATGGTGAGGTAGAAGCGAGCCAGAGGCGTATCTGTGATGGCGGTTTTCAGCCAGGACTGACTTCCTTCGTCAGATACATGAGAACCCTCTATGTACCAGGCACGGTGTCAGACACTCACTTCCTCTGCTGTCGGTTAGGGGTGTCCTGGGGCTGCAGACTGCTTGAGGACACAAAATCTCGGGTGAAAGTCCACGTTCTGTTACATGGCATCACTGTGAGTGGGCCTGGACAGAAGAAACGGGACGGACATAGGAGGAGACACCAGGTCCGGCCACGAGGGTCTGCCCAGGTCTCTTCTGGTGGAAGGCCACTGGAGCAAAGGCTTTCCTCCGGTGGAGGAAACCCGGCAGAGAGGGTCTGATGACTTCCCAGATAAGCGGTGGCCGTGAAATAGGAAACCGTGTCATCATCTGAGAAACAGCTCTAGGCTCTGGGGCTGTGGGGTGGCGGTGGAGGTGGGGACACCTCTGAGCTCTGAGTGACGGCTGTTTCTGGGAACATGGAGGCCAGAGGCCAGTGGCTGCCTGGTGGAGAGAAGCAGTGGGCTGGGGGTTCTCACCTCCCCTCTACCAATAGCTTTGGGTCTCACGTCTCCTCTACCAAGAGCTTTGTGAAAAGCTACCAATAGCTTTTCAGCCTCTGGGCATAAAGTTTCCATTCTTTCTCTGTTGTATCTGTGCTAATGAAAGCAGCTAGCACATTAGCAGGATGATTTTATTATGGGTCTTTATTGCCCCAGGGCTGTGGAAGAAACCTGGAAGCATTTTTAAGCTCAGTAATGAGAACTTTTTCTTTGCAAGGGATTTTTTTTTTAATATCCTAAAAATGACAAAGATGATCACATGGCATAATGGAGTGGTTAATATGCACATATTCATTTCTCATTTAGAGGGCTGACTTCAGCAGCAAGGCACTCAGTATGCACACTTGAAACAATCTGGTCATCTCTGATGTTCACTATTTTGCAGTCAGTTTTGCCCTCCTGCTCCCCCAGAAGAGGTAAAGTTTTTTGGTAAGGAAAACTTTCAGGGGCGCCTGGGTGGCTCAGTCGGTTAAGTGTCTGACTCCTGGTATTGGTGCAGGTCATGATCTCACACTTCGTGGGATCGAGCCCCATGTCCGGACTCTGCCCTGGGAGTGCGGAACCTGCTTGGGATTCTCTCTCTCCCTCTCTCTCTGCCCCTTCCCTGCTTGAGCGCGCGCTCTCTCTCTCTCTCAAAATAAACATCAAAAATAAATAAAAATAAAAAAAGAACTTTCAAACAAAGAACCATGACTCAGTCTCAGATTGAGTCCTGTCCCAGGCCACACAGCAACCTGGCTCCCTCAAGCCTCAGTTTCTGTTGGAGTGTTTGGGGACAGGGGTGTGCTAAGCTCCATGGAGAAGAGAAACACCAACCCTAACCTTCAGGACACCCAACCAGATGCTGACGGATACGTGCCCCTATCACTGAAGTGCCTTTCTTCTCCCCATTCCACTGCCACTGGCCCAGGCCAAGCCCCGCTTCTGGCCTGGACTGTTACACTAGTCTTCTGACTGCTGTCCCTTTGCTCAGTCTAGACGCCCCCCAAACCCTCCTCTTATTCTGAAATTCATATCTGACTCTGTTTCCCCCCCACCCCCCGGCTTAAAAACTGGCCAGTTTTGGGGTGCTCAGTCAGTTAAACGTCCGACTTCAGCTCAGGTCATGATCTCAAAGCTTGTTAGTTTGAGCCCCACATCAGGCTCTCTGCTCTCAGCGCACAGCCTCCTTCAGATCCTCTGTCTCCCTCTCTATCTGCCCCTTCCCTGCTCACACACACACTCTCTCTCTCAAAAATAAATAAACATAAAAAAAAAAACAACTGGGGAGCACCTGGGTGGCTCAGTCAGTTAAGGGTCCAACTCTTGATTTCGGCTTAGGTCATGATCTCAGGTTTGTGAGTTCGAGCCATACGTCAGGCTCCCCACTGGCAGTGCAGAGCCTGCTTAAGACTCTGTCTCCCTCTCTTTCTCTGCCTCTTCCCTGCTCGCTCTCTACCTCTCTTTCTCAAAATAAATAAATAAATAAAACAAACATTAAAAAAAAAAAACCTGGGGGCGCCTGGGTGGCTCAGTCGGTTAAGCGTCCGACTTCGGCTCAGGTCACGATCTCGCGGTCCGTGAGTTCGAGCCCTACGTCGGGCTCTGTGCTGACTGCTCAGAGCCTGGAGCCTGTTCCAGATTCTGTCTCCCTCTCTCTCTGACCCTCCCCCGTTCATGCTCTGTCTCTCTCTGTCTCAAAAATAAATAAACGTTAAAAAAAAATAAAAAAACAAAAACAAAAACAAAAAACAAAACCAAAACAACAAAACCTGGCTTGTTTCTGTAGGATAGTCCACATTCGTGGGGTGTAGGGTGGGGTGCATTGGGGGGCCTTTCATGATCTTTGCCAAACTTCCTTCCAGTGCTCCTGTCTCAGCTCTCCCCACCACACAGCAAACACTCTGGCTGCACTGACTTTTTTTTTGGATGTTCCTCCACAGTCTTCACACTTTATCCACACTGTGCCTTTGTCCAAGCTGGTCTCTGTCTGGAATACCTTCTTCCTCTGACGATATCTCCCTTATATTTTCAGGTTGAACCTAACCTCAGTGCAGTTCAGTTGATCTGTTGTACGGAGCACCTACTGTATGCTTAGGCATGACTCCTTCCCTTGACTTGGTGCTCCCTGCCCAGGCAATCAGTGCCCTCTTCCGTGCTCCCTTGCACCATGATGCATGGTGGCTCATGGATGCATGGTGGCATCATTCCATGATGGCTCATTGCATCATCATGGTTAGCTGCTGACATGTCAGTTTCCCATGTTAGAGCGCAGACAAGTGTTTGGTACCTCTTGGACCCCCAGCTCCTGATAGGGCTGGCCCAGCCAGGTGAGGCCTAGGTTTGTAGAAGTGAACTGAAGCAAGAATACAAGCACCACATGCATATTTGCACACACACGCCCATGTGTGTATGCACATGTGCACACACATACACACACTTGTGATACACGTGGCTGTTGTACTCAAATAAGGTAGGGCCAGAATTAGGTGGGGGTGTGAGTCACTTAAGATTCCCTGGAGGGAGGTGCCTGGGTGGCTCAGTCAGTTCAGCGTCCGACTTCGGCCCAGGTATGATCTTGTGGTTCATGAGTTTGAGCCTGCATTGGGCTCTGTGCTGACAGCTCAGAGGCTGGAGCCTGCTTCGGATTCTGTGTCTTCTTTTCTCTCTGCCCCTCCCCTGCTCGTGTTCTTGTCTCTCTCAAAAATAAAAAAAAATATTTTTTAAAAAATTAAAAAAAAAAATTCCCTGGAGGAAGTGAGCCCTGAGCTGCTGACCCAAAAGAGAAGCACTCTTTCCCTCTTCTCACTTCCTTCCTGGCCCTGCTGCTGAAAGAAAACAGCTGACACTGGCTATGAAAAGGGAAATATATGTATTTTGAATTGGGGGTTGGGATCTCCTAGCCTGAAGGTGATTAAATCAGACGCGTGCTTCCCTCCCTTCCTGCCCTGCCCTCCCTCCCCCTCTCCCTCCCTCCCCTTAGTCCCTCCCCTTCCTCCCTCCTTTCCTTTCCTGTCTCCTTTATCTCCTCCCTCCGGTCTCTCCCCCCCATTCCTCCCCTCTGTCCTCCCTTCCTCCCCTCCCTGCCTACTCCCTCCCCTCCCTCCCTCTCTCCCTCCCTTCCTTCCACACACATTTTCTGAACCTCTAGGACATGCCAAATACTGGGGGCTACAAAATTGATTAAATAAAACATATCTTTATATTTTTCTGTCTTCTTAATGTTCATGCTGGAACAAACCTGCCCTTTCTTTTATCTGTCTCAATGGATCAGAGTTCAAGTCTTGGCATGTCACTGATAGCTCTGTAACTCTGGGCAAGTCAGGTCACTTTTCTGAGCCTCAGTTGTCTTATGTATACCATGGAGATGACAATACCTTCCTCCTAAGAGTGCAGTTGATAATGTGCGTGAGGTGCTAAGCAGGTGCCTTTGATAGTTCTTCATTGAGTGAGAGCCACTCTCCAACTGGAAGCTTCCTGAGGGCAGTGACCACGTCCAGTGTGTCCTCAGTGGCCAGCACAGGGCCAGGCACACAGTAACAGTACATCAGCGTGATCTGTTATCCCAGTTTTCCTGGGACTGTCTCAGTCCCACATCTTGGGAAACACCTTGGTCCTGGGTGAATGGGGACAGTGGGTCGCCCTACACTATGTTCTCCATGAGGGTTTGTAGAATGGATATAGGAGTGAATGAATCATGAAGGAAGGACCAAGGTAGGACTAGGGCAGGCAAGAGCAAGCACTGGGCAGCTGGCTTGTCAGGTGAGAGGTGGTCCTGTGAAGGGACTAGAAGACCTGGCAGGTGCAAGGTGGGAGGTGGGCATGGCGCCCTCTGCTGCGTGGCAGCATGAAAAAAGACACAGGTCCTGAGTCTGTGAGGCTATTGCCTTTGAGCAGGTTTCAGGCTTCCAGGGCCTATGCACTCTTCCTCTGACACAGCCAGAGAGAGGAAGGCAATCGCCGATCCACTTTTGCTAGAAAGGCCTGTGAGAAGCCACCAGCTGCTCCTCTGCTTTGGAAGCGGGAGGCCTCATGTTCCTCACTCAGCCCACTGTGATCCAGCCTGTCTGCCTTCTGAGCTAGCCACTCCAGACTGCGAAGAGACTGCGCAGAGGTCTGGGCTGGGGGATGGGAGAGCAGGACTGCAGCCCCATTCTCAGGTCCTGGCCCAGAGACCGAGCTAGGCCTCAGTTCCCCACCTGTTCCCTGGGGATCAGCCCTTCCTGCCATGGTGTCTGTGAGTTGTGACTTGTGGAAGGCCCCTTGGCATGTCTAGCACAGCATAGGTCCAGTGAGTGCCATTTGTTGTCCCTTTTTGTAAGTGGGAACAATAAAACTGGCTCTGCATACCTCCCAGGGCTGATGTGGGGGCCAAATGGGATGTGGGATGCGGGAACACTTGATAATCGGTGTTGTATCCTTTGAATATTTGGGGATGGGGCTCTTGCCAAGGCTGTTCCTGCTGGCCTGGGGTTCCAGGCACAGGTGGGGGATGACCCTGCCCACCCAGGCATAGAAGACCCTCCTGGGGATGTGCTCCAGGATCACAAAGAAAGCCAGCGGTGCTATCCGTGTGAGCGTACGTACTCTGTGGGTTGGCCCTGTGCTCAGATGATCTCCGCTTCTTCTGAAACCATGGCAAGAGGGAGACAGACAGACAGACGTGGCCCAATTGCAGGGAGGGTTTAGTAGCAGCAGGACGCGTGACAAGAAGAAGGAATGTCCTCCGGAGCCTCCTCTGTCTGCTGGGCTGGAGGCAGGGCCTTTGTGAAGGCGGGTGGTGTTCGGATCGCCTCTGGGCCCTTCCTCCAGCCCAGAGGCGGGTTCACCATGAGGCTGGTGCAGCTTCAGCTTCAGGCCCTTTGTGCTCCAGGGCCCGTTCCAAGGCCTAGCGCTGTCCACGTGCTTGGACGCTTTGTGAAAGGCGCCAAAGGAAGACATTTTTGTACTCTTCTCCTTCTCCTTCTCCTTCTCCTTCTCCTTCTCCTTCTCCTTCTCCTTTTTTAAGAGGGCTTCCAAATTACATGAGCTCATCCAAGACTGGATCTGCCCGTGCTCAGGCCAGGTGGTCCTTTGTGCCAGGATGTGGGTGCCGCCTCCCTACGTGTGCTCAGAGCAGTCTCACCCCACGTGTGTGGACCTGGTCATCAGTTAGAGTCCTCACTGCTGAGGCAGGACCTGAAAGTCTCCCAGGGGGGAGCTGGTTCTGGGACAGGCCCAGCTGTGGATCCTACTTGCTATGTAAAGAAGAGCCTGGAAAGGTCCTTCTGCCCTCAGTCTTCCTCATCTGCAACATGGACACAATATCTACCTGAAAAGGCTGTGGAAAGGTTTAAACAATGTACCCCAGATGAAACAGCCTGGTACAGCCCCAGGCTTGTCATGCGGGAGCTCAGTAAATGGTGGTGGAAGCTGGATGGAGATGGGCAGGGGTGCGGTGGGGAGGGTTAGGGCGCTGGCGGTGGGGTCGGGGGGGCATTGGGGTGGAGCCAGTCCACTGCCTGTCAAATTCACCTGCACCCTGCTGTGCCTCTTGCTGGGTGCTGTGGACACGAGCTGCTGGGGTGGGGTGGTGGTGGTCAGATGAGCTAAGACGTTGGAAAGTGTTTATAAGCTGTGAAATACAGTTCCCTGGGAAGGAACAGTTGTAAACTGAGTGGCCTTTTTGTGGGAGAGGTCAGAATAGAAGTCTGCTTCTGGGGGGGGGGGGGGGGGGGAGGGGGGTTGGGTGGGAGGTAACCAGCCTGACTGGTTTTGTTGGAAAGCTCTGCTGCCCTGGCAGGCAAACTGACCTTTCTGGCTTAGGAAGGAAACCCGGCCAGCAGGGTGCGCTGTTTCCCACGTCCTCCACCCTCGCGCCGAGGTGGGGAGAGGTGAAGGGAGCTTACTGGTGGTTGCCTCGTCCCTCCCAACTTTGGTGCCCCCTTCAGAGAGGGAGGAGCAGTGGGGGTGGGGAGAAAAGAACATAGGCTTTGGTGTAAGGCCAGGTTTCAAACACTACCACTACTGCTTATGTCTGTGTGCTTGCGACAGTAGTGTAATCTTGCTGCACCTCGGTTTTCTCATCTTTAAAATGGGTGTGATAATATTCTCTCCCCCTGCCCGGATTGTTGGAAGGCCTAAATGAGATAATGTAGGGCTTAGCACAGTGCCTGGCACATAGTATCGTGCTCAGTAAATACTGATTATCCCTCTGTCTTGCCCCATGACCCTCATCAACCTGTCTTGCATTCTGTTCCTTTACCCATGTGTGCATACCCTCAGTTGGATTGGGCTCCCTGGGAGAGAAGGTCATGCTTTATTCACCCATCATTACACCCCCAGCCCTGACACAGTGTCTTCAAGACTCCCTGAACTGCTTGGCGACAAGCTCCATTGGCTCAAGGAGAAGAGCGCGAAGTTTTAGCCAGAAACTCACTTATTGCACACCTACTACGTGTTTCTGCTGGAGGCATACTGGGTGGTCTCTTCCCCTCAGAGCTTGAATGGCCACTTGTAATTTGCTATCACCCTCTGTTACAGTGACTTTCTTTTCTTTCCTTCTGGTCCCAGTACCTGGCACGGGGGATTCACATACATTTTTGTTGAATGAATGGCTGCCTTCCCCCCCACTATTCTGAAAGCAGGCTTGGTGTCCCTTCCAGCCCAGCCACTTTCTAGCTGGGGCAAGTCACCCTGCCTCTTTCAGCTTCAGTTTCCTCCCCTTTAAAATGGGGAGGGGTGCCTGGGTGGCACAATCGGTTGAGCGTCTGACTCTTGGTTTCGGCTCAGGTCATGATGTCACCGTTCTGAGTTCGAGCCCCACGTCAGGCTCTGTGCTTGGGATCCTTTCTCTCCTCTCTCTGCCCCTCCCCTTCTCCCTCTCTTTCTTGCAATAAATAAATAAACCTAAAAAATAAATAAATAAAATGGAGAAAATAGTGGTACCAAATAATCAGGGGCTCAACCGTGCCTAGGACAAGGTAAGCACCCAATAATGGCAGCTGCTGTTTTTCAAATGATCTCCAGGGGTCTTCCTCTTCTGGTTGGGAGAATATTCCATTCCTGCAGACCCTCTCTGCTGGCCTCACAAAGGATTTGGAGCTCTGTGCAAACTGTTTATGTTTCCCCGGCAGAGTTTATTACCCAGCCGGGCCTACTGCAATTAATTACAGGCAGAGCAAATAACTTGTCCCTGGGAGGCTGGGCTTGGCATAAACATTTACATCCAGCCAGGGGCCAGCTCAGGGGCTTGGCTCTTTCCTCCAGCCTTTAGAACACAGAGAGATCAGGGGATCAGAGATCAGAGGTGTGGGATGGGGTGGGGTGCCAGAGAGAAACAGCTTTCCTTCAACTGCTTTTCCTGGACTGTTCCTTAGCCCTTGAGGTGCTGGGCGAATGCTTTCTCTTTTCATCCTCCTCATTACCCACAAGCCGACTCCCTGTTTGCAGATGGAGAAGTCGAGGCTCAGCGAAATGAAGCAGTCTGTTTAAAGCCACACAGCTCACAGGGGAGGCAGGAGCTGAAGGTTCACGTGGCAGCTGTGTAGAAAAACAGACTGGAAAAGAGAGGCCAGAAGTTGGGAAATCACCAAGGGATTGTTTGTTCGTGCGTTCACTCATTCATGCACTCGTCCATTCACTACATAGTTGTCAGGCCCCTGTCCTGTGTGAAGGGGGCCTAAGGAGGCAGTGGTGACTATGAGTCACTGGGCTGAGTCCAGATTGTCTCCACATTGAATGCCAGAGACTCCCTCAGGATGGTCCCATTAACAGGCAAATGTGTGGCAGAGGCGGTTTCTTGGAGGGCCAGGCAGGAGATGGCCTCCCTGGGTGTCTACTGTTCATAGCCACACCGTCTTACACAGAGAGGTGGCCTGAGGGGAAGTTGTCAAAACGAAGGGCTGTCTGAAGTCAACTCACTCCTCCCAACCTAGAATCTGGAATTCTAGATTTCCAAGCCCCTACCTCTGTGCAGAGAAGGCTCAGACGAGGTTTGGCTCAAAGTTACAGCAGGGATGCATAGTGGGCATTCCTGGCAAAGGACTTTTTCTAGTGCATTTATGTCTGAGAGGTGAAATGACAGATTGGCAGGGCAGACCCTCATGGCTGTCCTAATCCACAGCTCCTCCCCACTCCATGCTGTGAGTCCTGTGTTTTCTGGAGGCCCTTCCAGCTCAGCAATTCCTGTTCTGCTCGACAGTCTCACTGTGAAGCACTCTAGAACATTCTGCTAGGGGCCATCTTCCTTCTCTCCAGGGTAGAAAGCTAAGACCCAGGAAGGAAGGAGCAGGGTCCTCCTGCCCCTGTACTCATTTTGGACATGGTGTGCCTGGATCCTGGGACCTCTGGGCTGGGCAGGAGCCCATCCCTACAGCTTCAGGCCCTGGTGGACCCTGGGGCCTAGCCTGAATCATCCACTCTGGGTGGTCAGCACCTGGCCCGGAGCCTGGCATGTGCCTGGCACTGATGCCCAGGAAAAGTGTGACTTGCAGGGCGAGTGAGTGGCTGGTGGGAGACAAGGAAACTCTAGGGAAGAACACCTAGTTCGGCAGGCCGGGGCTTCCAATGCAAATCACCGCTCTACCACGTATGAACATCAGTGTTGCTTCTAGAAGCGAGATGGAACAATAGTCCTCACCCGCAGAGTCATGGTGGGGTCAAAAGGCAGCAGAAAGTGGAAACAGATGGTCCAAATATGCATCAGTGGATGAAGGGCTAAACCACCTGTGGTCTATCCAAACCATAGAATAGTACTGAGTCATAAAAAGGAATCACATACTGATACACGCTACAGCATGGACAAGCCCTGAAAACATCGTTCTAAGCGAAAGAAGCCAGTCACAAAGGTCACGTGTGTATGAATCCATTTATATGAACTGTCCAGGACAGATCCATCCGTAGACACAGAAAGCCGACCTCGGTAGTTGCCAGGGGAAGGGGGAGAGGAGGATGGGGAGAAGAAACTACTTATGGGTGAAGCATTTTACTGTGGAGGGATGGAAATGTTTTGGAAATAGAGGAGGAAGTTTTGCATGCTGTGAATGCACTAAATGCCGCTAATTGTTGACTTTGGCATGGTACATTTTATGTTATGTGAATTTCACCTCAATGAATTATATTTTTTTAGTTGCTAAGAAGACAAGGCAGCATCGGTTAGGAGGGGATGCTGGAGGTGAGACAGGGGTGTGGGGGCGAGACTACTGCAGAAAGGATGGTGTGGGATTGAACGCCGTGACAGGTGCAGGTGTCCAGTGGGAAGCAGTATGGCGGACCGGTTAGGACCAAGGGTTCTAGAATAAGACTGACAGGATTCAAAGCTATGTGGCCTTGGGCAGGTTGTTTAACCCCTCTTTGTTTCATTTTCTCATCTGTGAGATGGGAATAATGAAGTTCGTATTATGGGGATCTTCATCTTTTATTATGGAAATTGTAAAATTTTCTGGAGCACTAAATGAGTTAATATTTGTAAAGTGCTTAGAATAGCACTTGGCACAAAGTAAGTACTGCGTGAATGCTAGCTGCTGTTATTATGGCCCATTCACATTTTTATCTATGTGCTCGTTACTGAGCACCAGGCCTGGGCTGTTCTCCGAGGCTGGGGCCGTGAGCCGGACCCAGGGCCTGTTCTCTGGAGCGCCGTCTCGTCTTGGTGCAGGAATCAAGCCTCCTCCCACGCTGCTTGCAGCTCCAGCTGTTAATGAAATCACCTCACCTCCTGCTTTTCAGAGCTGCCTGAGTGGGCACTGTTTCCCCTATAGGACCTGGCAGGCCTCCTTCATGGCTTTTGAAAACACCCAGGTCTTGGGGGCTGGTGCCTTGGGCTCTCGGGAACCTTAGTAAGGCTATTGTTTGCCTGCTTGTCATGGAAGAAGTCAGGGGGCTGCGCTCTGGGGTTCTCAGTGTTTTCTAACCTCCAGACCTCTGAGCCTGTGTTTGGGATGGGTCTGAGGTGTCACATCTGTCGCAATTTTATTTATAAAAAGCGGACGGTCTTTTTTGGGCTGGCACTCTGGACAACCAAAGTAGGGCATTGCAGTGGGAGTCGGGGTCCCTCCTGAGCCCCAGCCTTCAAGCTTCTGCTTCCTTTTGGGCCTGACCAGCCCCTGTCAGCCTCCCTGGCCCCGCCAGCAGTCATTCAGGCTCTGAGTCTCATGGACTGAAACAATCCGATTCCAGCCGCTGCCTACCCCCCCACCGCACCCCGCTCTGGCAAGCCCTCCACATTGGCACCCCTCCCAGGGCCATCCTCAGTCTGTCGCTCGGGCACAGGCATGTGCCCCATCCCTTCACTGTGACAGTCAATACATACGGAGTCACCTGGTCATGGTCACTTCCATTCACCCCCAGCAAAGTCTCGCTCAGCTCTGGGGCCTCCCACTGCTGCCCTCTCCAACACCTGCATCCCCCAGCCACCTCTGACCACCTGCCCTCCCATCCCCCAGAGCTCTGCCTTCACCTGCTGGCTTCCCTGCCAGATTCTTGTCCCAGAGGTTGCCCCAGGGCAGCTGAGCAGGAATGTCATTCCAGGAAGGCGCTTGCCTTCTCTCTTCTTGTAAAAACAAAACTACATCGTAAGTAGCTTGAGTCAGGCCTTCTGGAACTCCTCCCTGGGGGTGGGAGGATGGACAAAACAGGCAGTCGTGGATGAACTGGAGGGCCTCGGGAAGAAGGTAGAGCCAGAGTCAGGCCAGGCAGAGTTCTCTGGGTTCTCAGAGGGCCCCAGTGTATTCATATCCCCCCTTTTCTCTCCCAGGCACGCGCACCACACTCCTTCACATAGACTCTGGCCCTCGAGGGCTTGGCATGCCGTGATCAGGGAAGGTTCTTTTGGTAGAATATTCATTTATTCAGCCTTTCATTCATCCATGGGCCTTTGCTCAGTGCCAGGCCCTGTGCTGAACCCCAGGGAGAGTAAGACCAGACCAAGTCCCTGCCTGAGGGCTGGCGAGGGAGGCCCTTGGGCACTCAGAAGGATACAGTGCAGTCTGATAAGGGCCATGCATTCATTTGCTCGTTCAGCAAAGACTTGCCAAGCACCTGCTACGTACCAGGCACCATTCTAGCACTGGGCCACCAGCCGTGAACAAAGCAACAAAGCAGGCAGGAACCCTTCCCTTCACCAGGCTAACCTTCTAGTGTTGTGTTCTCTTAGAGACAGAGTGACCAGAGTTCTGATGCAGCATTTAAAAAGAACTAATACTTATCTTTCAGTGATTATTTTTAAAAACACAAAACCTTCCCACTTGGACAAGGAGAAGATAGCAATCACCCATAATCTCATCACTTTGGAAGGTCATCAAAAAAATTTTTGTGTGTGTCTTCCCTCTTTGCTTGTGTGTGTACGTGTACGTGTGCATGTGCCTGTGCCTGTGTATTCAAACCCAGTTGTGCTTAAACTGTATGTGACATTTGGATTACTGGTTTTTGGTTTTTTTTTTTTTGCCTCCAGCATTTCCCATGCCATTAACCCACCATTAATAAATCCGTATTTATTAATGACACATAGAGTTCCTCATTGCAAATGCTCCACAGTTTATTGAATCTTCTCCTTATTTGGCATTGATGTGACTTCTAGTTGTTTTTTTTTTTTGCTATTGTAAATAATGCTGAGATGATTAGCTTTGAAGCTCTCCGATGGCTCTCCGAAGGCAGAATCCTGGAAGTTGCAAACGTCCCAGGCTCGGCAGCTGCCTGCTGTACTCTGAGCACCTTTCTTGTGGCTAAGGTGCAGCTTCTTGGGGGAGGGGAGGTTCCTGCCAGGTAAATTTCAATGAGTTGTTGCATTTGTCTTTTGCTGCATAAACAGTCGCCCAATAAGTTAGTACCTGGAAATGACAACATTTGTTTTTTTATCTCTCCCCGTTGCTGTCGGTCAGGATGTGGGAAGGGCTCAGCTGGGCATTTCTGGCTCAGGGTGTCTCATGCTGTTGCGGCTGGCACAGGGGCTGGAGTAGCTGGGTGCTTGCAAGGAGACCTTATTGATATTATCCCTGGAGTCTGGCCATGTCTCCCTCTCTCTCACTGCTACCTCTCTAATGTGGGCCACCTTCATTTCTCCCCTGGATGAATGATCCCAGCTGAACACACACCGCACTCTATGGGCCAGGGGTCATTCCGAGTTCCAAGTTCTTCACATGCGCGAAGTTGCTCATTTAATCCCCGCAGCAACTGATGGAGGCAGGTGTTCTTGTGATCTCCCTTCCAGCTCATAAATGGCAGATCTGGGATTTGAACTCAAGAGCAGGCTTATTATTGGTCCTGCCACCTAACTGGTCTCCCTGTGTCTACTCTCGCCTCTCTGTCCTTCCATTCACCACCCTGTGGCCAAAGTGAGCATATTAAAGTGTAACTACATTGTGTCCATCCCTTGCTGAAACCCTGCCAATGTCTTATCGTGGTGACAATAAAATCCCAACTGCTGACCAAGTCCACCTGGTGACCGGGCCCTGCTGCCCTGCCCTTGCTGGCCTCGCCTGCCCATACCCCTCAGGACCTTGAATGAATCCTGCTCCTTCCTCAGAGCCTTCCCACGGCAGCTTTTGTTTATTTTGCCTCAGTATAACATGCCCACACCTTGCCCCTGTCAGAGTTATTACTGCTTCTTCTTCAGCTCCTAGCTCAGATGTCACTTCTTGGGGAAGCCTTCTCCACTTCTCAGGCTGGTCAGTCACTTGTCCTGTGTTCTCGGAGCACTGTATTTGAGAGCACCTATTGTTAGAGTCACTGTGTACTATTGATTTCTTTGATATCCGTCTTGCAGGGGATGCTGTTGGCATTGGGGTCTGTGCCATGGAGCCCCCTGGTGCTGTGCAGTGTGGAACCCTGCTGTCTTCCTTGCTAGAGGGGAAACTTTGTATAGACAGGATCCATTACACATATCTGCCCATTTGTCCCTGGCGGCCAACAGCGTCTGACACAGAAAAGGCACTCAATAAATATTTGTGGAATATTATTTTTTTTAATTAAAAAAAATTAATGTTTATTATTTTGAGAGAGAGAGAGGAGAGGATGAGCGGGGGAGGGGCAGAGAGAGGGAGACACAGAATCTGAAGCAGGTTCCAGGTTCTGAGCTGTCAGCACAGAGCCTGACACGGGGTTCGAACCCACCAACTGTGAGATCGTGACCCGAGCTGAAGTTGGACGCTTAACCCACTAAGCCACCTAGGTGCCCCATGGAATATTATTAATGATAGTAAGAATTAATAAGTATTACTAAGTGCTAGGCACTACATTTAGTTAATCCTCAGAATAACATTATGGGGTAGGCCCTATCGTCATCCCCTCTTTTTAGAAGAAGACACAGGCTGAGGAAGGGGAAGTCACTTGACTGCTGGACTGTTATCCTCTAGCGAGTGGAAGGTTCAACCAAGCCAGACTGGTTCCCTATAAAAAAATAGATGAAAGAAGGACCCCTCAATTCTAGCAGCTTAAAGCCAGCCAGGTGAGGGAAAGCCCAGACAGAAGTTTCAATAAAGCTTCTCAAGCAGTGGTGAGGACGTGTTTGTGTGGGAAGGGTTGTTTTCCTCCGCTAGGGAGAGAGGAAGGAGAGAGAAGGCTCCTGGACAGGAAGTGGATTTGCTTTGGGGCCACTCTCCCATTTGGACACCAGGCCTGGCTGCCTACTCTCGTGACCACAACCTCTGTCTCCCAGGCTCGCTGCACCCAAATGGAGGCCTGAGGAAAGCAGGTGGCAGCCAGGGCAGGGATGGGGTGGGACTCTAATATGTGCTGAAGTCATGCCCGAGGCCTTCGTTCTTACTTGTGTGGAAGCCTGTCCTTGACCTGATGTGTCTCCTGAGAGGCAAGGGGATAGGAGAGTTTCCATTATGGAGGTGAGGGAATGGAGAGACCCAGAGAAGTCAAGGAGTTTGTCTAAGTCCCAGAGCCAGGACCAGAACCCTGGTCTCTGGAAGCCCCTCAGCCTTCAGCACTCGTGTGTGTGTGTGTGTGTGTGTGTGTGTGTGTGTGTGTGTGTGGAGTGGGGGTGGGGGACAAAGATGATGCCTCCTTCTTCTTCAGTCCCCCCAGCTCCTCCTGACTCCTTATCCCAGCAGCGTGTCCTTCTAGAGGACAAGGCCCCCATCAAAGCTTTGTGGATGGTTCTGAAATGCCTGCCAGTCCTGGTTGTCTAGGAGTTCAGAGTCACCTCGGTGCCCACGCTCCAACCTTTGAATGCCTTGGCTTTCCTACCAGACTGTAGGCTTTCTAAGGGCTAGGCCTTGACTCCACCATCATCAGATCAGTTTTGCTGCACAGTATTTTCTGAGTCTGTGCTAATCCTGTGCTGGAGCCCAGCCCAGCCCAGCCCAGTGGTTGCTTCAGGTGCTTTGAGAAAAGCTGGTACCTGAGTGGGTCTTGGAGGAGCAGTAGGAGCGACCAGGTGGAGTCCACATCACCTTCCTCCCCGAGCCCCAGCTCTGTACCCACAGTACCTGATAATACCTTAATACCTGTGGGTACAGAGCTGGGCGGGCCCTGCTGATTGATGGGGCCTCCCCACTAACCACCCCCCACCCAATCCTTAGCAGGGCTACCTAGTCCCTGAAGCTTCCAGAGGCTCCTGTCCTGGGTACCTTCCCAGCCACCCACCCCTCTGAGGCCCCAGCTTCTTTCCCTGTCTCCTTCCTCACAGGTCTGTCTGCTGGGGATTCTGTTTTGGTTGGAAAGAGGAGGCGGAGGTGTTTGCGTGTCTGGCTCTTTCCTCCTTTCTGATTCCTCCTCCCTTCCTCCCTCTTGCCTCTCAAGATGTTTCCTCCGCCAGCCTGGCCACACTCCAGCCTCTCTGCTCCTCAGTGGCCATCCTCTCCCGCCTAGGGCTTCCGTGGGCTGTGGCTTTCCCTTACTGCCTTATGTCTCCGGAGGAAGGGTCCACGGGGCACGTTTTTCAGGGTAAGGCACGTTGCCTTCTCCTTCCTCTGCTGTTTAAAACCCACATCTCCTGGGACAGCAGGTTGCAGGCCCATTCTAGGGCTGCCTCCTGCTCTGAGTGGTACTCTGGGCTCATCCCTTTCTGTCTCTGGGCCTTGGTTTCCTGGGGAGCCCATAACCTGCCCATCACATAACCTGCCTTGTGTTCATTCGGTAGTAGTTTTGTGCTCTTTGTCAAGGATCTGCACTCCAGGCGTGGGACACTGGGGAGCTGCTTCCTACAGCCTCACAGTGCCTGGAACATAGAATTTGTACTACCTTCCAGGCCCCCAACCATCTTTTCATATCCCCAGCTGTGGTCCCATCACTCCTTGACGACCCTCACCTACTCCTTCTCTGTCTGCCCCTCCTGGCAGAGGTTCACAGGGGGAAGCAGACCCACACCCAAGCCTGACGGAGCTCAGCTTGAGCTTTGTATCCTCAGCACCTTGCACTGTGTCTGGAGCAGGGCAGATAATAAGTATTTGTAGAATGATCTTTGGAGGTACAGCCAGGGAAGCTGACAGTGGCGTGATAGAGGGGTGAGGATGGTCAAGGTGCTGAGGGGGCACTTCCTAGTAGAGGTGATGTGGGGTGTTTAGGGATGGGTAAGAGTTGGACAGATAGCAGGGTGGGAAGGGCATTCCAGGCAGAAGGAACAGATGGCGTGTGATCTGGGGCTTAGAGCGTGTGTAAGTGGAAAGAAGGGAGGCTGGAGAGAAGGGCCTGGATTGGGAGGAACCTCTGATCTCAGGATGGGTGTCCTGGCCTGCTGGAATGGTGCCAGCACTTAGCCCCCTCAGCTGGGTCCCAGGTCTTTGTGCTGCAGGCTGGGGTTTGTGGGGGCAGGCAGGTGGTGGAGGGGCAGGGCCCTGGAGGCTTGCCAGGCTTTCCCAGGGCTTGGGACTGTGTGAACCCAAGGCTATTGGCTCTGCTTCCCCAGGCTGAGCAGGTCATGGGATTAGAACTTGACAGGGCCAGCTGGTTGAAACAGGCTTGTGGCAACACATAAGTTTGAACCAGGTTCAGTTGTGGTCTCCGTAATTTCCTGACTGTGACTCTGGGCAAATCATTGACTTGTGTATGCAGGGGTTTCTTCTACAATAAAGATAACAGAAGCTGCCTCTCAAGATTGTTACAAAAAATTAAGATAATTTGTGCAAAGTTTTCGTTTTTCCTCCCCGCTTCTCCCTGCCTCTCCCCTTCCTCTCCACCGCACCGCCGCCCCCTCCCCCCACTCCTTCTTAGTAGGGCTGGTCCTTTCCACTTGAGGCCTGGGTATGGTGGGACGGATGTGAGGCATCCTCAGCCCTGATAGCCTGCCCATAAATCTCTCCTTCCACAAAACCCTGGATTCAGAATGCCCCTGCTAAACATACGTTCCTCTGGGAAGTGGTTCTCAGTGTCTTAGGGCCATTGTATCAACCTCACCTTAGAAATGCAGCCGTTGGAAATGCATATTCCCAGGTCCACCTCACCCCTACTAAATGGGAAGACTGAAGGTGGGGCCCAGCAAGCTGGGTTGTAACAGGCCTCCCATGCGATTCTTTTTTTTTCTTTTTTAATGTTTATTTATTTATTTATGTATTTATTTATTTATTTAGAGAGCATGCAAGCAAGCTGGGAGGGGCAGAGAGAGAGAGAGAGAGAGAGAGGGAATCCCAAGCAGGCTCTGCATTATCAGTGCAGAGCCTGATGCGTGGCTCAATCCACAGTTCCTGAGATCATGACCTGAGCTGAAATCAAAACTCGGATGCTTAACTGACTGAGCCACTCAGGCGCCCCTCCTCCCATGTGATTCTGACCTATGCTCAGTGTGAGAACCACCGCCATAGGGCACTGATGCCCAAGGGCCTCTCAGAGGAGCCTGGGTTTGGGCCGGGAGTCAGAACACATGGGTGCCCAAGGGGGCTGGCTTCAGGGGTGGGTGACCTGTGCGGTCACCTAGGGCCCCAAGCTCAGGAGGACCTCTCGATTGGTTAAATGCTCTTAGGGGCCCCGCATCCTGCACTGGGCCCACAGATCATATAGCCGGTACTAGGTGCTGGTCCCAGCCATGTACCAGGTTAACTGGGTATCCTCGGGGAAGTCACTGTCTGTCCTGGTCTCATGTGCTTATCTGTCCAGGAGGATGATAACCCCCACCTCCTAGAGTAATCGTGGGGATTAAATGTGCAGCTTGGGATCAGCAGTTGGCACAGTGCCTGGCCCAGGCAAGTGGAGAGTGGCTTCCTGAGGCTGCGTGCCAGTACTGGGCATACCTCTGGGGAAACCATGGCAGCAAACAGACACTATCCTTGGCTTCATGGGGCTATTGGTCTGGAGCAGGGGGACAGCCAGAGTGCCCACTGTGAGGGATACCCTGAGAGTGCCTACGAGGGGGCCTGACCTCATCAGGGGTCACCAAAGACTTTCTGAGGAAGTGCCCAATGAGCAAATATCTGAGATAAAGTGGATGTGAACTTGGTGTGGGGGTGGACAGCCTTGTCCAGACGGAGGCAACGGCGTTACCATGTGTTTTTTTCATAGTTATTAATAACGGATCTCTGGGGAGCCGAGGGGAGGTGAGAGGGCCTGGAGGGAGGAGATGGGCTGCTGGGGCTGCAGGCAATTAGGAGGCTGCCTCAGGGCCTCATGGCAGCTCTGGGCTCCTCCTCTAGAACCAAGGCTTTAGAATAGGAACAGCCCTTGCCCAGAGACCTTCTGGAGCTGTAAGAATGTGGCCTTGCCAGCTGGTGTGGCAGGCAGGTCACTTACTCTCCACAGACCTTAGCTTCCCCTTCAGCAGGATGGGTCTCCCGGTCCCCTCAGGTGGCTGCGCAGAGGTAGAAGTCATTGCACAGAAGCCCAGCACAGTGTCGCCTGCAGGAAGAGTGCTCAGTGCCCAGTGGCTCCTCTTGCCTCCGTCAGTGTGGAAGTGGAGAGCTCATGTTTTGATCAGGAACCCCTCTAGCCCAGGCTTGATCCCTTAGAGGAGTCCTTTCTTTAACTGGAAGGAAAATCAGACTGGTAATTTCTTTACTAGAGATGACCGCTGAGATTAAGGACTCACCAGCTGTGGGGGCCCAGAAGCAGTGGCTTTGCAGACAGCCGAGTGTCCATCTTTCTGGGTGTCCCTCCCACCCCGGCCTCAGGGCCCAGCGTTGGGGTGAAATTAAACCCGCTATATCACACAGAGGGATGAGCTCCCCCATCCAGTGCCTTGAGTTCAGGCCGTGCTCTCTCAGTGGTGACAGTGGCTCTCACTTACCGGAGGCTTCCCTGCACCTGGTCCTCTCCAGGCATTCACCAAGAAAAGCACTGTTATTATTTCCACTTTATCAGTGAGGATCAGAATGGTTTTCTCTTTGCCCAAGGTCACCCAGCTAGTGAGTGGCAGAGCCCAAAACACTGCCCCAAACTGACCTTCCTGGTGACATGCTTGGGGCCAGGGGTGAGTCACGTCCTTCTCTGGGCCTCGGTGCCACCACACATGCCCTGAGGACTGGAATCCAATGTTCTCGGAGGCCCCCTCAGCCCCAGTACCCTAGGATCTGCATTTCTGGGAGGGCCCATCCCCCTGAGAAGTTACCCCACCACACCCTGTCCCACGTCCAGGCTGCTCTTCCTTTACTGTGTAGGAAATGATCGATTCACTCAGGCCCTCTCAGTTCCAGCCTGCCAGGCCTCCTGCCACCTAGGGCTGACCTCTGGCCCTTTTCCCTCCCCCTTAGCCACAAGAAGGAATGGGTGTGGCCAAGACCTATGGTTTCTCCACCGTGAGTGCCGTGAGTGCCGTGTGGCCTGGAGCTGGCGAGGTGGGAGCCCCATGGGAGAGTCCATAGTTGCAAAGAGTTTGATGTTTCCAGGGAAACAACCAAGGTCAGTGGGGCTAGAGCGTATGGGGGGCAGGGGAGTGTAGTGGGAGGGGAGATCAGAGGGGTGGGTGGGCCCAGATTGTGAAGAGCTTGTGGGGAGCAGTGAAGGGGTTTGAGGCAGAGGAGGGACTTGACCAGGTCTGCCTCAAGAATGACTGAGAAAATGCCAGGGACAGCAGGTGCATACAGCTCAATAGCTATTAGTCATGTTTTCCTTATGTTGATCATCATGAACACCCAGATTCCACTTCTTGCCGGCTGTGAAAACTTGGGCCAGCTACTGACCCCCAGGGCCTCATCCTGCTCACCGGTCATGTGGGAAGAAGGATGAGGAGCCTTCCTCTCAGGGATTTTATCAGGAGCAAAGAGAGATAATGGGGAAATTTCACCTAATTTTGATAAATCCTGCAAGTTCTTGGCCTGCTGAGCCCAGCTACATGGCCAGCACCCCTTGTCCGTGTCCCGTGCCTCCCTGTGTCAAGTTGGGGCAGGGTAGGACTCAGTCACTGGCTCCAGAAGGCCCTAGCCACAATCCACAATCCAAGTCCTTGCAGGCAGAGCTTTAACCTTCCCCAGATCCCATCCCTACTCCTGTCCTCAACCTTGGCCCTGCAGTGGCAGACCCCTACCTCCTCCTCACACTCCCCCCTCCTCCCGCCTTGAAGCTCTGGCTGAGGGGCTCCCAGCCTTGACAGCCCGTGGAGATTCCCAGTAAGCCCAGTGTGGTGTGGAGGGGAGCGTGTAGGACCTGAGGAAGTCACGTGCTTTCCCTGAGGCTGTTTCCTCATCTGCAAAACAGGAATGGGAATACTTCCTTTATTAGTCTCCTATTGCTCCTGTAACAAATCACCACAAATTTAGCGGCCTGAAACAGCCCAGATTTATTCTCTGATGGTTCTGGAGGCCCAAAGTACTAAAGTAAGTTGGAGGGTTGTGTTCCTTCTGAGGACTCTAGGAGAGAATCCATCCTGTTGCCTTTTCTAGCTTCTAGAAGCTGCCTATGTTCTTTAGCTCCTGGTTCCACTCTCCATCTTAAAGCCAGCAGCTTAGCATCTTCTAATTTCTCTCCTGATGCCTCTATCAGCACGTCCTTGCCTTTTCTGTCTCTGACCCTCCTGCCTCCCTCTTATAAGGACCTTTGTGATGGCCCTGGGTCTACCCAGATAATGCAAGGGAAGCTCCCTATCCCCAGAACCTTAACTAAATCTCATCTGCCAAGTCCCTTTTCCCACGTAGGGTAGCATATTCACGGTTCCAGGGATTGGGGGATGTGGGCATCTTAGGGGGGGCATTCTTCAGTGTGCCACACATACCTTGCAGGGTAGTGGTAAGGATCCAATGAGACAAAGGACGTGAAAGGCTCCAACAGTGCCTGGGATGTGGCAGTCAGCTCCCAGACATACTTCCTTTCCCTCCTCTCTCTGGACCTCTGTCTCCCCATCCAGAAAAAGAGGCCCATCCCAGCTCCAGCAGTTGGATCCCACCTTATTTAGAGCCAGTGGTAAGGACAGGCAGACTGTGCTCTTACGGCAGCCTGGGCTTCATCGCAAGCAGCAGAACGGAGCCCTGCCCCCAAGACGCCCCCAGTGGCCCTCAGAAAAGCCCGTGTTCTCCTCCTCCCTCTCTGGGGCAGGCCTCTGCTGGTTCCTGGCCTGCCTCGCATTTCCCATCATTCCCAGGGATGGCTGATGGGAAAGGCTGAGCTCACTGCTCCCTGGGGATGGCGAGGGGTGGAGGGAGGAGAGGGAGAGGCTGGCGGCAGCTGCAGCTGCGAGAGAAGGGGAGAGGACAGGCTAGGAGAGGAGATTTGCAGTGGGAGAGGTCGGGGTTATCAGTGCCCTGGGGGGAGTGGGGGAGGGTAGGGCACGGCCTCCAAGCTGGGCCTCATGAAAGTTCAGATCTTTCTTGGCCTCCTTGGAAGGCTGCTCTGTCCCTCTGCTGGCCACCCTTCTGAAAGGCCCTGGGGCCCGGAGGAGGATGCTTGTATGTCGGGGATGGGAGGAGGGCATCACAGACCAGCAGGGGCAGGAAATGAGGGATCACTGACCTATGAGAATACCGCCCCCTTCAAGACAAGAGAGCCATCTCAGCCAGTGTCCCTCCCTCACTCCTACCCTCTCCCGAGAAATCAGTCACTGTTTCCCCTTGGGCTCATCATTTGTCTTCACTGGCCCTTACTTTTCTTACTTGCGCGCATGCGTGTGTGTGGTGTGTGTGTGTGTGTGTGTGTGTGTGTGTGTGGCAGGGCAGGTAACCCCATTGTGGTATTTGAGAGTATCAATTGGGATGGTGATTTTGAAATGATTTTGAAATGTACACTCTGCTATTTAGGTTTGCGTCATTCCATGCATTTGCACGTCACTTTAATGTCCTCTCTTCTGCACCTTGATGACCTGGCAAACTCTGAATCATCCTTCCGGTCCTACCTCAGATGTCGCCTGTTCTCTGTAACTTTCAAGCCACTTCCTCTCTGGAGTTACGGTCACCTTCTTTATAACGCTCCCTCATAGTGCCTTTTGCAGATAGTTTTTGGTTTGTGCATCTGTCTCCTTTACCTGTTTCAGTTTTGGTCATGTATATGTTTCTAGGAATTTGTCCATTTCTTCCAGTTTGCCCATTTTATTGGCATATGATTGCTCATAACATTCTCTTACTATTGTTTATATTTCTGCTGTGTTGGTTGTGATCTCTCCTCTTTCATTCTTGATTTTATTTATTTGGGTCCTTTCCTTTTTCTTTTTGATCGAACTGGCTACGGGATTATCAGTTTTGTTAATTCTTTCAAAGAACCAGATTCTGGTTTCATTGATCTGTTCTACTGTTTTTTCGGTTTCGATAGCATTAATTTCTGCTCTGATCCCTATTATTTCCTATCTTCTTCTGGTTTTGGGTTTTATTTGCTGTTCTTTTTCCAGCTCCTTAAGGCGTAAGGTTAGGTTGTGTATCCGAGATCTTTCTTCCTTCTTTAGGAAGGCCTGGATTGCTATATACTTTCGTCTTATGACCACCTTTGCTGTGTCTCAGAGGTTTTGGGTTGTGGTATTATCATTTTCATTGACTTCCATATACTTTTTAATTTCCTCTTTTACTGCTTGGTTAGCCCATTCATTCTTTAGTAGGATGTTCTTCAGTCTCCAAGTATTTGTTACCTTTCCAAATTTTTTCCTGTGGTTGATTTCAAGTTTCGTAGCGTTGTGGTCTGAAAATATGCACGGTATGATCTCGATCTTTTTGTACTTACTTAGGGCTGATTTGTGTCCCAGTATATGATCTACTCTGGAAAACGTTCCATGTGCACTGGAGAAGAATGTATATTCTGCTGCTTTAGGATGAAATGTTCTGAATATATCTGTTAAGTTCATCTGGTCCAGTGTGTCATTCAAAGCCATTGTTTCCTTGTTGATTTTTTGATTAGATGATCTGTCCATTGCTGTGAGTGGGCTGTTGAAGTCTCCTACTATTATGGTGTTACTATCATTGAGTTTCTTTATGTTTGTGATTAATTGATTTATATATTTGGGTGCTCCCACACGTGGTGCATGAATGTTTACAATTGTTAGGCCTTCTTGGTGGATAGACCCTTTAAGTATAATATAATGTCTGTCTCCCCTACCATATGTGGGCAATACATTCACTACAGACCCCTCTGCTTGTCAAGGTCCCTGGAGTTGTGGTAGAACAGAGGCAGGCTAGCAGAGGCACTAAGAGAGCTGGCCTCCTGGGATCTGACCTGGGCAAGGTCTCCATGTGTCAGTCCAGTCCTTAGAATTGAGCAGGCCCCCATGACCCTTTCCGTCAGATGTACAAGCATCTAGGTTGGGCGGGTGGAGCTGGTTGGGAAGTTGTCAGTGCAGACAGATCGGTGGCTAAAGAACGGGCCAGCACTGTTCCTCCTGGCAGGCTTCTCAAAATTCCCCAGACAACAGAGGGGAATCAGCATGAGGAGTGGGTGGAGAATTTGGGGTGGGTGTGAGGGTGTGGATTACCAAGCCCCAGGGTGTGGTTTGGGGAGAAGTTCAGAGACACCCCCAGTGCTCCTTCCTGCTTCTGCCTCGCGGAGGACAGCTGCTCTTGGCTGGCCTTGCCGTGCCCACCTTATCCGTAGGCCTCTGTGTTCTTGGAAATAATGGAAATTCATTTCTTAAAAATGCTTGATATTTCAGCCTTGTTCTCCTAACATGCCTTTGTCTCTGACCTCCAAGGAGCTCCTCATACCCATTATCTCCTCTCAGCTGCCCGGGCCCATCAAGGTAACGTGACCCCCATTGAGAGCTGGTGAGCCAGCTGAGGCCAAGATGGGCTGAAACCTGCCCAAGACCACCCAGTGAGTCTGATTATTGTGGTGGTGGTGGTGGTGGTTAGTGTTTACACCCCTTGTACAGAGCTCTTGGTGCCAGGGCCTCATTTAACACTCCAGACAGCTGAAGTGCAGGCTGATGAAGCAACAGTCGCCTGACCCCAAGCCCTGAACTCCGTTGTGAGGCCCCTTCTCTGGGCCAAACACAGCCCCACCCTGGAACAGCTCCCAACCTGAGCAGGGCAGACATCTGATAGACCAGGCCCACCAAGGAGGTGTAGGAGATAGGCACCCTCAAGGGAGAAAAATGCCTTTTCTTCCTTGAGTTGGCCTCAAGATTAAGCAGGATAAATATGCGAAGTCCCTAGCACCTAACACATAAATGATAAATCTTAAAACCATTGCCATTGTCAGTTTTTCTTGTTTTCTAAGTTTTAATAAAACTACTCAAAGTTTCTAAAGAACTATGATTTTGAGATAACCGAGAAGCACATGTTTTACCTTTGTCATACTACTCTTTGAGAGAACTTCTTACCTCCTGACCATACCACGATAAGTCTGATAATGAATGTATTTGGTTTGGAACACAGGATAAATTGTATCTTTCAAAACGATCGAATTCTTTTAAAATTCAGAAGCATTGGGGCGCCTTGGTGGCTCAGTTGGCTGAGTGGCTGACTTTGGCTCGGGTCACGATCTAACGATTCATGAGTTCGAGCCCCGCATCAGGCTCAGATCCTCTGTCCTTCTTTCTCTGCCCCTCCCCTGCCCTCTCTCTCTCTCTCTCTCTCTCTCTCTCTCTCTCAAAAATAAATAAATAAATAAATAAATAAATAAATACACAAACATTTAAAAAACTTCAGAGGCATTGTTATTATATTTTTACTTCTTAATTTCTCAAGCAGATGGTTTGAGCTGCTTCCATTTCTTTTCTGCTCTGTGACTTTGGGCAAGTTACTTACTACCCTTTCTGTGTCTAAGTTTCTTCCTATGTAGAGTGTGAAGAGGAAGAGTATCTACCTTACAGGGTTCTTGTGAGGATTAAATGAGTTGATACAGTGTTTAGAAAAGTGCTGGGCTTGTATTAAACATGATAAACATCACTTATAACAACAATAATAGTTCTTAATAAGAAAATATACCCAGATTAAGTTACCAGATTAAGGTAGCTTTTCAGTGAACATGTATTCAGCTAACATTTACTGAGTGCTGGCCCTGGGCTTGTTTGGGCCTTGGTCTTGGGGCTCCAGTGTTCTGTCACTCTGCTCAGTGGCCTGGGTCCCCAGCTCCATTTCCACCCCTTGCTTCTAGCCCCGAGGGCCCTGGGTGTGAGGCTAAGCTCATAGACAGTGTCATCAAAGCACTTTGTGGATCAATGCTAACTAATAGCAGCTCCCTGGAGCTGGCACACGTAGGGAAAAGGATTGTGAAGGCGGCTTGGACCAGGCTCAGGGACGGCACCCGGCACTCGGGGCGGCCAGTGATGTCCTCTGGGCAGGACCTGGGAAGGGCCCTGCTGTCCTTCCTCTCCTGTGCCTCCTGCCACTTCAGCCAGCAGTAGGTGATGGTAGAGTTTGGAGATTGGGGTGGGAGGGGTGATAGTGGCCACAGGGGGAAGAGGTTTGCCCAGCTGGTGGCAGAGCCAGGAGCAGAGACCCATCCAGCCCACATGTCTGGTCACATCCAGGCCAGGGCTGGCCTGTCCGGGCGTCCTCTTCTCAGGGCTCTCCTAGTCGCCCCCTTCGAAATTTCTTGAGAAGTCTACATTCCTGGGTTGGGACAGACGGCCAGTGGCCTCTGCCCAGACACGTGGCCATCTTAAGTATGGCAAGGCAGCTTTGGTTCAGTTGAGGGCATGAATGGGAACTTGGCATGGGACCCTGTGCAAGGGAGGATTGGGCAAGACTCCCCCCAGTTCTGCCCCAGAGGGAAGCCCTTCTCTGTGTCTTAGACTGAGCTAAAGTCTGTTCTGAGGACTGTTGTGGGGGCAGCAGGTGGGAGTGTGCCCTCTGAGAGCTCCTAGTCTAATGGAGGAGGCATGGCCCCATCCCCCTGGAAAGAGACTCCTGTCGGATGGGGGGAATGTGGCTTCTATTTCCTGGGGCTCCCTATTTAAAATGGAGGGAACTAGCCCTCTTATCCTCTGGCAGCTCCATGTTTAAGGAAAGAGGCATGATCTTTGTCCTGCAGGAACTCCTGTGATGGAAAGTCATAGCCATTTCCCTAAGGGAAATCTTTATCTGATAGAGGAGATCTGCCCTCTGCCCTCAGGAAGGCCTCTGTCTGATGGGGTAGGCTCATCTTGTCCTTTCACTCAAGAAGCCCCATTTTATGGCCTCTGCCTTTGTCTCTCTCCTCCCTGCTTCCCACCCCCTGCCTGATTTATGGGGAGCCCAGATTTACAGGCACCAGCCACAGAAAGCTGGGCAGAGTAATGGGCTCAACTGCCGTGGGGCAGGGAGGAAGGGGAGAAGGGGGACTATAGAAGGACTCCATAGCAAGTGAGGGTGACATGGAAGGCTTCCCAGTGGAGGTGCCTTTATGGGACAGTCTTATGGACAGGAGGTGCCTGGCTGTGATGAGACTCCACTGGAGATAGAGGGTTGAGGCTCTTCCAGGCTGGGAAGGGACACTTGAGAGGTCACTCCAGAGAGCCCCTGTCTTCATGCAGGCCTAACTGCTTGGCGTGGGGGGGAAGGGTCCCAGGGAGACCCTCACCCTCTGACTGTGCACAGTCTGAGTGTTGCCAGCCCAGAGACATCCGCCCTCCAAGGCCTGAGAAGCCCAGAGGAGGAGAGGAAACAGGACGCGTATCAGGAACGCCTTTTCCTTTTCTTTGTAACTAACCCCCTCACTCGGGGCCGGCAAGAGCTGATCCTGAAGGGCCTGCCCTGGCCTGGCTGCTGCTGCCTGCAGCCCCCTGCTCTGGGTCTAACACAGCCTTACCTGTCTGTGCCCACCCCCCCCACCCCGCCCTCCTTGGCTGCAGCTTCTGGGCCAGTCCCTTAACTTCGCCAAAACTCAGGACTCTCATCTGTAAAATGGGGTAAGACTTCCTCTCTGCCTCACAGGGAAGTTTGGGTGTTTTGGGTTTTTTTTTTTTTGTCTCTTTGTAGGATTTACATAATTTTTTCCTTTATTCATGAGATGTGCATTGAGCACCTCTGATCTTTGCGGTGGGCAGGGGCAGAGAACCTAGGCAAGGAACAGGTGTGGACAGACAGAAAGTCTGTTTGGGACTTGTCTGAGGAGTTGGGGGACATCTGAGTAGAGATGTCACAAGGCTGGCGGGTGTGGGGGCAGAGAGGGTCTGGCTGGAGGTAGAGGTTTGGACTTAACCAGCATCTAGTAGCAGCCAAGTGACTGAGTGGGTGGAGTCACCCAGGGACTGCTTGTCATGAGCTCTGGGAAGGGGTGGAGGCCAGACCCTGGAGGCCACAGCCAGCTGGGCTCAGCTGACAGAGAGCTGGGCACAGAGCAGGGGTAGGGAACCACTCAGCCGGGGTTCCAGAGGCCAAGAGGAATGGGCACCGAGACAGGACCACTGGATGGTATTCCTGGGGTGGGGGGGGGGGGGGGTGGGGTTGAGCCATTCACCTTAGCGGGCTGGTAGGGAGGTGGTGTGTGGGGGACGGGGGGCCACAGAGGCTGAGGAGGGAGTAAAGGTGAAGGTACTGAGACATCGAAGACTGTGGTCAGTCAGGTTGGCATTCTTTTACTGTTCTCATTCTATAAGTTCTCTGCTAGCTAGAAGGCTACTTACATGTGTATTTCTGTGGTGTGTGTTTGGCATGGGGGGGGTGGTGTTGTGCGTGAGTTGTGTGTTTCAGTTGCACATTGTGCTTATATTTGTGTGAGTGGTCTGTCTGCAGTGTGTCTAAGTGTCTGTGGGGTACATGGGCGCCTGAGGTGCAAAGCAGGTATGGTATATGTGTGCGGTGTAGGGGAGTGTGATGTGTGTGTGTTTTCTATGCGTGTGGTGTGTGTGATGTCTGTAGGTACAATGTGGAGGATGTGCGGTGTGTGTGTGGTATCTCTGGATATGTGTGGAGTGTGTGTGTCTGTGCGTGTGTGTACGATGTGCATGGTGTGTGTCCGTGTATGAGATGTGTACTTTGTGCATTTTGCCACGTTTAGATCCTTGTTCCACACCGTGTATAGCAGGCTGGTGCTGAGCCATCTACCTGGGTTGGAAACTTAGAGGCATTTACCAGGCTTGTGAATTCCCTTCTCTGTTTAGGGCTCTGCCCAGTGGCGTACTGGTAACAAGTGGCTGTTCAGGAAAAAAACAGGGGGTGGGGGTGGGGATGGTGTAGTAATTGCCAATTTCTGTGGTGTAAATTCTCCCACCAAGGATTTCACACTATTAAAGTGGTGTCATCGAACACGGACTTGGGAAGAGATGCATGGTAGGGGACCATTATACGTTAGTCCCACCATACGGATCTAGTGGGCATCAATAGCCTCAAGAGCATCGTAGGGAAATTTAGTGAAATAGTAGCAAGTGGTAAGCTTTGATTATGTCTTCCCTTTGTTTTTCATATCATTTTTTTTAACCATAAGCTTAGATCTGGATTTCTCACCATCAGTACCACAAACATTTGGGCTGCCGATTCCTTGTTGGAGATGGGAAGGGGGGTGACCTGTGCATTGTGCAGGCAGCGTCCCTGACCTCCACCCACTGGATGCCAGTAGCACCCCTTCTCCAAGTTGTGACCACCCAAAATGTCTCCAGACATTTCAAGTTGTCCCCCACGGGGCACATTCACCCTCAGTGGCGAGCCTTGGCGATGGCTGTGTTTAACCACCAGCTCACAAAATCTACAAACATGGCAGTAGGCTCTTATGAGCCTATAGGAGCCCCCTTCAGCACATCAAGGACACTATGTCTGGCTAAATGTAGGGCATGGGCTTTTCCCCCTAGAATTCTTTCTCAGAAAAGAGCCACCACCTTAGGGCATAGCTTACGGTCTGAACAGAGCCCCAGACCCCAGAGGACTCTCAGCCTTTGACCCGCCCCCAAGGTGGTCGACAGAGTGGGTGAGGCGTTGCCATGGTGATCTGTTCTGATGTTTAATGAAGTGTAAGAGGAGGAAAAAAGTAATGCTTCTGAATTAATATCTCATTTTCATATGTTATTCTATAACCCTGGAAGTCTGTATGTTCAGACTGCCAAAACAAAACACCAAACCCAGACAAATGAAACTTTAAATGAAGTCTTCCACTGGGATAATCTGACCCCCTGTGCCTGGGGCCACCCTGTGTGGCCCGGGCCCCTGCTGAGGCCCATGCGGCGCGTCCCATCCTGCAGGCCAGGCTGCCCACCTCTGACTGGCCACTTGGCCCAAGTCCTATTTTTCCCCAGCTTCAAGCTCAGGGTTTGGCTCTCCTCGATTCATTCATTCAAAATATTTACTTAGCACTGACTATGTACCAAGGAAAATGAATGACTGAAGGAAGAGGTTTCTGCTCTCTGCATTTTTTCAGCATTCCGTGACTGTCACTGAGGCGAGGAGAGGCGCAGGCCCATGTGGATGCTGAGGGGACACGGGCGCTGGAGAGAGGAGAAGAGGGGAGGGGCGGTAATGTGTGTGGGTGGCTGTCTTATGCCTGGAACCGAGCTAGACATCGTCCATCGTCTCATCCCACCCGCCCGCCGTGCTTCTGAGGGAGGGTCTGTGTATTTATGGAACGTCTGCCTCCCTGCTCCAGAGTGTAGGTGCCCTGAGGACAGGGTGCAGGGGCCTGTACCTGCAGGAGATAAGAACAGTGCCAGGCCCAGAGACTGGAAGATAAAAGGGAGAAAAGAAAGGAGGGAAGTCAGAAAGATGGATGGAAAGAGGAGAGAAGGGAAGGAGGGAGGGGAGAGGCGCAAGCAAAGCCCCTCTGGAGATGAGAGGACTCAGGACAAAGGCACTGACTGAAGCAGTCAGGGAAGCCTTCTTGGATGAGGTGACATAGGGAAGAAAGGATTGCCATTGGGAGAACCGAAGGAGAAGCTTCTATAGAAAGAAGAAATAGGGCATGTCCCCAGAGGTATATGAAATGTGAGGGTCTAAACTGGGAAGAGAACATTATATTATAAACTATTGTTTTCCATCTGAGACTGGGAGGAAGACAAAAAACTTCCCTGTCTCCAGCAAGGGTAACATAACCATCTCTTCCCACCCCAAGGCCTTCTCACTTGAGGGACATTTAGGCAGGAACTGTCCCCTGGGCACCAAAAGCAAGGCACAGTGTTGGCCAGTGGAAAGGTGGTAACAATAATCATATTACCAATGATGTTGGCTTCATTTGATCAATTCCCTACTGTGTACCAAGTCTTTCTATGTGCCTTCAACCTGTGAGGTAGATATCACCCCAATATTCCAGATGAGGGAAAGTATGCCTCAGAGAGGTATTAAACTGGCCTGAGGTCACACAGGACTCAGGCAGGGTCTGCTTGCTTTTAGCGTCTGCACTGTTTCCTGCGCCAGCAGCCCTCCCTTCCCTCTCTCAACCTTAGAGAAGACTGGAGAATGTTCAGGTGCTGTCTGCGGGCTCTTTGGGGTCCAGCTGCCAGCCCACTCATTGAAATTTTTATTAGCCCTTGACTTTCAGGTCTCCAGCTTCTTAGGTTACCAGCAAATGGGCCATGCTCCTCCGTTAAGAAACTCTCCCCTCAGTTCACGGCCACCTGCTGGCTCCCCTCCTTCCTCACCCTGCACCCCCTGGAAATCTCCACGAGTATGGATCATGGCCGGAAAAGCGAACATGTGAATGCAGACAGGGGACTGGAAGAATTGCTGTGTGCCCAGAAGCCAATGTGAAGCCCAGAGCCTGGGAGCTTGACTTGGTCAGGGCCCCCGTCCACCACCCATCGCCTCTCAGCCCTGCCAGGCATGCCACCCTGTGCCCAGAGAGCCATGCAGAAGCCCAAAGGAGCCGTGCTTGGTTTTGAGCTGCAGTACAACAGGAGCACCGACAACTGGGGGCTCTCTCCTCCCTGTGACTCTGCACTCCGGGCCCCGGCACAAGACTCTTCCCTCCCTTGGGGTGTGATTTCTCCATTTGGCAAATGGAGCAGCCTGTAGCGTGCTCCCTCAGGCTCTCCAAATCTGTGAAATGAGGGTGACATTTCCTGTCTTCCTGTCTCCTTCCCCCTTCCGGGCTGTCCTGACAAGCAGGTGCACTAATGGTGGGTAAACAGGCAGGCAATGTTCTGACACAGGGAGGGCTTTTCAATTCTGGCAGAGCAGACAAGCTCGTACACAAATAACTCTGCTACCAGGGAGTGTGTGATAAGGGCCCTAGAAACCTCTTTGCTGCCATAGCCACCTGCTCCTCACGCCTCCCTGCTCCCTGATGACTGCTCTCACACCCAAAAAGTGGGTCAAAATGTAGGGCAGAAGGAATGCCCCCTTGTGTGGTCCCCACCCTACCCAACTGAGTCATGATTGCTATTGGGGCAGAGGTGGAGGAAACTTATGGGGTTAGGGCACGTCTTCGTCCAAAATACAGCCCTGGCCAGTCATTCTCCCTCCCCCAAATGCCCATGGCTCCCTGTTGCCTTCTGGTTATGGTCCAAGTCCCTTAGCTTGGCATTGTCAAGACCCTTCACACCTAGCCCAGGGCCTGGCGCATAGAAGTGCTCCGTGAGTATCTGGGCGGGGAATGGACCCTTCTCTGGCCCATCCTCCTCCCTGGTGCTCATCCCAGGCGCACAGGACACGCTTCAGCCACACCAGGCTGCCTGCTGTCTCCCAAGCACCCTGTGGACTCAGCCACCTCTTCATCCCTGAATGTTCTTCAAGGCCTTTCTCATTGCTGCCTCCTCCCTTGAAGACCTTCCTGCCTTGCCAGACAGAACCACACAATCCCACTTACAAGGTACTATTATTGTGTGAATGGTTAGAAGTGTGGTCTCTAGAGCCAGACCGCCTCGGCTCCAGTGTCTAGCCCTGCCCCTTACTGGCTGTGTGACCTTGGGAAAATTTGACTCTCTCTCTGTGCCTCGGTTTCCCCATTGCTGAAACGGGGATGTAGTCGCACCTCCTCTTAAGGTTGTTGGAGGAACAAATGAGTTCATCTTTATGACACGCTTACTTAGAGCAGCAACTGGCACCTGGTTTCTCTCCTGTGTGAGTTTTCTGATGTTGACTGAAGACTGAGTAATATTTGAAGGTCTTCCCACATTCACTGTATTCATAGCATTTTTCCCCACGACGAACTTTCCGATGCTCATAAAGGAATGAACTGTTCCCAGCGCTTCCTCAGTTCACTGGTCGTGAATGCACACTCGTGAATAGTCTCTCCAGGATGAGGTTCCCGCTGTTGAGTAAGACGCGTTTCGTTTAAATGATTTCCCATAGGCGGCTCATTCATGGGCTTTCTCTCCTATGTGTATTTTCTGACACTGACTTCATGACTTTGGATAAGTTATTTATTGGAGTCTTAGGTCTAAAAAATGGGAATATTCAGATGGAATAACATAGTATCTCAAAGCGTGTGAATTGCTTAGCACTGTACCTGACTCCTAAGGAGAGCTTAGTACACCGTGGTCATCGTGCTTGGTGGCTTTCTCTAACTGGGCTGTATACCAGGGTCATTCATCAGCAGGGACGATGAATTGTTCACCTTAGTGCCCCCAGAGCCTGGCAGTAGTAGGGGCAGTGTGAATGTGGGTAGGTGAGTGGTAAGTGGGAGAACTTTATCAAAGCTGAGCAGGGGCCCATTTTAGATACATCGGTTGTATTCCTGACTCAGCCTGACGGGGGCTGGGACACTGCCCCTGTGAAGCATTTTCTAAGCCTGGTGCCCATTGATCCTGACAGCCAAAGAGAAGTATAGACAGAAGAAGAAATCTCTAGAGTCTGCTCACCTAGAGCAAAGGATCATCACCAACCACCATCTTTTTAAACCTTCTCCATCCTCACTGTTGACAGTGTTCTCTTAGAGCATTTGTTCATTCAGCAACATTCAACCCATATTTATTTACAGAGCCCCTACTGTGCTCCAAGAACCATGCTGTGCCCTGGGGATCCAGTGTCAATAACACAAATGAGATCTGTGCTCTCATTCATGTTAAGTGAAGCAGAAAGTGAGCAAACAAACCATCACAAAGTGTGGGAGATGCTGTGACTCCCCACTGGGTGTGGGACTTAGAGGGAGTCAGGGAAGGCTTCCTGGAGAAAGAAATAGCTGAGCAGAAGACAGCACAGCAGGCCTGGGAGGGATCATATCACAGATTTATGGACTCTGGATTGTAAAATTGCAGAAGGAGAGACTCTAACATCAAAGGATTCAGAGTAATAGGATCCATATTTCTCTACTTTACTAGCAATGTTTTGTTTTTTTTTTTCCAGCCTCTCCTTTCACCAAGACCTGAGACATATCTTGTTAGGGAAAACCTGGCGTCTTTGCAAAGTAATTTATGCTTATTATACAACATAGAAAAATAAGATGTATCAAGGAGTGGGTTGGTGGGTGGAGGGAGTCTCCTTCAACCCCTGTTAATATTTAGTATTAGGGTTTGTTTTAGTATTATTTAGTATTATTTTTTATTTTAGTATTGTATTTTATTTCATTTTATTATTTATTTATTATTTATTATTTTATTATTTATTTTAGTATTATTTAGTATTATTTTTTAATTGACATAAAATTAATTTATATACCATCATATTCCGAATTTTTGCATAAAATGTAGTGGTGTGGTTTTTAGTATATTCACAAGATTGAACAACTGTCTAATTCCAGGACATTTAAAAAAATGTCTATTTTGGGCGAGAAAGAGAGAGAGAGAGACAGCAAGAGCAAGCACACACATGCATGTGCAGGGGAGGAGCCGAGAGGGAACGAGAGAGAGTCCCAAGCAGGCTCCACGCTATCGGCCCAGAGCCAGTGACTTGGGGCTTGGCCACTTCACACCATGAGATCATGACCTGAGCCAAAATCAAGAGTTAGATGCTTAACTGACTGAGCCACCCAGGCGCCCTGAATTTCAGGACATTTTCATCACCCCAGAGAGAAACCCCATACCCATTAGCTGCCACTCCTCATTTCCCCCTCACACCAACCCCGGCAACCACTGATCCGCTTTCTGTCTCTATGTGCTTGTCTGTTCTGGACATTTCCTGTCAATGGAACCACACAAATAGGTGGTCTTTTGTGTCTGACTTCTTTCATGTGACATGTTTTTAAGGTTTGTCCATGTTGTAGCAGGAATCTGTATGCTATCTCCTTTTATAGTTAAATAATATTTCTTTGTATGGATATACCACATTAAAAATACATTCATCAATTGCTGCACATTTGATTTTCTTCCTCACCCTTTATGACTGTTATGAACAGTGTGTGCTACGAACATTTCTGCACTAGTTTTTGTGTGGGCATCTATTTTCAATTCTTTCAGGTATGTACCTAGGGATAGAATTGCTGGGTCATATGGTAACTGTGTTTCACTTTCGGAGAAACTGCCAAACTGTTTTCCAAAGTGATCCCACCGGGTTGCATTACCACCAACGATGCATGAGGAGGGTTTCAATTTCTCCACATCCTTGATAACACTGTTACTGTCTTCTTTTGGATTGTAGGTATCATAGTGGGTGTGAAGTGACTTTGATTTGCATTTCTCCGATGACTAATAATGTTGAACATCTTTGCATGTGCTTATTGGCCACTTGTTATATCCTCTTTGGAAAAAGGTCTATTCCAATCCATTGCCCATTTTTTTTTTAATTTAAAAAAATTTAATGTTTGTTTATTTTTGAGAGAGAGCGAGAGAGTGGGAGAGAGTGGGAGCTGGGTAGGGGCAGAGAGAGAGGGAGACAGAGGATCCAATGCAGGCTCTGTACTTTCAATTCAGAGCCCGAGGTGGGGCTCAAACTCACGAATTGTGAGATCATGACCTGAGCCGGTCACTTAACCGACTGAGCCACCCGGGTGCCCCTGCCCATTTTTAATTGGATTATTTGCCTGTTTATTGTTGAATTATAATAGGGTTTTTATATATCCTGCATACTAAACCCTTATCAGATACATGATTTGAGAATATCTTGTCTATTCTAGGCACTGTCTTTTCACTTTCTTGATAGTGACCTTTGAAGCTTAGAAGGTTTTAGTTTCAATAAAAGCAAGTTTATCTCTTTTTTGTAAGTTGCCTATGCTTTTGGTGTCATATCTAAGGTTATCATTGCTTGATCCAAGGTCATGTTGATTTACACTTAAGTTTTCTTCTAAGAGTTGCATAGTTTTAACTCTTACATTAAGGGCTTTGATCCATTTTGAGTTAATTTTTATATATGGTGTGAGGTGGGGGCTAACTTTATTTTATTCTTTCATGTGGATATATAGTTGTCCCTGCATCATTTGTTGAAAGACTGCTTTGCGTTTTTTCCCCCATTGACTCGTCTTGGCTCCTGTGTCAAAAATCAATTGACCATAATTATATGGGTTTATTTCTAGACTTTCAATTCTGTTCCATTGATTTATGTGTCTATCGTTATGCCAACATCACACACTTTTGATTACTGTAGCTTTGTAGTGACTTTTGAAGTTGGGAGTGTGAGTCCTCCGACTTTATTCTATTTTGTTTTTTCAAGATCGTTTTGGCTATCCTGGGCCTTTGCATTTCCATATGAATTTTAGGGCCAGCCTGTTCATTTCTGGAAAAAAAAAAAAAAGTCCGGCTGAGATTTTAATAGGGATTGCACTAAATCTGTGGATCAATTTTGGAAGTATTGCCACCTTAACATTAAGTCTTCCCATTGTTTCTTTTGGTATTTGTTGAGTATAGGGTTGAGCTCGTGCCAGATATATTGTTTTGAATCCTGACTTGTTCTGCTTAATATTCTATCATAGGCACTTCCCTGTGTTACAAAAGATGCAAGAATAATTTCAGTGCTATGTAATATTCCATTGTTTGGCTGTACCAAAACCTGTTGGTTTTTGGGTAACCTATCATGGAAAGTACTTTGTTCTGGTACCTTCGTGGCGCAGGCACAGACGGACACTGGGAGGACAGGTGGCTCCCAGAAGGGCAGCAGAATATTAAAATTGATCAGCAAGTATCCCATGCTGCAGGTAGGGAGTGGGACTCATTGGAAAAGCCAACGTGCTGGTTACTGGAGAGCTGACCTGCCTCCCTGCGTGGTAGCACCAGCCTGAGGGAATTAAATCAGGAAACAGGATCCAACCAACTGCACAGGCATTGATAGAACATGTTCATTTTAGACGTGTTTCTCTAGAACAGTGGATTAAAACATTAAAACATTTGCAACATGAAATTCATCTAACATTGTAACTCAGCTGACCTAAAATGAAAGTTTCACTAAATAATACTTTTTGTATCAGCCCAGAGAAGTGCAGTAACAAACAGCACCCATTTCTTAGTGGTGCGAGAGCTTTCTTTTTCTGTCACGTTACACACCTATCATGTAACAGGAGAGCCCTGGTATTCAGTTGACAGAATCCACTCGTTGCTGGTTTCAGCGGCAGTGGAAGGAGGGCAGGGTAGGCAAAAGAAATGGCTCCCCAAATATGTCTACATACTAATGCTTGACACCTTTGAACATGTTATAAATCCTGGCAAAAGGGAAATTACGCGTGCAGATGGAATTAAGGTTGCTAAACCAGTTCACCTCAAATTAGGGAGTCAAATGTACTCATAAAGGTCTTTAAAAATAGAAGAAGGGGGGCAGAAGAGGTCAGAATGAGGCAATATAATAAGAACGCAACCTGCTGCTGTTGGCCTTGAAGACGGAGGAAGAGGCCGTGAGACAAATGTGGGTGGTCTCCAGAGGCTGGAAAGGGTAAGGAAAGAGATTCAGCCCTGGAGTCTCCGGAAAAGAATGTGGCCCAGCCAACATCTTGATTTTAACCCAGAGGGGTACATTCTGAACCTCTGAACTACAAAGCTGTAAGCTAAGTCTATGTTGTTTTAAGCCACTAAATTTGTGGCCACTTGTTACAGGCTCCACAGAAAACGAATACACGCACTAGCCCTTAAATGCTTCTGCCCGGAAGTGACATGGGGGCACTTCTAGTCCTATCTCATTGGCCAGGGCAAGCCACATGGGCATGTCTAATTTCACAGGGCTGGAGAAATTTGCCCAGCCTTAGAGGGAAATGGAATATTGGTAAATATAGTAATATCTACTACGCCCTTGTTATCTGTGTCTCATGCTTTTATCTTCTATTCTGTAAGTGCTGGTGGCAACTCTTTAAGTTGATTTCATTATCAGCTAATGGGTTGTGACCCCCGATTCGTAAAACACCGCTCTATAAGCCCTCCTCTGCTCAAGCCTCGTGGAACACATGACACACCCTAGACAGAGCTGATTGGTCCGGGCATGGGGCACCTGACCCAAGCTGATCAATCAGATTCCTTTCCTGGGAATTTGGAATTGGGCCATTCAGCCAGTTAACAGTGAGAAGCTGAGCGAGAGGCAGAGTAGAAACAGGGTCGCAGTGAGAGCCACATGCAAGCCAAAATGATGGAGGAGCAGAAAAGCCCTGAGTAAGCAGAGAGAGTTGGTCCCCAGAGACCATGGAGCAGCCGACCGGAGAGCAGCGTGAGAACATGCAGCCCCAGGGGGAGAGGTGGAGAGAGAGCAACCGCCTCGAGGGCTGATGGCTTCCCCGTTCCTGACTCCAGCACTCCTGCGTTCTGCCTGCGCATCTTTCCCGTGAGATTTTTGTCTCCTTCTCATACTCCCTCCTCCTTTCCTCCAGCCACCCTTGTTGGGTTTCTGTTCTTTGTCTCCAGTGAGCTTTAATTAGCGAGGACACCACTGGTATTTCTCTTAGGAGACCCGGCTTTGACTCTGAGAATCAGGCTGGCGGGGCATGGATGGGTCTCAGGGGTGAGGCAGAGCCAGCCATTCCACAATCCGGAAGTTTGGTTTCGACCACGGTCTTGCACATTTTGTGCTTGCGCTTCGCAGTAGACCAGCAGAAGCCATCCATATGGTGCTGCACAAGGGCAGGGCCCGGTGAACTGGAAGCACCCCCCTCCCCGCCCCGGGGTGGGGTCAGGAAGCCGGTGGGTTGTTTCACGGAGGGCTTGGCTGGGCAGCAGAGTGGAAAGGATGTGGATTTTGGAGACAGAGTTCACCTCTCAGAGCCTGAATTTCCTCATCTCTGAAATGGGATTGTTGAGTGGTCAGCAGTGTTCTGGGAAAAATACTCAGAGGCATGACTAGGGCGGAACAGGTGCTCAGGGTATGGGAAGCTGCTGTTGTTGTTTGAAGAAACCGTCAGAGTCCCAGCTTCCTGAGCAGGTGGCCCCAGGGACTGATTGAGTTATCGGGACATTCCCCACCACTGGCCACGTTTCCTGCCCTTGTTGCCCTCGTTCTCCTTCTTGATCCTTACTCACCCTTTCATCTCTTCCCCCTCCCCTCCCCAGTTCTCATTTCTCCTCTTTTCTGCTTTTCCCCAAAGCTGATGAAAAACACTTGCTTTAGGAAAGCAGCAGTGTTGGCTATAAAGGGCCCAGCCTCTAGACACAGACGGAATCGGGTCTGAATCCTGACTAGCCTCTTGCTTGCTGTGTGTTCCTGGACAAATGATCAGATGTCTCTGAACCTCAAGTTCCTTATCAGTAAAGTGGGAGTTATAATGCCCATTTCACAGTGTGTTGTAAGAAACAAGTAGGCACTCAACAAATGCTAGTTCTGTCTTACTGCCCTTTCTCTTTCTGTCCCTCCCTTCTTGACTGTCACTCCTCCCAGCCTGGCCCTCAGCCCCCTCCCGTGGTGAGGGTGCCCCTTGGCCCTCTCAAGGATCACTAGAATGGCCTGCCCTGACTCAGTTATTTCCCTGATTCAGTTATAACTCAGGCATTTGTGATCTCTCCTTTCTGTCAGACCCCAGGCTCTTGAGTTAGACTGAGGTTTCTGAAAGCAGTTGGGGGTCCCTGTGGCCCTTCTCTGGTCTCCTCCGCAGGTCCACTTGGGAGCTGCTGGTTCAAACCATGTGATCTGTATTGTTTCTCACTTTAGCAACTATTACACCCCAGCTGACTGTGGCATTTTCACACTCCAAACACTGCTAAATATTTATAAGGAGGAGAAAAGCCCAGAACCAGGGGAGGTGGGGGAGAGATGCACCAGGCCCTCCTTACAAGCCAGGCTCAGACCTGTCTGTGGTCCCTTGAGCCCCAGAAGTTGGAGGGGATGCTGTGGAGGCAGCACGGGGCCACCCCCTGACACCCCCCTGGGAGGAGCAACTGTCACTGTGGCACTGTGGGCCTCACCCTGCCTTGCCCTGGATACCTGCTGCGCCCCCTGCCCCTGGGGACCCATGTGGGTTGTGTGGATCCTTCTGGGCCTCTTGTGGGCCTGCTCCGTCCCTCCACTCCATTGCTCTGTTTGTGAGTTTCTCTTTGTGTTCGTTTGTTTGTTTTTTCATCTCTCGTTCCATCTGTTATTTTCATGCCTGCAGGACAGCATCCCTCTCCCCTCCTCTCCCTCCTCCCCTCCCTCCCTGCTCCCTCCTCCAACACCTTCTCTAGTCTCTGAGGCTCTGCCTCTTTAATTTTTCTTCTCTCCTCCCAACAGTGTTGTGAGCAATTCTGGGGCTAGATGATGGGGGCTAGGTGAGGGGGTCTCAAGCTCCCAGGCCCAGCGGGGAGAGGATGGGGTGGGGGCGCTGATGGGGACCACAGTGTGCTCTAGGCCCAGCAAGCACTTTGCAAGGGTTGGGGGCCGCGGGTCTGCCTGGTGCACATCCAGTGCTCTGCTGTGTGGCCATGGGAACATCTCCTACCTTTCCTGGGCCTCAGTTTTTCATTTGATTCCTTCACTCATTCATTCATTTACTCACTCTATTAATATTTGTTGAGTGCTTGCTACCTGCCATGCATGAACACAGATTTATTAAACACCTACCAGGGACGCTGTTCTAGATGCTCAGGTCAGGATATTTCAGTGGAGAAGAAAGACCCCAGACCTCTGCCTCGTGGACCTGACATGTTAGCAGTGCAGACAAGAGTAAATTAGCAAGTCGCTCGTGTAGTAGGTTGGCCCGTGGTGAGTGCTGTGGGAAAGAAAATAGAGCCAGAGGAGGAGAGATGGTGAGAGGGGAGGCCACAGTGAAGCCACGTCACAGAAAGGCATGGGGCTGGCAAGCAGATCTGTTGTGGGGACCATGCCCGGGGGAGTGGACTGCCAGAGCAAAGGCCCTGAGGCAGGTCCCACCCTGGTGTGTTGGAGGCAGTGTGAATGGAGGGGTGAGAGAGAGTGGGAGGTGAGCCCAAGGGTAAAGGAGGCAGGGGACACCACACACAGAAGCTTTTCCGCTGCCTGAGCTGGGAGGACTTTGAGCAAATGAGTGGTATTCTATGACATATCTTTAGAGACTCCCTCAGCCTGCTGCGTGAGGAGGAGGCCGAGGGGCCATGGCCAGATCCCACAAAAGCTGTGACGGCAATAAGGGAGGTTTGGGTGGGCGCCGGAGGTGCTGGGATCTGATTATGCCAGACGCTGTTCTGGCTTTCAAGGCTTCGATGGTGCCTGGAAAGCCCTCCAGGCCCTTGCCCTCTGTCCTGCCCAGGGATGGCCCGCAGGAGCCTTCCCCTGGTGGGATGCACTAATCCTGGCTTTCTCTTGCTTTCTGTCCGCAGGGTGTTCAAGAAGGCCAGCCCAAATGGAAAGGTGAGTCTGTAACAACCGCACCCCAGCTCCTCCCTGGCCCCAAATGTTTGTCCTGCCTTGGCCACTTCTGTTGCCCATGCAGGACCCCACACTCCCCGGTCTGTCCTTAGGAGCTATCCACCTCAGGGAGAGGGGCCTTTCGGGAAACTTTTCTGTCTGCGGGGGGTAGTTCAACTCCCCTGGACTTTAGGGAGCCACTGCTCTGGTTTGAGATACAGCCTATCATAGACTTCAGTGTGAGTGTGATAATTAGACTAAGCGTCAAGGGCCTCGGGGGCACTGATTCCCCTGGTGTGAGAGGTGCCTGCAGCCTCTCTACTGAACCCTGCCATCACCTAGTTATCCAGGGCAGCTCCCAGGGTCTGTCCTGCTTTCTTTCTTCCCACAGGCTGCAGGCTCCATCCTGCTTTCCTTTCGGTTCAGCAAGTAGATATAACTGACATCATTCCTTGTCGGGTGCAGGCCAAGCCGGCGGGGACTGGGCTAGGGTGTTCCAAGACAAATAAGGCACACCCCGTGCCACTCACGGTCAGATGGGGGAGGCAGGCACAGAAACCGGTCATTTCAATAGGAAATGGCAGGTGTGGGATAAAGTGATGCCCAGGGGCTACGGGACCCAGCCTGGGCAGTCAGGGATGGCTTCTCTAAAAGGGATGCCTTGTCTTCCAGGCAAGACAGGGTGAAAAAGGGCATTGTAGGCATGAACATAATTCACAGGGAGTGTGGGGGAATGAACAGCAGTTGAATCTGAGTGCCAGGAGGGAGGCAGGGGGAGCGGGAGCCAAGGTGGGACAGGTTGTAGGGCTCAGGAGCCCAGACTCCTGGGCTGGCAGATAGTACCACGCGTGCTCCTTTGTCTCCCTTCGTGCCCACAGCAGACATCACCAGTCACTGCTCACCCTTTCCTGCTGAGCCAGGATTCCGCCTTGGAGTCCTTCTCCACCCAGAGCCCCAGGCAGCCCCCATCTATCAGAGTTGGCATTTAGAATGAAATCCATTTGTCATCTTACCTCTGGGCCCTGGGAGCCATTAGAGGGTTTTTAGACGGGAGTGGCATCATTAGATTTGCATTTTAGGATGACTGGTCTGGCCTAAGGAGAGAAGAAGGGCCTGGAGCTTGCGAGGTTGCAGGCCACAGACCATCAAGGGGGCTGGTGCGTCTGGTGTGCCGTCCTCAGTGTTCTCATCTATAAACCAGGAACACTGATAACTTCTTCACTGGGGTTTAGGATAAGCAGGTACTTTCAAAATTGTACAAGGGTTTGTTGATATTAGGGCTGGAGCTCGGGTCCAAGTCCAGTTAGGACTTTAATGTGTGTTAAGGATGGATGGGTGTAGGTGTTTCACAGGCAGCTCCCAGGTTCTCCTCCAGAGCAAGGGCCAGTGGCTTTTCAGGGATGTGTCCCCCGGGCCCACAGCTGCTGACACCCCCTGTGCTTATCTTCCCCAGCTCACTGTGTATCTGGGAAAGCGGGACTTTGTGGACCACATCGACCTCGTGGACCCTGTCGGTGAGTCCCTGCAGAGGCCAGGGAGGAAGGCGGGGGAAGGTGGGGCCGATCCGGCCGCTTCTAAAGAGGGTTTGTTAGAGCCACCTAGGAATAGCTCTCAGGTCTCCAGAGGGGCCTGGTTTCAAGAACAGGGTGTAAGCGGTTTCCTGTGTCAGTTGGCAAACATTGACCACATTTACCGAGCAGCCCCGTTCCCTTCAGTGAGGACCATGTGAGGGGAAAGTGTGGGCGGGTTGAGGGGAGAAGCAGGGAGGGTGGCCTGACGATGACGATAGCAGCCGCCACTCAGTATAAGGCTTCTTACACGCCAGACACCTTTAAGTCCTGGCTCCCACTTCCCTCCCCCAAGAAGCCTTCCCTGACTGATACCTCTGGTTGGGGGAGTGCCCTCTCCACTGATTTGTTTACGGAGTCCCTGGTGCTCAGGCACAGAGGGAATACCCATAGTAAAAGGAGGGGAGATGCCCAGCAGGTTTTGGAATGGGGTGGGCATCCCCTGGCCAGGTATCCCTTGGACCTGCCCAGGACCAGGATAGGACCAGGAGCCCTCTGGCACTGACTTCCAGATGTGGCCTCTGAGATTCCCAGAGAGATTGCTGTAAGGCAGCATTGGGGGAGGGTGGCAGTGGGCTAGAGTTGGGGAGAGAGAATTTTCTTGCTCAGTGGGTATGCGTATGGTTGAGTAAAGTTTGACCAGACGTGACCAGGAATGCCAGGCAAGGAGGTGACCCCTGAGCCAGAGTTTCTGGCTTCCTGGGGTTCTGTGCAGAGAAAATGTCCTTTGTGTCCAGCTGGACTCTACTGGGTCAGGGCCAGGCCATGGGACATTTTCCATGGTAGCGCATGAGCCAGGCACCAACTAACCCTTTAAACATATCAACTCACTTAGTCTTCACAGGAGCCCTGTGAGTTTGATCCTACAGGATCACAAGTCCCGATCTGCAAATCCCAAGTCCAAGAAACTCTGGAAATCTAAACTTGCTCATACGTTTGACGTGGGATTCACTTAGACGCAAAACCTGACCTGAACCCATAGGGAGCTCTTTACACTTTAGCCTCTTGATGAAGATATCCATGTTTCCCTGCTGAGGTGTTAAGGGATTTGATCATGGGGCCCCAGATCCTGCAGAGGGTATTACAGAACATATGGAAGGTGTACCATGGGGCCTTTCCACAGTTCAGAACCTCTCAATTCTGAAGTATACCTGATCGTAGGGGTTTCGGACCCACATCGTCATCCTTATTAATAGAGAAGAAGCAGAGAGGTAACGTGCCCCAGGCTACCAACTGGATCTGTAAGGCCCCAGGGGTTGGGACGTGGTAGTGCTGTCCCCTAGGTGCAGGCCTCCCCATTTCTCTCATGATTCCCAGCAGACAGAAGGTTGGGTTTGGGTTTGGCGTGGTCTTTGGGGCTCAGGAATGTGAGAGGTCAAGTTGGGAGGGTGTGCTCACTCTGTGTCCTTCTTCCAGATGGTGTGGTCCTGGTGGATCCTGAGTATCTCAAGGAGAGGAGAGGTGAGGTGGTGGTCCCCACCTCCAGCCCGTCAAGGGGCCTCCTGTTCCTCACCAACTTCTAGCCCAGGGCTTCCCTGAGTCCCGGGCAGGACATCAACTAATTTTACAGCCCTTCCCTGCCCAGCCCCCCTGGCTCTTCCCTTTACAGCTCCAACAAGCATCAGATCAGGTGCCCTGGCCTCCTCTGGCCTGGGGCGGCCCACTTAGGCCCATTTTGGGAGAACCTTTTCAGTGCCCTGAGCACTCTCAACGTCAGTATATCATGACTGCTGCAAGGCTGGGGCTGCCCAACAGGGCAGGAGTTAGGGTCTCATTACAGGAGAGAAAATGGAATCCCAGGGAGGTGAAGGGTTTGTCCAAGGGAGACACTGGGTGGGGGTTGGGCTGGGACAAGACCCCGTGCCTTCCAGATACCACCCAGCCCTTGTTTCCCCCTCCCTCTGCTCTCTCCAGCCAGTCCCTTCATCGGCCCCACCCTCCCAGTCCTGCCAGCCTGTGCCAGCCCTCACCAACCCTGTCAGTCTCCTGTGCTCCTCCTCACTTCCGCTGGCCAGAGTTGGGGGTGGGGAAAGACAGAGCTGGTCCAGCAGTCAGCCCCCACCTCCTCCCAGGGGCCAGACCCGAATGGCTCTCCCAGGTACCCAGCACCCCCATCCCAAGGGCAGCACAGCCCTCCCCACAGGAGCTTCGGGACAGACCTATGAGCTCCAGCTGGGCCGATCCCAGGGCTCAGCTGGTGCTCTGGGGGGCTTGCTTGCTGCCCTCCTGGGCCCGTCCTCAGTGCCCCCTGCTCCCACAGTCTATGTGACACTGACCTGCGCCTTCCGCTATGGCCGGGAGGACCTGGATGTCCTGGGCCTGACCTTTCGCAAGGACCTGTTTGTGGCCAACGTGCAGTCCTTCCCGCCGGCCCCTGAGGACAAGAAGCCCCTGACACGGCTGCAGGAGCGCCTCATCAAGAAGCTGGGCGAGCACGCCTACCCTTTCACCTTTGAGGTTAGGGACCGCCAGCCCTCTGGGCAGGCACATGGGGGCAGCTGGGGCGGCAGCTCCATGGCACTCAGTTTCTCAGTGCACATTGGGACCTGGGGCACTGTCACTTACACTACCTGGTAAGTGTCTCTTCTCTGGCCACCACCAGGGGCGGCACCTTACCTCTGGGCTACTCCTTGGACCCTCCTGTGTCCAGGTCATTGGCGGGAGAGAGTGGGGTGGGGAGAGACTGTAGAGAAAGAAGGAGCCCTTTCTCGCCCCTGAGTTATTACAAAGACTGTCTCCTCCCTCAGACCAGCTGCCCACATGGCCCGGCTTCAGCCCGGCTCACAAACCAGGGGTGGCACATAGTGATTTCCCTGCTCTGCCACTTTGCTGAATGGGAAGACTCCCAGATGCTGGATTTTCAAATCTCCTGTTTCTCAGACTCCGATTCTGTGATTCAGTGAAATCCCCTGGCTTGCTGGGAGGTTAGAGCAGGAGAGAGGAAACAGTCATCCTCTCCATGGTAGATGTATTGGTTTCCCGTAGCCATGTGACAAACCACCTCCAACCTGGTGGGAATTAAACACGGAATTAAAACACAAGTTATCGTCTTACAGTTTGGGAGGTTAGAGATCAAAAATGGGTCTCACTGGGCTGACATCAAGGTGTCAGCAGGGCTGCGTTCTTTTGGGGGCTCTCTAGGCCTTGCCTTTTCCAGCTTCTGCAGACCACTCACGTTCCTGGGCTCAAAGCCCGCCCCCCCGTCTTCAAAGCCACCAGGAGCCGGCCAGTCTTTCTCACAGCCCGACACTCTGACACTGGCTCTCTTGCTTCCTGCTTCCCCTGCCAAGGTCCCTTGTGACCATATCGGACACACCTGGATAATCCCCGATGCTCTCCCCATCTCAAGATCCTTAATGTAACCATATTTGTAAAGTCCCTTTTGCCGTGTAAGGTAGCACAGTCACAGGTTTTAGGGATTAGGATGTGGACATCTTTGGAGGGGGGTGGGTATTATTCTACCTATTACAGTCTAGGTGAAACCCTTTAGGTGAAGAAAGACCCTGAAATCCTTGGCTTTACTGGAGGGGCCTCTGGCCCCATGTGGGGCATCCTTGTCATGGTCTGATGGGGGAGACATGGTCTGTCCTCTGGAGCCCCGAGTCTGATGGAAGAGACATGGCCTGTTGCTAGGGCCCCCCGATCTGCTGAATGTGCATGGGGGTGATGGGTGGGTGACATGGGGAGGTCAGTGGTGAATGTGACAGGAGACCTATGCTCGTCTGTTCCCTTAACAGATCCCTCCGAACCTCCCATGCTCTGTGACATTGCAGCCGGGGCCTGAAGACACAGGGAAGGTGGGTCACCTCTCTCGGAGCATTTCTCTGGGTGTAGGACGTTTGTATCCCCAGGGCCCTGGCTTTCTCTCTGCTAGGTGCTGGAACCCTCTGTGTGGAAGCCTCCTCATGTCTAGGCCACTTCAATACCACCTCAGATAAGCAGCCCCTTCATACAGGGTGGCTGATACTGTGTCATCCTCACCCCCACGTTCAGTTACGTGCAGTCTGTCCCGGGCTTGTTGGCTGTAGCAGAACCAAAATATTCTCCGGACTACCACCCGGCCTCACAACCTCACATGGGGGAGGTGCCTTCGTGGTGGCTTCACAAGTGGGGGAACTGGGGCTCAGAGAGAAGGGACACCTCCAGTGTCACAGGCCCCAGATCTCTGAGCCCCAGTTTCCTCATCTGCAAAATGGAGACAATAGGATGCACCTCCTCATGGGGTTGGGAGGGTGGAGTGAGACACTGAAGCACTGTAGGGTCTGCACACAGTACGTGCTCCCCCAAACAGGGGGGCTGAGGCACCCGCTGTTATTGCCGGGTGGCTGCCTTGGTGAGGACAGCCGCCCAGACCAGGCAGGTGTCTGGAGAGTGGAGCCCAGTGAGGGCAGTTTGGGATGTCCAGTGTCGGGGGAGCTGGGAGAGCTCTGCGGGAAGGTCAGATGGGGGAGGCCGCCGCAGATGGAGGCGGCACTGCACTGGGGCTGAGCACAGGGCCCCTGAGTCAGGCTGAGGGGTGGCCGGGCTGTGGGAGTCTGGTGTTCCCATCCAGCGTCCTTGTTTGTAAAATGAGAGGGTGGGATGGCTGTGCTGTCGGGACCCTGCCCGCTCCAAGGCCCTGTGGTCAGCAGCCCCTTCCCCTCAGGCCTGTGGTGTGGACTATGAAGTCAAAGCCTTCTGTGCTGAGAACCTGGAGGAGAAGATCCACAAGCGGTGAGAAGGGCACAGCTTCCTCCCGGGTGTGGGCTGCCTGCTGGCAGAGGGAGGGAGACAGGAGCAGCAAAGTCTGAAGAAGAGATAAGTAACAATACCTGGAAGTGTGAGAGGAGGGGCCACACATTCCAGCCTCAGGAACTCTGAGAAGGGCACTCTGGAAGGCCGGCAAGTCATGGAGGGTTTCCTGGGGGAGGTGGCTCAGTAGCCCTGGCTCAGGCCTCATCATTTTTTCCTTTACACCACTGTACCTGCCTCCTCCATCTTCCTCCCTGCCTCTAGTCTTGCCCCGCCAGACTGCATGGCTTTTTATTTTGTTTTGGAAAGAAACACAAGATTCAGATTGTTTTTAACAGTAGACGAGATTTTTCCCAGTCACCCTGGAACCCCCCCCCCCGCCCCCACTTCCCAGTTCTCCTCCTGGGAGGCCATCAGCAGGTGGTGGTTGGGGTGGGTGGGGGGACAGGGGGATGTGGGGTCAGTGGAGGCTTCTAAGCAAGGGAGGGAAGTGGAGTAAGTGAAGCCCCCCCCCCCCGGGGAAAGTGAGGGGGGTGGTCAGCCCACGTGTCAGAGAAGGTAGTGCTCTCCCAGCCAGGCACAGCCCTGGGCAGACAGTCTAGGCTGGCAGGCGGAAACAGCTGGCCCTGACTTCTGAGCCGGACTGCCCAGCCCTGCTGTCATGCCTGCTCCTCCTCCAGGCAGGCCCTGCCCAGCCTCCTGGTGAGGCTGGTCTCAGACCCCAACTCTGATGTGCTCTGCCTCCCCAGGCACAATTCCTCCCGGAGGCTGGCTGAGGGAGGGGCTGCAGCTTCCTAGGGCGTGGGCTGAGTTTGCCATCTGGTGGCCGAAGGGTGTATTGCAGGCATCTCTATCTTCAGCCTGGGAAACTCCTGAGTTTGGGGAGATGGGACCCTTCTCCCTGGCTTCTGTCTTCCTTTTCTTCTTAAGACCCGAGACCAGGGGAAAGAAAGGAGGTTGTGGGTTTTTGAAGGGGCCTCACCAGACCAAGGAAGAGGAACAACACTGAAGGCCACCACCCTCACCCCACCACCAATGGGACATTTTATGTCCATACTACTACTAACTGCTATTACTAATGATATAGCAACTGTCATTTATCAAGGGCCAATTAAGGGCCAGACACTATTCAGAGTGATGAACGTGTATGAACTAATTTAATCCTCACAGCAACCCTGTGAGGTGGGTGTGGCTATTATTACCATTTTCCAGATAAGGAAGCTGAGACCCAGAGGTTAATTTTCTCAAGGTCATACACCTAATAAAGGGAGAGCTAAGACCTCAACCCTGGCTATCCAGTTCCAGGGAGTGGAGGTGAGAAACGGGGGTGCTGCTGGCATACCCAGCACGCCACAGACGCTGCCTCACCGGGTCCCATCCCTTCCCAGCTCTTGAGCCCTCCCTCATTTCCTCCCTGAGTGCCTGTCACCTTCATTGAGCACCATCTCTTCTCTGGGCCTCCATCTTCCCACTGAGTCTCTGTCCTCTTCACTGGCCAGCATCCCCCTGACTGAATCCATACCCCCCCCACTAAAGCCCATCACCTCTCTGAGCCCCCATTTCTTCATGGGGCCCCTCTGTGTATTTTGATTTAATAGGTATTTGGCGGGCGTTTGTTAGATGGCAGGCACTGTCGTAGGTGGTGAGAGCACAGCAGTGAACAATTTAGATACAAAATGTTGTCCTTAAGGAGCTTATGCTATTAGGTGACATAAGGGATGCAGGAAGTGAAAACATAGTCCCTTTCTTGCCATCCTGCTGGCTACCAAGACAGACCCACATGAAGGGCTTCCATGGGGTAGTTCACTTTGATGGTGTGGGAGTTCAGACCAGGAGATCAAGTGAGCTGATCCAGGAAGGCTTCTTGGAAGAAGAGGTATTGAGCTGGACCTTGAAGAAGGAAGCAAATGAGGGCAGAAGTGGGAAGAGGGTGTTGCAGGCAGGGGCTCAGTGCAAGTGAAGATGCAGAGAAAAGACTAGATAGACCATCAAGGATGATAGTGAGGAAGTGGGGGTGGCTGCGGACACTGGGGGAGGATGGAGTGGGGCCAGGTGGCGACTCTGAACACAGGTGGCCTGTGTTAACCTCTGTGGTTTGGACGGATTCTAAGGCCATGGGGAGCCATGGCAGTCTCTTGAGCAGGAAAGGGAGGATCCCAAGGGAAGTGGATGGAGGCAGGTGACTCTGGCTATCTTTCGCTCTGCCCATCTCCATTAGGAATTCTGTGCGCCTGGTTATCAGGAAGGTTCAGTATGCCCCGGAGAGGCCTGGCCCCCAGCCCACAGCTGAGACCACCAGGCAGTTCCTCATGTCGGACAAGCCCCTGCATCTAGAGGCCTCCCTGGATAAGGAGGTAGGAGGTTTAGACTTGGCAGGGGGTGGGGGCTGCTCTACTGGGGCTGGGACCTCAGATCCCAGGTCTTTCATGGCCTCTTGGGCTCCTTGGGTAGGAGCTTCTGCCCCCAGTCCTAAGGCCACAGGGTTAAGGGAATCTGAGACCTCCCTTGGGGGATTTGGGGAAGCCTCTGGGGGTCCAAAGGAGCGGCAGAGTGGGGCATGAGCCTGAAGGGTGCGATTGACTTTAGAAGTCAGGGTACCTCCCAAAGGGACCTGGGTTCTGGCCATCTCCCGTCACCCCTTCCCCCTTTTGAGGTGTGGACACTGCCCTTTCATCTCTGGGACAGCCAAAGGTAGGTGCTGGGGGCATGATTTGAGATGAGGTCCTTCAGTGAGCTCTTAGAGCCGGTTCCCTCAGTGAGCAGGTCAGCTCTTCCCCACCTTTCTCCTGCTTCTTTTAGACCCTCCTGTGTCTAAAATTCCTGGCACCCATTGTGAGCAGGGACTTGATACATCACTTAGTCCAACCCCTCCATTGAATAGAGGGGGAAGCCGAGGCTTAGACCGGTCCAAGGTCACGCTGCGCTCATCCTTCATTACCATTGTTTTATTGCTCTCATTATTTCTGGTGACCATGTCAGGACTGTAGCCAGGACTATCACCTTCTAATTCAATCATCTTTCAAAAATCCCACAAAGGAACTGAACATGCCCAGTGACTTAGCATCAGTGGGAAGTGGCTGATGAACTTGAGGCCAATGTCAGAGTGGACAAAGTCTGGGGAACCCCAGGAAGTGTGTGTGGGGCCTCTTCTCTCTCTCCCTATCTAGAGCTTTAATACTCTCTGGTCCAACCCTTCTCCCTTCTTACCCCTCCCAGATCTATTACCATGGAGAACCCATCAGCGTTAATGTTCACGTCACCAACAACACCAACAAGACAGTGAAGAAGATCAAGATCTCGGGTACTCTGGGCACAGGGCCAGCCCAGGGGGGCAGGCAAGAGGGAATCCACCCAAGGGTTGGGGGTAGCTGAAGCTTCTCCCCTTGTGAACTTCTGGCCTGCAGAGAAGCCCAGGGCCTGCTCTAAGCCAAAGGGTAAGGCTTTTGAGGCTAGTAACACAGGCTGCTCGTTGGCCAGGTAATGAGTTTACTCATTAAGCCACCTACTCTTAGGTTCCCTAGGTTCTGGGCAAAGCTGTCCTTGAGGGAGATGTTTGGTAATGGAAGGAAATGGGTGAGTTTGGGCTACCTCTTAGGTAGAAGACGGGGGTGGTCTCTTGCAGAATCCCCCAGTGCATTCTGGCCATTCCTGGGGCTGAACATCCTCAACTCAAGGGAGCCTGGCTTGCCTGGGAGCTGCACCCCTGGCTCACACCAGCTTGTTTCCCTCTTCCTCCCCAGTGCGCCAGTATGCGGACATCTGCCTTTTCAACACAGCCCAGTACAAGTGCCCTGTGGCCATGGAAGAGGCTGAGTAAGTGAGCACAAGCCCAGCCTTGGATGTGTGGGACTGGGTGGGAAATGAGAAGTTCTGGCTCCAGTTACAGGTGCAGATGGCTCTTTTCCACCTGGTAGAGGGCTGGACCTCAGATTTTCTTGCCACTCACAGCAGCCTTTTAGAAAACATCCACTTGATTTAGCTACAGGAAAATGCATGTGACAGTCAAGGGAAAGACCTACTTAAACTAGAATGACCAAATTAAAGCTAATGAAGATAAGGGGACTAGGGTCATGACTACACTGTACCAGAAACCTAGATTGAAGGCGATACTTTGCTCTGAGCTTCCTGGCAGCCACAGCAAAGAGGGGAAGGCACTAGGTACATAGCATTTCTTGTCTGATAAAGGAATAATCCAGCTCATTGGGTAAAAGGGGTTGTATGTGGGAGGGTAGAGAATAATTATATTTAAAAAATTTAGGTTTAACTTAACAGAAGACCATGGGAGAGGGGAAGGGGAAAAGAAGATACAGAGAAGGAGGGAGGCAAACCATAAGAGACTCTTAAATACTGAGAACAAACTGAGGGTTGATGGGGGGTGGGGGAGAGGGGAAAGTAGGTGATGGGCATTGAGGAAGGCACCTGTTGGAATGAGCACTGGGTGTTGTATGGAAACCAATTTGACAATAAATTATATTTAATTTAAAAAAATTTAGGTTTGAGGACAGCATGGAATCTTGTCCCAAACCTGTTAGCAGCTAAGCCAAGAGGAGAGATCTCAAGTGAAACATCTTTTCTTACCTAAAGGAAGTAGATGCTCCCAGTAGAAGACACATCTGTTTAGTTTAGTTTAGTTTTTTTTTTTTTTTTCCTAGCCCTGCCTCCTTTTGGGAGGCAAGTGCATTTCATGTAATTTTTCATGCTTGTGTGTGTGTGTATGTGTGTGTGTGTGTGTGTGTGTGTGTGTGTGTGTTTACATGTAATAGCAATCAGTACTTTTGAAAATTAAAAACGTGTTTTAATGTTACTATGTGATCTTGGAGCTGTTCTGGCTGGGCTGGGGGTGATGGCTGGGGATTGGCTCTTGGTGGGGGAGCGGTATTTCCACACCCGCCTCCCTTCTTCCCAGTGACACAGTGGCACCCAGTTCGACATTCTGCAAGGTCTACACACTGACCCCCTTCCTGGCCAACAACCGAGAGAAGCGGGGCCTTGCCTTGGACGGGAAGCTCAAGCATGAAGACACGAACCTGGCCTCCAGCACCCTGTGAGGACCCACCCTCCCTACTCCCTGCCCCCAGTGGGTCCACACCCACCTATTCCCACCAGTGCCAGTACATGGTGTGGTTACCTTCTCCCCAGGCATTGTCCCTGGCCCATCCTCAGGAGCTTGAACTATAAGGAAGCTGTCCCCTTACTCCCATCCCTATCCAGGGGTGACCAGAGAGCAAGCTGGGCCCCTAGACCCAGCTCTCTTAGTCAGTGCTGGGATCTGCTGGCTTGCCTAGGGGAGGGCAACCTGGAGAGACTTCCTGCAGGAGGCAGCAGCTCCTGACCTAGGGTCTACAGTCATATGGGGTATGTCCCTGAGGCAGAGTAAGGCTGGATTCATCCAGCAGGAGAGGATGAATCAGAAGAGGGGTGGGGAGTCTGGGAAAATGTGGACAGTGAGCTGGGCAAGACCAGATGGAAGTATGGCCCTCAAAGAGGGATCCCAGGGCCATATGATCACTCTTGCCTCATGGTCATCACTGACTCTGAGGCTACCTGCTTTAGTGGAGACCTGGGGTGTGGAGAACTCAGCTTGCCCTATCTGCTGAGGTCTGGCCCTTCAGTGGGGCTTTGGCCTGCCTCTGCAGCAGCCCTGCCCGTGACTCCCAGTACAGACCCTGTGCTCCAGCCACACAGTTGCTCACATGCACATGCTAGCCACTCACCTCCAAGCTTTTGCCCTCTTCCCCTTCTTCCACCCTGGCGCAAATCCTAACTGACTTCAAGACTTCCAGACTTGAGGGGCCACCTCCTTCAGGGTATTCCCCGCTACCTCCGCCCCACTGCCTTGCCAACCTCCCTCTTTCTCTCTGAATCCCCTGCCTGGCGAGCCCTTTGTGTCCCACGGGTTGCTGAACAGTGAGAGAAGCAGACTCCGTCTATCTAAGGGTAGAAAGAACCTACCGCGCTGCTGGGAGTCAGGCCCAGGGAGGAAAGGGGCTTGCCAGGTGTGCACAGGGAGTGAATTTCACAACCAGATGTGGGACCCAGGGCTCTAGGTTCCTATCCGCTCAGGGCAAAGCTTACCTTTCTCACATACAGAGCTCTGTTTGCACATGGTGGCTGAGTGGCCCAGGAGAAGGATGGACGGCTGCTGCCCCCACTGCACCCTACCCTACCTTGTCTCATCTACCCAGCCATCCTCCATGAACCTGCTTCCCTATGTCACCTTGCAGGTTGAGGGAAGGCGCCAACCGGGAGATCCTGGGCATCATTGTTTCCTACAAGGTGAAAGTGAAGCTGGTGGTATCTCGGGGCGGGTAAGTGTTCTAGCCCAGCCCAAGACTCTAAGCGCAGAAGGGGGCATCCCTGACCACCCACAGCCCACTGTCCCATTCTGCCTGTTTGTCGGACCTTTTAGCTGCAGCCACCAAGAGGGTAAACCGAGCTGGAGGACTTCCTGTTTTTTCTCTTCCCCCTTCATGTTCCTTTTTCTCCTCTTCTGCCCCCTTTCCCTCTCCTACTTCAGAGACTTTCAATCCCTTGCCTGCCCTCTCCATGTTTCTCTCTTCCTCCTCCCCCTCCTCCTCTTCTCTATCCCTGTCTGGGCACATGGGGTTGTTGTGTGGGGGAAGATTCCTCAGAGTCTGTGCTGTGGGATCTCCAGAGAGTTCTGTCCCCTCATCACATGTTGGGGCACAGCACCCACCCCTGCTCATGCACATGCTGATCTGCTGAGGACATGGCTAAAGGGGCTCAGAATCCCAGAGCTGGATTAGGGATGTTCTGACTCCCATTTGACAGATGGGGAAACAGAGGCCCAAACTGTTCTCCACACATTTCCTGAAATCTCCTCCCCTAATCTTAGGTTGTAGGCTGGGTGCTGGGGTCACTGCAGTAGACCAGACACATTCCCTGCCCCGGAGCACAGTCTAGTGGAGGCTCAGACACAACTTCTCCCCACTGAATGGGCCTGCATGTTGTTAGAAACCTAGAATTAGGACTTCTAATTTGTCATAGGGTTTTTTTTTTCTTGTTCATAAATGTCTATGAAAAGATTTGAATGCTAATAGCATTAGACATTGAATCCCCTTTATTACTAGAATGTGCCCACATATTACAGGACATCTCAGAACTGCAAATCCCAAGTCCTGTGCCCTGTGGCTCTTGCAGGATCCACAGTCTGCCTCAAGCTCTTCCTTGAGGAATCCTCGGTGAATCCCAGATTGATTTCTTCTGCCATCAGAGAGGCCTCCCCAGGGCGGGCAGCACAGGGGTCAGTTTTTTTGTCTCCTTTGCAGAAGAGGATCCTCAGGCTTAGTGAGGCCTCCTGTGAGGAGATTTGGCTGAGCTGGGCCTGGATTTCAGTCCCCCAGGCAAGGCTAATGCCGTTTCTGTGTATCTCTGAATGAGGTTACAGCCCTGCAGTGGTGGGTGGGAGTGCCTCTCAGGGTCTTCCCTACCCCTGTGGGCAGCAAGGTGGTGAATGAACGTACTTTCTGTTTTCTTCCTCTCTGAACTCTCTCCTGACCACTTCTCCCGCCTCCTCTGACCCACCCAGCCTGTTGGGAGATCTTGCATCCAGGTAAAGTCCCTCCCTTCAACCTGATCGACCCACCTTCCTGGAGGGCCCAGAGATCCAGAAGTGCAGGGCACTGGGTTGGAAGGAATCTTAGCAGTCACTTTCGATTGCCAGACTCAGTCATGTGCTGGGACTAGAACCCTCCCCAGAGGGACTAGGGAGATGCAGTTTCTCCTTTAAAAACCTTGCCCTGTTCTTCCATTCCACCCAAGAGATAAGAACCTCTGCAGACAGCAAGGTCAGCTTCGTTGATCTGGGGAATAGCCCCGTAAAAATCTGGCATTTTGGAGAAATGCGGGTTTCGTGGCTTCCAAACTTGTACACTAAGGCCATGCACTGCTAAGGAGAGGTCCTGGGGATATCTGCTCTCCTTGTAGCCAGCTGGATCCATGAGCATTCCCCAAACGGCACATGCTCCACATGCAGTGGTTTTGCCTCCTCCTGTCACAAGATGGCAGTATTGTTCATCCCAAGAAATCATCTATTTGGAGAAGTGAAATTAATTCAATTCAGTTCAGTACAATTCAGCAAAGATTTTCTGAACCCAGGTTTGTGCTCAGCTTTGTGCTACATGCTGAGATCCCACGGAAGAATCAGACACATCCCCTGCCCTTGATCACTCAAGGCCTGCTGGAGTTAATGTCTAGATTCTTCCACCCACATCCTGTATGGCTTTAATGAAGGTTGGCAAACTCATTCTTCCATTCTGATAGTTCACTCTTCCAAGTGAATCTGGAAAAGCAATCCCCTTTGCATTGAAAAAAGAAAGAAAGAAAGAAAGAAAAGCCAGACTATTGTAATAGCCTGTGAATCGCCCATGTTCCCATTGAGGGGAAGTAATGATTCTGGCAGGTACCAGTGTCACAGTTCAGTCAAACCTTTGACCTGTATCATCTCCTAGAAGTTCTAGTGGTTCTAGAAGGTAAGCATTGCTCTCCCCATTTTCCAGATGAGCTCAGTGAGACTTGAAGATGTAAAAGTGTCCCTCCCAGACAGTGCTGGGGCTGGGAACAGACCTTTCTGGTTGCACAGCCGGTGTCCCTGCCCACTCTGTTCCACTCTCCCTTCCTCCCACCAGCTGGGCTCTGGGCAGCAAGGTCAGTGAGATGAGGCTGTGCCTGAAGGTGCTCACTGTTGGCAGGGCCTCCAAGGTGACACCATCCCAAGCTGAGAGGAGAAGGTTTCATGGCTCCTTCTGTAGGAGTGGAGAGCAGAAGATGGATAGGAATCACCACCTCAATTCTGAGCAGTTATCACTCATTGGGCAAGGATGTCAATTATGGAGTCAGAATCTTATCACTTCCCATTAATAGCTGTGTGGCCTTGTGCAGTATTATTTTTCCTCCTTGTGCCTCGGTTTCCTAGTCTGTATATATGCTATACTAATGGGGTTGTTGTGGAGATTAAAGGAGCTACTCTAGAATAGTCCTTAGCAGAGAGTCAGCACCATATGTCTGCTCTTGTTACTATTCTGTTCATCAGGGCCAAGGGGAGGGAGGTCCTGGTCAGAAGCACTGGGTGTTGGTGGCACCTCCCCCTGTTCTTCCCCACCACCCAGACCCTCCGCCCCTACAGGGCTTCAAGGCTCTATGCACAGTGTAGATAGCCCTGGGGCCTGGGCCAATACAACTTGAATTCGATTAATTGACCTCAGCAGTGCATCATCCAGATGTGGGGGGCTAGGACCACAGGAGTACTTTTATAAGAGTCTCATGGAGATGTTGGAGGTGGGACTGAGTCGGCAGGAAGGGTTGTGTTAGGGAAGGCTGGGCTGGCTGTGGTGATTTGAGGCCTGCATGGTCCCAGGACACCTCTGGGACCCACCCACACCCAATGTGCACACTGCTCTGGGCAGTCCTTTCCCCACCCCTGTGCCTCCTCCCAGCTCATGAGAATCCAAGGATCCTTCTCAGGAAAAGGGGAGGTTTCCTTTTTTTTTTTTTTTTTGGAGCCAGCAGAAAAGGGCTTCTAATTCACCTCCTAGAGAGAGTAAAGCTCAGAGAGTGGCAGAACTGGGGCCTGAGCAGATTTCCTGCCTTAGCTGAGACCTACCTCCTCTGACCATAAAATAGGGCATTGATAGGGCATTGAGTCTTACAGCCTGAGACTGGGCTCAAGGCTCACTGGGTCTGGGTCTCTGTTTCAGTGATGTGGCCGTGGAACTGCCCTTCACCCTAATGCACCCCAAGCCCAAAGAGGAACCCCCACATCGTGAAGGTGAGCAGGATCTGTGGGTCACTGGAGTGGGAATTTGCAGGTTGCTGACCCCATTCTCCACCAGTGCTGTGTTTCCCCATCATCCCATCTCACTCTGGGTTAGCCTTCAGGCCTGGGTTACCTTTTTCCTCAGCTCCCCAGGATCTGTTGTGAGGACCACACTCCTCTATTTGCATCTGACTCCCCCAAGAGACAAAGAGGTCTGACTCCTTTGTCCATGGAGAGGCAGGCTGGGAGTGGAAGGGTCAATGACCAGATTGGTCATATTTCCTTAAATCAAAGGCTGTTTGAGTTGAAAGAGACAACTCTATAGTATGTACCACAAAGAAAGAAAAATGTTCTCACAATTAAAGTATCAAATGCCATTGGTTGTAAAACATACCCCAAGTTCAGAGATGTGAAATTGTGAGGAAAAAAAAAAAAAAAGGGTTGTCGTAACACTTCGTGAAAGCCCCGTACTTAAGAAAAGAATCTAAGTCATGTGGGAGACATGCCAAAGGAGTAGGGTCCAGAGGTTTTTCTGTTCTTCTAGAACTACAAGGGGCCTCCTTGGACCCTCCTGGACCTTCCTTCCTGCCTTTAGGATGATTTGGGGGTGTTTTTGAGATCAAGGAGCAACGCTTCTTCCCCACTTCCCTTCTTCCCTAGCCCTCCCCTTTGCCCTGGAGTGGGGAGCTGTACCCACCTGCCCCTGTGCCCACTCACCACTAACCCACGGGCGCCCGCCCACCCTGTGTTTAGTTCCAGAGAACGAGGCGCCAGTAGATACCAATCTCATAGAACTTGACACAAAGTAAGCCAAACCCTGCCTGCAGACGTCCGGGGGGCGGGCCTTGGGTGGTGGGCGGGGCGATGGGATCATTTGCATATATGCTTATTAACCTCTGAGGAACAGCTGATCTAACCCCGTCTGCTGAGAGCCGCCTCTGCTCGCCTCTTCAGCAACCCGCTTGCCTGCATGTGACTTGAAGGACCCTCCGTGCCTGTTCCTCTTCCTCCTGCCTTGGTGGGGTCTGTCTTCCTCCCTCGTCCTTGCACGTCCGTCCGTCAATCCGTTCATCCGTCCACAGCGCCTGCTCGGCTCTCACAGGGCTGGTTCGGTTCGCGGCCCTGGGCTGGGGCTCTCCTGCCCTGCCAGCGCCCAGCCGGTGGAATCAGGCTGTGGGGTGGGGAAGGTTCTGGGGCTCTTGTTGCTTCTGCCTCCTGAGGACCGATGCGGATTTCCCTGCGGTCAAAGGCCATCGCCTCACCGGACAGTGGCCCGAGGGGGAGGACCTAGGCCGACAGGATGAACCACCTCCAGAGCCAAGCAGCTTTCTCTCTCCAGCTCCAAATTCACCCTTTCCTTGTCCCCCAGGGGATATTTGGGATGTGGTGTCTCAAGCCACCCCATGAGGACACCTCATGAGGCTGGCTGAGTTCTGTGGGGCGGGGGACTTGGGTGGGCCTAAGTGTACATGTTATGTGATAGAACAGAACTCACTGTTCTTAAAAGCGGTCCTCAGTCCAGAAACCCCATTCAGGCACCTCCTTTCCCCACCCACCCTTCCCTCTGCCCCACTATTTAGATTTACTGCCCCCAGACCCCATCCTATCCAAGATCCCTCAGGATAGAGTGTGAGCTGACAGCTCCCTGGAGAAAGGGCTCTTGTGGTTTTTTCTTCCACTAAGCCAAGCCCACACCATCCTGTGCAGATACAGGAATGCTTCCTGAGGGTAGTTCTTTGGATGGGTGGTGGGGTTTCTTGGGCCTGTTCTGAGGGTTTCAGCATAGGCTATGAAACTACTGGGCCTGGCATCTCACAGTGGGAATAAGTTCTTCCTCTGGCCCCAGCCCAGCCACACTGCACCTCCATCCCCATTTGATATCCGCCTCGCACCCCCAAATCCTTAAGAACTGGGTCACTTCCCAGCCCTTAGGCAGGAAAGTCAAACCCACGCCTCCCTTTGGTATTTCCATGACTAGCTGGAGTCCAGATACAACCAGTCCCACTGTCACTGGAGGGCATCTGGATGTACCAGCCTGGCAGGCCTTTCTGCCCAAGGTCAACCCTAGGGGCCAGCCTCTGAGTCCCATCTGACCCTCTGGATAAGCCTACCCTCCCTGCCATGCAAACACATCCCGTTTTGCTTGTCTTTTCCACCAGCGATGATGACATCGTGTTTGAGGATTTTGCCCGCCAGAGACTGAAAGGCATGAAGGATGACAAGGAGGAAGAGGAGGATGGCACTGGTTCTCCACAGCTCAACGACAGATAGACTGGGGCCAGCCCTCCCTCCGGGCAGCTCCGGGTCTGCTCTCCTGCACTAAGATGCTTATTCGTCTTCTTCCTGTTCTCGTTCCCCCCTCCCCTTTGTTCTTCTAGTTTCTACCAGGGGGCCCAGTGTTCTTCCAGGTCACGGTGGTGAACCTCTGGCCTCAGGATTGGCCCCACATCACCATGCCAACAAGGGTCACATGGGCCACGTTCACCCCTCTCACCCCTGTCGCGGGGCACCCCTCCAGCCCCTCTCTTTTCCTGCTGACCCCCCAGAAAGGCCATCCTGGCTCTGGCCTTGGAATTTGACTTGGGATGGGGAGCAGAACAGGGAGTGTGGGGCATAGGGCTTGGAGGGGTGAGGTTGAGGGCTCAAGACGTGTGAGAGGGTGCCCACAGTCCTAGGTGGCTAACACAGTTCTGGCAGCTAAAAGATGACTATGCTGAGGGCCACCCTCTTCTGGCTGGGAGGGGCACACCTGTGGATAGATTCTTACTGCCTTCAGGCAGTTGAGACCCATGAAACACCTCTCTGCATCCACCCCTCCGTCCCCACCCTACATGCCTCTGTGTCTGACAGTGACCCTCTGTGTCTGTGGTGATGGTTTGCAGACCCCAGGAGTAGAGAAAAGCCACCAGACTGGCTTTCTCACCAGCAGTTACTCAGTCTAAGGCAAGCTGTGTGAACTAGCCCATCTATTTCAGTACTGTCAGGATGTAACATCCTAGCCACCTTGTATCTTATGTGTGTGTCCTGTCTGTACACATGCACAGAGAAATAAGGGAGGGGTCTTCAGAAAGCACCAACCGGAGGTAGAGTGAGCCCAAGCTCTTGGGGAGGTTTCCCGAAGGGTGGCTCTGAGAGATGGGGTCGGAGTAAGAAGATGAGAATCTGCTCTGTTCCCTCCTTTGCGGACGTAAGAGCAATCGGTGATCCCTCAGGAAGTAAGGCTGGTGGTCCAGATAGGGCTGGGGACACCGGTATCCTCCGGCTTTCCCTTGCGGTTCATCCGGGCTGAGCTGGGCTGGCCCTGCAGGCTGGGAGAGAGCGCTCGAGGCCACTATGCCCACAGTCAAAGGGGCTTCTTCGCAGAAGGTGGCATGGTCCATCAAGATGCCGTCACCTGAAAGGAAGGGGACTGCCAGGTAGCAAAGAACCCTTCGTTTCCTTAGGGAGCTGATGACCCTCCGCCATTCCCAGTGTCATGGATACTCACTACCCATTGGCTGGTGTTTTGTGTGATTGAGACCTGGGGTATTTTTAAGCAATAGAGTGGGCAGATGATGAGGTAGAAAGTGTTAAAAGGTATTCGTTCTTGTCTGACCTTTAAGGCCCACTTACTGTGTGACCTTGGGCAAGTTCCTTTCCTTCTCTGGGCCTGAGTTCTTCACCTGGGGTTTGACCAGATAATCACAAAGGGACCTCCCGGCTCTGGCCTCTAAGAATCTGTAAACCTTAGAGCTTCTGGTATGGTAGGTGGAACCAGAGCCAGACCACTGACTCTCGTTTGTCTGCCGCCAGAGGTGATTCATTGGTAGTGGGGCCCTGGAGAGCTTCTAGCCACCGCCTCCCCAGGCCTGAGAAGGGCCCTTCTTGGGCCTCTGGAGGGTCATCTGATGTCAAGCTGTGGCCATAGCTAGCATGAGCTGCTTGGCCCTAGTACCTGAGTATTACAGAATGCCAAGCTCGGATTTGCTTATGACAGGGCTTCTGGTGCCTCACAGCTCCCTGTGGATGGCAGACCCCCTGAGGTTTACCTTATACCCAAGCAAATATATTGCTTAGCAGGGCAAGGGGATCTCTCCTCCATCCCTGCTCCCTTTTATCTCTGTCCCATGCTTGCCTGAAAAAGGAGACAACAAACTTTTATTATGCTAGTTGGGTCTCAAACTCTCCAGCCCCTCCTGGGGTGGGCTGCGTAACCATTATCCATGGCGAGATTACCCAGTTCACAGGCCTGGCACTGCACCTCAGCCCTTCCACTTCTGAATCTCATGAGGATCTGAGGCTAGGGACTCCCTGCCCCAGGTCAGGACCAAGTCAGCTTGGGGCAGCTCTACTCTCCTGGCCATCCCTGGGGTCCTAGCTGTGGATGCCCCAGGCATCCAGCCTCTACCAGAGATTGCTGGCAGTCCGCACCTCACTGGACAGCTGAAGAGTTGACGAAGGGCTGGAACAGCATGGGCCAAGCATATGCTCTCCAGTGTCTTCCTCTGGAACCTTTGAGGCTGGTACGAGACCCTTTAGGATTTGAGGTGATCGATCACTCCCCTACAAACCTCTTCCTCTATCCCTCACCTACACACATGAAAGATTTGTCAGCCTGGTTACTTGAGCTTCTTCACCTCAATACCACACTCACCCTTTGGGCTTTATCCCAGTATTTTAATGGAAATTTCTCCAGCTGTGGGAAGTATCATAGCCCCATCTAGACTTTTACTCTTTGGGCCCAGGGCTGCAGAAGGGCAGTGGTCAAGTTCATTTGAATTTGGCTTCACCGCTCTTGGCTGATGACTTCTGCTCAGTGCTGGGCACTCGACACACAGAGATAGGTCAGTCCCAGCCCCTGTCCTCAGAAAGCTCATGGTCAGGTGAAAGTTATAGTGGGAATAGGTAATAAGAGCCAAGTGCTTTCAGGGCTCCTTGGCTGCTGCTAGTTCGTATGGTGCCTTGCTGTGAATTAGAAGCAGTGCCCCTTCCAGGTAGATTCAACCCATGTTAGAATGCAAAACTTTGTGAATGGCGCATAGATTGGAGTTCAGCCCCACCTGCCCAGCCCAGGTGCCATGCTCAGGCCAGAGTGTTTCCTTTGGCCTCTTCCTGGGAGAAAGACCTAGATCATCTTTCAAAGCTTCCACTCCAGACCCCACTCCACCTGCGGCCCCCAACCATGACCGAGTCCTTCTATGCAGGGCCCCTCTCCATCTGGAGTTTAGCCTGTCTGGAATCAGGTGAGACCTTGGAGTGAAATTGGGGGTGTAGGAGCCCCACTGGGCCCCAGGCGCCAGCCCATGGTATTGGCTCTTTCTGTACACACATTTGGGCTCTATGCTGACCACACAGCTCCACACTGGTACCTTCCAGTGGGTCTTGTGGATGGCATATACATAGCAATCTGGGCAGGAGGAAAGAGCATGGCCCCAGGTGAAAATCTACAGGCAGAGGGCCAGTGGGGCGTCCTCAGCACTACAACTGTGAGAAGAGTTCAGTCCCCATGAAGATAAGGACTGAGTTATTTGGCTGGACTCCATGGGCCGCCTCAGCCTCAAGGCGCAGACAGGTGAGCGTGGGCCCACCAGGGGCTGGTTCAGCTGGGTGTATTGCTAATAAGCTGGTTCCCACATGGTGCCATGAAAAGCATGCTGGCCTGGAAGTCCACAGTGCCTCCTGCCCAACTGTCCCCAACCAGCTGAGTAGCCTTGAGCAAGTCACTTGACCTCTTGGGCCCGGTGTCCCTAACTGTAAACTAAGATCGTAATCCCTTCCCCGCCTGACTTAAGGAATTGGGAGGCCCAGAGGAGATGGAAGTCAGCTCTGGAAGTTGCAAATGGCTGCACAGGCTGTGGCACTGCCACTGCAGGGGAGCAACCCAGAGTCACGTGGGAAGGTCACTGTGGGCAGAGTCCTCCTCCCAGCAGTCTTCATCTCTTGCCCCCTTCTCATTTAGGCAGATGTCAGCCAGAATGAGTGCAGTCAGTTTGGCTTTGGTGCCTCAGCTGAAAGAAAAATCCAGACGCAATTCAGGAATGCCTCGCCCACAGATAGTGGTCCCAGAGATCCTGACAGAAAGGATATCAGCCATGGATATCAGTGATTGAGCTGGGGGGGCATCTGGACCGTCCCAGGCCTGGTGCCACCCACACCTCCTATCTTTCAGATCCCACAGAGGCCAGGAAGCCTTGGCTCTGATCCCAGGTTAGGGAGAGCCCCTAACCCCCAGGCCCAAGGAGGGCTGAACCACTATTCCATCTAAGAACCCCAAGGGTGAGGTGGAATAGAAGTTGCCCTTCAAAGTAGAAGGTCCTCTCCAGCATCAGACACAGCTGCTAATGCTTGGTGACAGGAGGGATTTGGGCCCAGGGAAAACCCAGGCCTCTTTCCCTGAGAGCTGAGCCCTGATGACCTGTACCCAGTGGCTCCAGTATCCCACAAAGGCAGCTTCTCTCCTGCCAGTGACTGGGGACCAGACATCCTCCACCATCCCAGAGGAAGTCATTGGCCCCAATCTTGAACTGTTATTGGGTCTCGTGGGCAAAGGCCTATATCTGTTCTGATGTTTTTAAAGTCAGCAGGGACCAAAACAGACCCCCCCTGACCCTCATGCATATGCCTGCACTGAGCTTGGCATTTTGCTTTTCTTGTCCAGGCAGGTCCATCGCTTCTGTCCTCCCTCCAGGACTGAAATGGCCTACCTGTGGGGCAGGATCCCCACCTCTCCCACTCCCCTGCAGTGTCCCTGCACAGTGGCTTCAAAGGCCCATTGAAGGGGGAGCATCCCCCCTCCCCCTGCCCGCAGGACTCTCTCCCAACTCCTCACTCTGAATGAGAAATCAAAGCACAGGTCCCCAGGACCCATGATCTATAGACACTCTGACACAGTGGTTTTCAAACCAGGTGCTGTGGAACCCCTGGGTTTCACAGAGCTTTGTCGGGCTGCTAAGGTGGGAAGATGGGGGGTGGAGGCAAAGCCTAGATCTCCAGCTCTCCCCCCATCCCCACTTCCACCAGGACAACTCTGCTTTTATCTGTCTTGCCTATTGAGGTTTCACCTTCAAACTTGTGAAGGAAAACTTCTTCAAACCACCATTCTAAGGTTTGATCTTCAACCAGCAAGCATAGGTTCTATTCTTGCTCTTCATGTTGGAATGGCTCTAGCATTCCAATACAAAGTGTCTTTGTATTGGAACTTGGGTCGCAGACCCAGGCCCAAGCATTTGCTCACACACACACACACACACACACACACGTGTGTGTGTACACATTTGATGGTTTTGTTGCTCACCCACCCTGAAGCTCTGGCCTGAGTTTAATTTGGGCAGGGGCCTGGTGCTCAGTGAGGGTGAGTCTTACCTTGATATCAGCCCGTGCAGTGTGAGGGACTGCGGAACAAGGACTTAGGCCCAGCCCCCACCCCATGACTCGTGTCAGCACCCCAACTCCCTGCCCCAGGCCACATGGTGGGAGAAGGAGAAACTAGACTCAGGTTCCTCTTTACATACAGCCAGATGGATGGATGTCCAGATTTTTTACAAAACAAATGCTGAAGGAGGGCTTCATGACAGAAGTCCCTCCTGTGAGAGCATTCCCCTCCAGAGACTTTTAAAGCAGCAAGTTTCCCTTGAGCAATTCTAGTAGGATTCCACTCCCACATCTGTGGACAAGCAAGTGTGTGGGCAACAGAAAGGTGACTGAAGAGATGCTGGTCTCCCACCCACAGTCTCCCATATTCTTTCTCTGCCAGCCTGCCTCTCTGCTTGGGCCCACGACCAGGGCTAAGGGGTGGGTACACTGGTGAGACCTGGACCAGCCCTTGACACAGAATCCTGTATGGGCCCACTGCTGAGGGAATTCTATGGGGAAAATGTGAAGGTCAGGGCATAGCCAACCATGTGGCATGGGAGAAAGTGTTCTATGTTCAGTCTAAGCATGCCCTTGGAACCCCACTGACCTCAGTCTCCCCATGTGTAAGATGGGGCTAGTGCCAGGCTCTGCCTTCCTCACAGGGATTACAGCAAGGAAGGGTCATAGGTGGGCATGATAGGTAGTGTCATATGAGACGGGATCTGCACAAACTTGGGGTGTGGTCATGGCTTACACTGCAGATCAGCAGACTGCTTGGGGGAATGATTATGAGATGTACCATCTTCCTGGGGCATCTCTGCTTGGTGTTAAGGTCTAGCCACAGACACTATGGGAGACGTGTCTCTTCCTATCCAATGGGAGCCAGCATTGAGCCTGGCACAGTGACTGTGTGGATCCTGGATGCAGGGAGTGACAGGTAGCTGGGACAGGTCTCCAGGTCTGTGGCTCTTCTGTTAAGTGATTATTTTGTTACACCCTCATTCCTGGGCCACCTGCCAGGTTTATCTGTTGTACCTGTGGCATTCCTTATAACGTTAGATAAGTTATTACAGTTTATTCAACTCTAACAGGACAAATGAACAAAAGAACCATAAATAAGAGACCATTAAAGGTCTTTTGTGACAGATCCTGGATGTGCTTTCATTTCTGTCTCATTAGCTCCTAGTAAGACACAGACCAGTAAATTCTCTCCCTGCTGCCCTGGAATGGTGGACAGGACCTGTGACTGGGTCAGGTGTTTTCTGTGGCCCGAACTCCAACCTGGTTCCTGCACCCTTTTTGGAAACTGCCAAAGAGCTTTCTCCCCGCTCTGCCATTTACCAGTATTATGGTCTTGGGGAAGTTGCCAAACTTCTTTTCCCTCTCAGGCATCACTAGATCCCATGACCCCTGGTATGCTCCTCAGGTAAAGTTATCCCATATTCTTTTTGGCAACACCAACCACTTCAACTGGAATCCTACCCCAACCCCAGACCTGGTTCTTATTCAGTTCTCATCTCCTGCTCTACTGGGTCTCCCTGAAGTCACTTCACTTTCCATGACTTACCCACTGTCTGTTCCAAAAGAACACATGGGAGGAGTGGGGATATATGTGAGGAAGATTCAAAGTTCTACATGATAATGTGCTGTATTAACACAAAAGAAAAACGCTGATGAATGTAAGATGACTTTCCCAGAAAACTGATTATGTATGAAAAAAAATTTTTTTTTACATTCCTCCAAAATAATGTGCAACCTAGATCAAAGCATTGCCCTCCTGGTTAACCAGAAGGTGGTCTGTTTCCTCTGATGCTCCCTTTAGGCCAGAAAAGGGTAGTGGGAAGACACTGACATTTGAATTAAGAGACCTGAGCTAGGGCTTTCGTTTTGCCCTCCCTCGTGGTCTATATCAGTCTGAGTCCAGAGAAATACCCCATGCCTGTATTTCAGGAGCAGGGATTTTACTGATGAAACTGGTTATAATATTGCAATAGTTAAAAGGGCAAGTGAAATTGGAGGTAACCCAGAGATCAGGTGCAACTGGAAACCACTACCACCTGGAGGTTGGAAGGACAGGGAGAGGAGTTACAGAGCTAAGGAACTAGGGACATTGAGGGAGAGGGTATCTGAGGAATTCAGACCACCATAGAAACACATCTGTCACTGGGGATGCTACTCAAAGCAGAGAGAGTAGGAGAAATATTCTGGTTTCTCCTTTCTTTCTGCCCTCCAACATCATGCCCATGCCTACTATTGGCAGAATCTAATCAAAAGCTAATTTTCAAGGAATCTTAGGATATGTGGTTTGCAATGGTTGATGCCCTGCAATACAGAGCAGGGGAGGATCGTGGGATTAGATCTGAGACCAAAGAGCAAATCAGCTCTTCCTCGAATCTTCTCATCCAAAAAATAAAAATAATCATATTGGCCCGGATACCACAATTTGAGGAGTGCCCTGACCTCTAAACAGGACTGTAAATGTCGGGGGGTGGGGAGAGGGAGTATTTGTTTTTGCCTCTTAGCTTTGAGCTTTTCTCCTGGTGTCACTGTCTTCATGGTGCTTTGGGACTTCATTTCTCTTAGCTTTTTTAAACTCTAGAAAATCAAGATAAAATGGGTAGGAGTTTCAAATTATAGCCAAGAGAGTAAGTCCACTACAGCCTATCACTTCAACTGATTACATAAAAATTCCTGACAGAAGTACTAAACACACTATCTAATGACTCTGAAAATTAAACAAAAGCAGGCAGATGGTACATAGGAGTCAAAATTTGGAGAAGTAAGCTGCATGGGGTGCATTTCCTTTTTTTCTCTCTTTTGTGGATTTGTGCTGAGGTTAGAACCACCACCAACAGAAGGTGAGAGAACTTAGGGTCTGAACCTAAATTAGTTGATTGCCTCTTGAAACAACAATAGCAAAATCAACATTCTTTGAAGAATTATAATGGGACCCCAGAGTCTAAACAGTATAACATTTACAGTGTCCTTTTCAGATATAGTAACTTGAAATTATGCAATATACAAAGAGCCAGAAAAACATGACCAAATATCAAGAGAAAATACAATCAACATATGCCAACTTTAAGAAGACTTAGATGTTGGAATTATAAGAAAAGATATTGTGGTTGATTATAACTTGAAATGAATGGGAAGATAGTTCTCAGAAAAGATATAGGGGTGCTTGGGTGGTTCAGTTGGTTAAGTGTCCGACTCTTGATTTTGGCTCAGGTCCTTATCTCACAGTTTGTGAGATCAAGCCCTGCATTGGGCTCTGCATTGATAGCATGGAGCCTGCTTGGGATTCTCTCTGCTCCCACCTTCTCTCTTAAAATAATAATTTTAAAAAACCCTTTAAAATAAAAAGGGATATAGAAACTTGAAAATGAGCTAAATAGAAATTTTAGAACCAAAAACTTCAATATCTGAAATAAAAAATTCACTGGATAAGCTTAATAGCAGAATGGAGTTGACAAAGGAAAAAGTCAATGAACTTGAAGATAGATTAATAAAATTATTCAATCTGAAAAAGAGGGACAACTGAGAAAAATTGACAGGGCTTCAAGGACCTATGACATAATATAGGTTCTGAGATTCATGTCATTGAACTCCCAGAAGAGAGGAGAAAAAGTCTGGTGCAGAAAAAAAAAATCTTTGAATGAAAGGTGTAAACTTACAGATTCAAGAAGCTGAGCAAACCTCAAACAGGTTAAACTCAAAGAAAACCATACATAGACACACATAACCAAACTGTTGAAAACCAAAGATAAACTCTAAATTCCTAAAAGCAGCTAGAGAAAATGACACATTTTTCTATCTTATTCTTTACGAAGAATGATGATTTGATGGAGCTTTCTCAATAGAAAGCATGGAAGCCAGAAGAGAGTGAAACAGCATCTTTAAGTGCTAACATGAAATAGTTGTCAAACTAGAATTCTGTATCTAGTGAATATATCCTTCAAGAATGATGCAAAATAGGGGTGCCTGGGTGGCTCAGTCGGTTGAGCATCCCACTTTGGCTCAGATCATGATCTCACAGTCTGTGAGTTCAAGCCCTGCATCAGGTCCTGTGCTGACAGCTCAGAGCTTAGAGCCTGCTTTGGATTCTGTGTCTCCCTCTCTCTCTGCCCCTCCCCTGCTCATGCTCTGTCTCTCTCTCTGTCAAAAATAAATCAACATTAAAAAAATTTTGTTTAAAAGAATGATGCAAAATAAAGAGATACTCACATGAAGGGAAACTAATAATTTGTCAGCAGACCTGCTCTTATAAAAACTAAAAATTTCTTTTGGTTGAAAGGAAATTATGCCAGAGATAAATCCACATCTTCAGGAATTAAGAGCAACAGAAACGGTGATTATTTGTGTAAATTATAAAAGACTACATTGCTCCCCTTAAGTTCCTTAAAATATGTATTATTGATGAAAGGAAAACCGATAAATTGTCTAGTAGGGTTGTCACAGTACATAGATAAAATACTATACTATACTATATATACTATAATGTAAAGTTCAGTGGGGAAAGATAAAGAGACCTATCTGTAGAGCTTCTGTATTATATTGAAGTGATATAATATTAACCCTAAGTATACTGAGAAAGATTATTATGTATATTGTGATTTGTAGAGCAACAATTAAAATGGACCCAAAAATATAGATAAAATAGCATACTAAAAAATAAGCACATATTCCAAAAAAAGGCAGGAAAGTTGGAACAAAAGAATGAAAAACAGAGGGGACAAACAAAAAAGTAAAAGTGGTAGACCTAAATCAAACCATATCAGTAACTATATTAAATGTAAGTGGTCTAAATATAACAATTAAAAGATAGAGATTGTGAGAGTTGATTTAAAAAAAATCCCACTATATGCTGTCTACAAGAAACCCACTTGAAATATAGAGACAAAGATAAGTTCAAAGTAAAAAGATGGACAAGATAACCATGCAAACAATAATAAAAAGAAAGCTGAAGTGGTTATATTAATAGAAGGCAAGGTAGACTTCAGAATAAGGAATGTTATCAAGGATAAAGAGGGACATAATATAAAAATAAAAATGCCAACTTACCAAGAAGACATAACAATCCCAATTGTATATACATTTAGTAATTGTGTTTTTGAAATACATGAAGCAAAATCTGACAGAACTGAAAGGAGAAATATACAAATCCACAACACTATATCTAAGGATGTAGAAGACCTGAACACTATCAATAACTTAACTGATATTAATCAAATATTTCACCTTTATTAATATTTGATATTTTATATTAATCAAATATTTCAAAACAAAATGAGCATTATTTTCAAGTACACATGTAACATTCACCAAGAAAGACCATTTTCTGGGTCTAAAAAACCTTGGCAAATTTAAAAGAATTTAAATAAAAAAGATGTTTCAGATTATAACAATTAAACTAGAAATTAATATAGAAAAGCATCTGGAAAATTTACAAATACTTTGAAATTAAGCAACTCTTGTAAATGGATCAAAGAGAAAACCACACAGAAAATTAGAAAATCTGTGAATTAAATGAAAATGAAAACAAAAATAAGTAATTTTATGGGATGCTGCTAAATTACTTCAATAGATGCACAAATGGCATTTGACAAAATTCAATATCCATTTCTTTTTTAAAATTTTAAAATGTTTTTATTTATTTTAGAAAGAGGGAGTGGGAGAGGGGCAGAGAGAGAGAGGGAGACACAGAATCTGGAACAGGCTACAGGCTCTGAGCTGTCAGCACAGAGCTTGACGCAGGGCTTGAACTCACAAGCCCTGAGATCATGACCTGAGCTGAAGTCGGACATTCAACCAACTGAGTCACCCAGGCCCCCCTTCAATATCCATTCCTGATTAACAACAACAACAACTGTCTTAACTAGATAAAGGGCATCTACAACAAACCTACAGCTAACACCGTATCTAATGTTGAAATGGTGTGGTAGTGGTGAATGATTTTCTTCTAAGATTGGGAAAAAGGCAAGGATGACTGTTCCCATCACTCCTATTTAACGTCCTACTGAAGGTCTTAGCCAGTAAAATGAGGCAAGAAAAAGATATAAAAGGCCCACTGACGGTAAAGAAATAAATAAAATGTTCTCTATTCATAAACAACATGATTATTTACATAGAAAATCCCAAGAAATCTACCAAAGAAAGTGCTAGAACCAATCAGTGAATCTATATAAGTTGCAGGATACATGATCAATATACAAAAATCAATTGTACTTCTGGATAGTAACATCAATTGGAAAATGAAATTAAAAAGAAAATGCCAGGGGCGCCTGGGTGGCTTAGTCAATTAAGTTTCTGACTCTCAATTTCAGCTCAGGTCCTGATCCCACAGTTTGTGAAATGAAACCTCACATTGGGCTCTGTGCTGATAGCTCAGAACCTGCTTGGGATTCTCTCTCTCTGCCTCTCCCCTGCTCATGCTCTCTCTCAAAATAAATAAAAAACTTTAAAAAATGCCAAATAAAAAGATAGCACCATTTAACAACAGCACCAAAATGGAAATACTTCAGTATTAAAATATGAGCATCAAAATATGAGCATAATATTGATGCACATCTCTAAAGCACAAAATATTGGTGAAAGAAATCAAAGAAGACCTAAACAAATTAAGACATTTACCACGTTCATGGACTGGAAGATTCAATACTGTTAAGATACCAATTCTCTCCAAACTGACTACAGATTCAGTGAAATCCAAGTCAAGATCCCTGCAGGCTTGTTTTTTGCAGATATAGACAAGGTGATTCTAAAGTGTATATGGAGAATTAAAAGAACTAGAACAGCCAAGCAATTTTTAAAAGGAAAAACAAAGTTGGAATTATCTACTACCTGATCTAAGGACTTACCACAAAGCTATGGTAATAAAGACAGTGTGGTAGTGGTGAAAGAATAAACATCTACATTGACGGGACAGAATCCAGAATCAAGAAATAGATCTGCATATATACTGTCAATTGATTTTCCAAAAAAGTTCAAAGGCAACCCAGTTGTTGTCCTTTCAATAAACGGGCTGGTGAGGATGTGGGGGAACTGGAACACTCATACACTGCTGTTGGGAAGGTAAAATGTATGGACACCTTGGAAAACAGCCTGCAGTTTCTTATAAATTTAAATATACTTATATAAGACTTGACAGCGCTACTCCCCAAAGAAAGGAAAAGTTATGTTCTCACAAACATCCACATGTGAATGTTAATAATGCCTTTATTGTCAAAAGCTGGAAACAACCCAAACGTTCTTCAGTTAGAGTGAATGGATGAACTATTGTACAGCCACACAATGGAATACTACTCAGCAATAAAAAAATGAACAAACTAGTGATACCTATAACATAGATCTTAAAATACATTATGCTAAGTGAAAGAAGACAGACTTAAAAGAACAAATATGTATGATGCTATTTATATGACATTTGGAGAAAACAAAACTAGGAAGATAGAAAACAGACCCCTAGTTGCCAGGGGCTGGGATTGAGGGTGGCCTGACTACAAAGAGACTACAGGAGGGACTTGGGGGATGATGGAACTGTTCTGTATCTTGATTGTCAAAATCAACTGTAAGCCCAAAAGAGTGGATTTTACTTTATGCAAATCTGAATCTCAATAAAAAAGCAAAAGCAAAAAAAAAAAAAATAAATAAAGCAAAAAAGAAAGTAAACAATTTATATCACAGACTGCAAATAATATTTACTGGGCATGTGCCATTTGCTGGAACTTATGATGGACCCTTGAAGACACAAAGATAAATAATATAACCCATTGAAGGAGCTCACAGATTCATAGGAGGATAAGGTATGACAACAAAGGTTTGGAATTGCTGTTGAGGGATATTGGAGATGGGGCTGACATGTAGTCATGGCATGCCATGAGAGCACTAAGTAGGGGTCATCAGGTATAGGTGGGGTGGGTAAGATGGAGAATGAGGCAGGCTTCCTAGAGGAGGAATTGCTTCAACTGAGTTTTGAAGGATGAGAAGAAGTTAGGCAGGTGAGGAGAGGCTATGGACATTGGCTAGGACTGGCCTCCCATTCGATATTTGAATATTCAGTCTCAGCACTTTGCACCTGCTGTTTCTTCTGCTTGGACTGATAGATAGATCCTATAGACTCATTTCTTCCAATCCGTCAGGGTAAGCCATCTTCTCAGAGGGGTCTGCCTGACTACCCTAGTCAAAGACATCCTTCCCCATTGCTCTTATATCACTCTGTTTATTTCCCTCATAAGTCTTGCTTGTTTATGGTATAAGCACATGGGCTCTGGGTTCTAAGCCCAATTTGGCCCTTTATTAGCAGTGTGGCCATATTAGCAGTGTGAGCAAATCTTTCACATTTTATGTGTCTGGTTTCTTCATTTCTTTTTATTTTATTCATTTCTAAATAGGAATAATAATAACTACTTCACAGGACTGTCATCAGGCTAAAATGGGTTAATATAGGGGCGCCTGGGTGGCTCAGTCGGTTAAGCGTCCGACTTCAGCTCAGGTCACAATCTCGCGGCCCGTGAGTTCGAGCCCCGCGTCGGGCTCTGGGTTGACGGCTCAGAGCCTGGAGCCTGCTTCCGATTCTGTGTCTCCCTCTCTCTCTGCCCCTCCCCCATTCATACTCTGTCTCTCTCTGTCTCAAAAATAAATAGACGTTAAAAAAATTTAAAATAAAATAAAATAAAATGGGTTAATATATATAAAGTGCCTAGAACAACCCCCAGTTTCTTCCTAGCACAGTGCTTATAGCGCATAATAGGCACTTTATAAAATACTTGAATGGATTGTGAGGAACTGAAAAGAAGGAACTTTCCTATATTCACCAGCAGATGGCGTATGTATGCAAAGAAAAATTAAAACTCGTTCCACTTTGCCACAAATTGGCCAACAGATGTCGTTGCAGCTCTCTGGGTAAAGGAACCAAGACCTGTGACTGAGCTGGCTGAGCCAGTGGTCAAACCCAGATGGGATGATGGACAAATATTCCAAATCGAGGGCCAGAAAGTTAGAATTGTATTAAAAAGCCAAAGTTGAGGAGCTAAGGATAAATTATGTTTTACACGATTGCATATTCTATAGCCGCATTTTCTTTCTGTTTTCTCACTTTACTAAACAGTAATAAGGAGCTAGCCATATAGGCATCTTCTATAACGGCAACCTCAGTTCAATGATGTGGAAGGTTATGGGAGTCAAAGGGAGTGGGTATCTGACGGGCAGCAGAGGGAGGCCATGAGCCCTGCGGGATGTTTCTTCCCTGGTGCTTTGGATTTCTGTGGGGCAAGGACAGTGCTCACAAATCTCTGTCCTCCAGGATTGGGAACCCAAAAGGGAACTGGACCCAACCCCTGAGGGGAACTTCTGGTCCGGTGTGGACAATGGGCCAGAAAACCAATCTATACAAATAAAGGTCTAGCGGGTGTAGTGATGGGAAGAAGAGGTGAGGGGAGGACAGCAGAGGGGACTAGAGATGTCCTGATGCTTTCTGCATAGGGAAAGCATTTCAGGCAGAGGGTACCAGGTGAGCCAAGGTACGGGGTCTGGAATCACTGGGCTTAGATTTTAGTTACTAAAATCTAAGTGGTTTGGTGTAGCTGGAGAATAGACGTTCAAGAAGGCTGGAGGATAAGGTCAAGGACGGAGAGTGTATTAGTTATCTAGTGTTGGTAGACTAGCTAGTCTAGCAGTCTTCACGTCTTGTTAAAAGTCACTGGAGTCCAAGGCCCACCAGCCTGGAACAGTCCTACATTATTCTTGTCCCAATATAACTATTAACAGTGGCCTCTTTCACTCTCCAAAGTTTTCTGGTTTGGTTGGTCACCTTATTTAGGGGCCCCATGTGCTTCCATTATCACAGTGACCCAGTCTTTATTGAGGACAGAAGCAGGATCTGGTCCATCTCACCAGGTGCTGAGGTTCAGGAAGAATGAGTTTTACACGTGGGGACCACAGAGCTTGGGGTTCCAGAGCAAACCCTTCATTTCTCTCAGGGAAGGATAGAGATACTCCCTAGCAGGGTTTCTGCCTGCAAGAGGTTTCCAAGGCCTGCTGGAAGCTGCTGATGGGAGGCTGCAAAGTCCTCCAAACCCTTTGTTGTTGGCTTCCCCTCCCCATTGCCCTCCCCTCCCCCTGCCCCATCTCTAGGCTACCACAGGCTTGGGTCTGGCTTTAAGAAGAATGACCAGAGGGATGGAGATAGAGAGTGAGGAGACGAGACAGCCCTGCCAGATACTCAAACCTAGAGTAGGGCAGGGATGGCCTCAGAGGTATCTTGGGTTCTGGATCTGCTTTGATTCTGACAGTTGGGGTGACCTGGCTGGCCTCCTACACTCTCTGGGCCTCAATGTCCCCATCAATACAATGAAGGGTTAGTTGAAGTGGTCGCATGGGACCAGCCGGCCCTAGGTGAATTGACCTGGGACGGTGCTGAAGGAGGGGGTGGGGATGGTGAGGGAGGGGGTGGAGGAGGGGACTCCAAAGGCCACCAAGCACATTACCACAGAAATATTAACTGCCCCATCGCTTCTCCCAGTCCAGCAAAGGTCATGTCCATAAATTAGGGCCGTGAGTCTGCCAGGCAGAGACTTAATGAAGGAGATGAACTTCAGTGAGAGCCGGCAGGACCTCTGGAGGTCACAAGTCCAGTCCCAGCCTGGACAAAAAGAACCTGGAATCAGAGAGGGGCACGGGGTGTCCAAGGTCAATGTTGGACTGGGCCAGGAAGCCAGGAGCCAGCTCTGCCATGTTCACTGTTGTATCTCTGGCACCCGGCACACAGTAGGGTCTCAACTAGTATTTGTAACGGAGGACCAAATGGTGTGGCAAATAATGCTAAGCTCAGATGGAAACCCAGACCTCTGGACTCTAGCCGGGCCCTTCCTAGTTCCCACAGCAGACCCGAAGGGCATGGGTAGGAAAGGGGCTGCAGAAGTAAAAGTCTTCTCAAGGAGATAGGCCACTGCTTCCCTTTGTTTCTGAGAGGAAATTTCAGCTTTTACAGGGCCACAAACCCTGGTGTGTCTGACATGTTTCTCAAAGAGCGTAGCTGGTTTCATGTCTATCACATTTCTGACTGTTACACACCTTTTCTCTCCTTCTTCTCTCTTTAGGGGGACAAACCAGATGGAGTTCTTCCCCCTGGCACTTGGCCCTTGCACCCCCCTGCCCACCTCAGACTTCCAGCAGCATAAGAAGCATTATGATTAGAGCGGAAGGCTGGTCATTCGATCGATGAGACTTCGGCACTGCTGAGACCGTCTGGAGGGGTGGGTGGCATCAGGGTATCAGGTCAGGGCCAGCCAGACCCCTCCATCTTATCCTTTCCTGCAAGGCCTCTTCTGGGTTCCTGTGGAAGCCACAGCCCTTATCTCCTTGCCCATCTGGGCTCCCATGGGCATGGCTTAGATCTGATTCCTCTCTCTGTCTCCAGTGCCCAGCGTCTGGCACAAAAAAGATGGGCAGAAGGGAGCAAAAAGGAAGAGGCACCGTGCAGTGATCCTGCTTCCCATATCCTCTAAGGGAAGAGATCCCTCCAGAGCCTCCCAGTGAAGAATGTGAGGAATGCAGATCTGACTTATGTACACACACCCACCTACCTAACCCCAGCCATTAATGGTATTCTCTAATTCTCAGACTAACAAGATCTTCCTGCCTCCAGTTCTTTGCCCAGCTGATACTTCTGAGTTTTCTCCGTTCTTCAAAATCCTACTCCTCTTTCAAAACCCTGCTCAAATGTGACTTCCTCTAAGTAGAAGCCTCTCAAGGCTGGGCCAGGGGCCCCTACTCCAAGCTCTGTTTCCTGGGACTTCTTTTCCCTAGATCATGATTAAATAGGATTCTCCCTGGGTCATTAGCTTCTCTAGAACTGGCAAAGTTGTATTCAGTCGAGGCTGAATGGCTGGCTGGATTTGTGGGGGAGGCAAGGCTAGGGGCCCTGGGGACCTGCTGATAGTCCCATATGGCCAAAGGCCACTGACAGGCTGCAAGAAGGATGGCAGCCCAGAAATGACATTTAACGGGAATCAGTGAATGGCACTGAGGTTAAATACGAACTGGCATACATTAGGCACTCAATTAGTTGATTTTTGACAACTATTGATTTGGTACTTAGCTTAACAGCAGCTCTCATATAAAACCCTCAAAGATTTTTGCTGACAATGAACCCACAGCTAACAGCATGCTTTATTCGCCAGGACTCACTGCAGTCTTATGTTACCTTACGAGGGCATATCTTTGGAACTCGGGAGGTGACCTGTTAGAGACACAGTTCTCTAACCTGTGTTAGAGAGATCATTACTGTTTTGTCCTGGGGGACTGGCAGGGCACCCTTTGAGGGTCATTCACAGATGGGAACGTTTCAAGAGAATCTGACCCCCTCTCATGAGGAATGACTGGGAGAAGGGGTAGGGAATTTTCTGGGAACAGATAAGGAGACTCATGGCACCATCTCCAATTCTGTGAAGAGCTATCGTGGGTGACCTACACGCCTGGCCCCGGGGCAGAGCTGCCACTGTCAGGGAGTCCCAGGCAGACACCTCTGGCAATGAGAGGGATGCTCCCAGGAGAGGAGGGAGTGAGCTCCTCATCGAAAGAGGGTGCTCCTTATTGGGATGATCTAGGTGGCTTCCCACTTTACCTCTGAGGTCCTTTTCAGCGTCTAGAAGGCACAAATTCTAAAATTATGTGGCCCTAAGATTCTAAAATACCAGAATTCTAGCCTTCTGCCATGTGGTTCTAGGGCGCCAAGACCATGAATGCAAAATAATCCAGTCTGGGGACCTTAGGGCAGGAGATACGCCGCTTACCCTGGCCCTACTGGCCCAGAACCCACCTGTCTTTTTGCTCCACATTATCTCGAGGGGTCATTTTATCCACACCCACCCCTCTCCACCTCTAGGCTGCTTTTCCTATTGCATACCCAAGGTGCAGGTCTTAGCCTTCTAGCCAGGACAGCATAGCATGGCACAGGTCATAAGGGAATGTCAGGTAACTCATCAGAGGGGATGATATCAAAGTGGCAAATCATGACCCCTCTGTTCCCGCCTGAATTAACTGCCTCTGATTCTCTGTAGCTGGATTTCCTCCCCGAGAGCCTCATCTGATGCTAGCGTTTGTCAGTCCAACTGCATCTCCCCCACAGCCGCCACCCTCACCGCAGTGATGAGGAAGAATGACAGGGTTAAGAGGATGTAGAGGAAGTGTAGGATCCCACATGGGCTGTGGATAACCCCCTCTCAGAGGATAAAAGGCAGGCTGGCTTGGAGAGCAATGCAATCACAGTGGGAAGTCCCTCCATGCCTGCTACATGCAGTCAGAGCCTATCTCTTCCCCCATACGCCAGGCGGAGACACCAAAGGTCTCTGCCTCACTTCAGGGAGGTCCAAAACGCCCTCCCAAGTGTCCCCTCCCACCTCCTTCAATGCCCCAAGGTCAGCAGGAATGACATGGCACCACTTACAAGAGTAGAGTATCCGAGATTATTGCAGACTTTATAGAAAACTGCCCAAGGGAGATCCAGATGTCCTGGGTGGGGGTGGGAAGGCAGGCCTCAGCCAATACGTTGAAGGAGGAGAGCCTTCCTGTGTGTAGAGGCAGCACAGGCCAGCCATTCTGCCTGACCTAGGGGATGAGAGTCAGGGAGAGGCAGCCCCCTCCCCACTCACCAGTTGTGCTTTGGGATCATGCAGAAGGCAGGGCACTGAGGCTCTGACCCTAAACAGGATGGCTTGTGCCTGAGACAAGAAATGAGGCCCCTCACCTCTTCCAAAAGGCATGGGGGAGGGGGGCATGACAGCAAGGAAACCCAGGGAGAAAAGAGTCACATGGGTGGGAAAGGGTGTGTGGAGAGCAGCTCCCAGCCCTTCAGAGCCCCTCCCCTACCTCTCTCTGAGGCCACAATGTACAGGTGACCCTGGCTCTGAGGCCCAGCCAACTACTTTGAACCCCCAGGAGTCTCTCCTTCCTCATGGGCATCTGGTTGGGGCCAGTATGGTTGGAGGACGCTTGGCACCTGCACCTGCCTTGCAGGGCTGGAGAGCTCATCCTAGGAGGAAAGAGGGTGGGCACATCCCAGGAATGGATTCCTCACTGGACCCTGACCCAGTGAATGGCAGAGGTGGATAGTGAATGCAAGTGATGGGTGTAGGAGGGGATAGATAGCCTAAAACTTGGGCAGGAAGATTAAACTCAGATCCGGGTGAAGAGCTGAGAGTCTGGAGATTAGGGACAAGCACTGAGTATTAGGGGATCAGAGAGCCCCGGTGAGAAAGGCTGAGGATCGGTTCCATACTAAGGCTATAATGGGGTATGACTGTCCCGGGGATGGGAGACAATTGGAGCTGAGCCCCAAGCCTGGGCCAAGGAAGGGAGCAGCCTGAGCCAGAGCTGTGGTGGTGGGCAGTATGAAATACATCCCCTTATTGGGGGAGGGTGCCTAACCCTCAGAGTCTGGGGATGTGGGTGTTTGCAGGATGGAGGGCTCAGAGCTCCAGGATGAGAAAAAAGGTTCGAAGTCCACAAAAACCTTCAGGTGGGGGTGCTCTGCTTCTGAGACCAGAATGGGATGTAAGGGTCCCTGAGCCCTGGGAAGGAAGTTGAGGTCTCCAAGCTGGAGATGGGAGTCAGTAATGTCTAGGATGGTTTCCCAGTGAGAGGGCAGGCCTCAAAGTACAGGGTGGTGGAGGCAGTCTCAGGGCTTTCGGATTGAAGGACAAAGTTTCCTGGAGAGTCTTGAAAAGGGAAGGTGCTTTTGGTGGTTTAGGAGGGATGTGTCAGAGCCTGGGATGGGCAAGTAGGGTTTCTGAAATCAGAAGGGGGTGTCTCTCGATCTTTGATGGTGAGAGCTCTCAGAGGCTGGGGAGAGGGGGTACAGCTTGGGGTCTCTGGGTCGGGGGGATGCCATAATCCAAAGGTCTCAGGCCGGGAAGGGGCAAGTCTCGAAGCCCCCAACTCGCGGGTGTCTCATACCCATGGCTTCAAGCCAGACAGCCCCAGTAAAGTCATAAGCTGGCAGGAACAGCCATCAACCCCCAAGGGGTGACACTCAGAGGCCCGAGCCCGGGGAAGTGGCACGGGAGCCAGCGGGGGCAGCCGGAGCGGGCGCGCGGCGAGGGTCGGCGTCCTGCTCATAGCGGTAGTGGTAGCCCTCCATCTGGTCCCGGCAGGCCTCGCGCAAGTTGCGCATCCAGCGCTGGATGCCGCGGCGGTTTAGGTAGAGCACCATGAGGAAGATGAGGCCGATGAGCGCCAGCACCAGCCCGAAGAAGACGTAGGAGGCTTCCAGCTCCGGGCCGGCGAGTTCCACTTCTTCCCCGCGACCGTATGCATCGCCGTCGGCACAGCGCAGCCGAGCCTCGTCCAGGTCCAGGAAAGGCCGGTCCTGTAGCGCCCGCGGGGCGGCGCAGCGCAGGCGCCGCGCGTCGGGTACGCGCTCAGTGGAGTTGCGCAGCCAGGCCAGCAGGGGGCGCGCGGCACAGCCGCAGCTCAGGGGGTTGTCGGCGAGCAGCAGGCGCGGCGCGGGGAGGCCGCCATCGCGCTCGAGCGCGCGCAGCTCGTCGGGGCCCAGGCCGGTCAACGCGTTGAGGCGCGCGTCCAGCTGCTCCAGGCGCGGCCGGCTCAGAGCTGCGGGCGGCAGGCGGCTGAGCGCGTTGCCCGCCAGGCCCACCAGGCGCAGCTCGTCCAGCGGGGCGAGCGCGGTGTCCAGCGCGGCCAGCAGCGTGGGGCCGCCCCGCGCCAGCGCGTGGTTGAGCTGCAGGGAACGCAGCGCGGGCAGTCCGCGGAAGGCGCCGCCGCCCAGCGCGCGCAGAGGGTTGTTGCTCAGGTCGAGCGCCGTCAGGCTGGGCAGCCCGTCGAAGGCGCCGTCCTCCACCACCTCGATGTTGTTGTGCGTGAGGCGCAGCGCGCTGAGGAGAGGCAGGCGCACGCCGCCCGCTGCCGCCTCCTCCTCCTCCCCGTCAGCGTCCCCGCCGGCGAAGGCGGCGGCGCGAAGCACGGTCAGGTTGGCGCCCACGATGGTGAGGTTGCGCGCGTCGGGCGGCACGTCCCGCGGGGGCTGCCGGAGCTCGGCGCCCGACGCGCAGCGCAACAGCAGCTTGGGGCCGCCGAAGCAGTAGCACTGGAAGGGACAGGGCGCGGCGGGCCGGCTCAGCGCCGCCGCCACCAGCAGCAGCCCCGGCAGGAGCGGCCCCCTTTGCTCCGGCTGTCCCGAGCGCGGGGCCATCGCAGCTGCCCCCGCATCCAGCGCCCTGGCCGCCGCGCTCACCAGTGAGTTCGGAGCGCCTGGGGGGGCGGGGAGGGGGGCGGCCGGGGCAAGTCCTTGACCCGGAGCGGCTGGCGGTCGCGGTCGGTCCGTCCGCTGGCTCTAAAGTCCGAGGAGCCTTCACTTTCCTGTCTGGGGCGAGAGGGGTCAGGCGGGGAGCGGAGCCCCCCGCCCCCGGTGCCCTCCTCGCCCTGCGCGCCGGCCTCCGACTTCCGCGGCCGTTCCGGGCTTGGAGCCGAGTGGGCAGGGTTTGTCGGTTTGTCTCCCCCCTCCCCGCCTCCCGGCCTCCTCCTCCTCCCCCAGAGGAGCCTCCGCGCCCTCCTCGCCCAGAGGAGGGGTGGGAGGCTCCGGAGAATCAGAGCTTTCCGCTGCTGCGCTTTCTCTCCCCCACTCTCCAGCTCCGGGGCTGCTGAGAAGTTTGGCTTTCCGAGCCTCTGACTTGCTTCCCCCTCATCTCCCCCCATCCCCCCAGGTTGAAGCTGGTTCCTTCCTCCTCCCTCTAAGGCACGTGTGGGGCGGGGCCGGGCGGGGGAGAGCTGGCAGGTGGGTCAGCACCACAGTGCGAGAATTTGCGGGGAGGACCTTAGAGTTCCCCCTTCAAACACAGGCAGGGGTGAGGGGTGGGCTGAGAAAGTTACTCATCTTTCAGCCTCTTCCTGATCTGTGTGGCCAAGGAGAGGTCTGTGCTAGGAGAGACTGGAAAATCCCCAGCCTTGGTTCCCCCCTCAGCAAACCCAGTTACATTAGGCCTGGCTGGGTCACCACTCTAGCAGGTCCTGTGGGACCAACGTTTTCTCAACCCCATCCTACCTTCACCCAGGGGAGTCAGCGACACCCCCTCCTCCTTTCTTTCCCCCCACCCCAACTCACTGGCTGCTCTGCAGGGAGTTCTTACATCTGGTTTCCTCCACCAGGCTGGACTCCACCCCCAAGCACTCTCCTAGGCCCTAGGACCTGATGGGTGTGGTGATTCAGCTCTTTGCTGTTCCCTCCCAGTACTTGGGCACCCCGTTTGATTGTTCTGCTGGGTCTCAGGATCCTGGGATTGTTAGATACCACTGACTGCCCCTCCTCCCCTCCAGGGTATCCCACCTGTAAATGGTGAATGGGTGAGAGGGTTTGGAGTTCCAAAGATTTGGAGAACTGGAGTAGATTTTGAAGCATTGGGAGGGAGTGGGGTTCTCAGAGGGGGCCATGGCTGAGCTGCTTATAGGTTTGTTTTGTTCTGGATTTTTTTATTTTTTATTTTTTTCAGAATTGGGAAGCTCCAGACCTGATTTAAAGAGATAGGCTCCCGAGAAGGGAGCATTCCTTGCCTTGACATGAATTATTCAGGCTGGAGAGGCTGACACTTGATCCACAGGCCATTCTGGTATCAGCAGAGCTGGTTGGGATGGAGGCTCCACCCTCCCCCCCATAGGAATCAGTCTTTCTCCTGAATTAGGGACAGTTGTTGGATTGACTTCTTCCCTGAGGTTATATTTAACAGATTGGCCAACAGATCAATACCACTTAAGGAGAAGAGGCAGACCCTGCGGTGGCCGGGTCCCAGGCAAAGACCAACAACATCAAGGACCAGGTCTGTTGATGCTGGCGTGGGGGGTGGGAGCTCCCCTCCCCCTTCCATCTCTCTCCCCATTCCCATAATCACTCCCAGCTTTTAGCAGATGAGAACAAGAAGTTGCATGTGCAGGATTGGACATGTCTATAAGATGTACACGCATGTGTACTTGTACATGTAGAAGCAAGTTTGACACATGAACAGCCCAAGGTACAGCCACATGTGAGGAAATACAGACTCATGCTTACTTGAGTGTGCATACACATGTATAGGAAGGTGTGCACAAGCTTGCACATGGTTGCAGGCAGGCTCAGATAAAACTCATGCAAGTACATGCAAGCTCATTCATACATGTAACATACATACATGTTAACATAGATTTGAGTACATCCTGGTATGTGTCCATACATTCATAAGCACATACACACTTGAATATTCATTTTTCTGTTATGTAGGTTCCTGGGTACATTCTCTGAGGGGCAAGCTTACAGACCCATGCATGCAAGCACATGCATCCAGAGATTGGACAACACACCCTGAGCCCATTTCTGCCCTCCACCATCCCCTTGGTCTGTATAAGTAACAGGCTGAGATGTCTTTTCTCATATGGGCACAGGTGCTCAAACAGCCATTGGGGCTGTGCCCTCAGCTACTGCATTCCCACCACTCCTGGCCCATATCAACGCTAAGCCCTAGCTCTGACATCTCCCTAGTGAGAGGCACTGGCTCTTCTTCCTATTGTGTTTCCAGGACAGGAACTAGCACCAGTGAGTGTGCAGTAAATGTAGGTGGGTGGATGGATGGATGGATGGAAAGGTCTCTGCTTCCCTGTCCCACTGCATAGAACCCTTTCTGCCTCCAGCCTCTTAGGAATTACAACCCAACTGCCAAGGCCAGAGCCCCCTCTCTAGGACCCCATGGTGGCTGGTTCCTGGTGTGCTGATGGACTCCTTGAGAAAGGGCTGTAGGACAGCAGGCAGCCTTAGGGGGGAAAGGGGGAGCTAGACATCTCAATTGAAGATGGAGGCCCAGAGAGAACCTAGAAACATCAGGTACCAGAGAATAAAGCAATGACCATGTTTTATAAGTGGGGAGTCTGAGGCCAGAGGGCCAGGGACTTGCCTCAAAGCCAGTGGCTGTCTGGGCTTAGCCTAGGACCTGGCCCTAGGCTCCTTGCCCAGGCCTTTGTCCAAGGTATTGGCCGCATCTTAGCGGGGCCAGTGCAACAGGGAATCTCATCCTGCCCCCAGGAAACTGAAGCCGGCTACAGACACCAGGATGGGTATGGTGTGACCTTGGACCTCTCTCCGCCTCTGTCAACTTCTGGAAAGTAGATGGGCTTCTGAATTCCTATCCTTCTTAGTCTTCTCAGAGCTATTGTGACAATGTGAATGGAAAGTGATTTGCAACAAGAAAAGCCTTATCAACCAGGGCCCGGGGGGGCCTTGTCCCCTCTGTGACAGGACATGGCATTGTCCTTTTCTGGGACTAATTAGCTCCCATGTCATTTTGCCCTGTTTAGTCTTCCTTCTGCCCCCAGCATAGCAAATTCATGATAGGTGGTAAAAGGAATGAATCTCTACTTGCGGTCTCTGTGAATGTCCCTACCCAACCTCCTCCTCTCCTCCCCTCTCCTCTTTATGCAGGTGTTCCCCTTTTCTGTTCAAGTTCCCCTGGAACCAAGTCTGTGAGCTATTTTGGGGTCTCTCTTCTCTGGAGGAACTTCTCTCTCCATGTTGTCATGCATTCAGCACGCAGTAGGTGTTCAATAAATGTAAGTCCAATTGTGTCTGGGGCTGTATTCATTCCCTGATGCATCCGGTGGAATTATCTTAGCTCACATTTTTCCCCACTTGGGGTGCTCTCTCCCCTTCACTCTGTTCCTTCAGCACAGCCCAGTCAGAGCTCACCTTGGGTTCTGTCCCCTCCAGGAAGCCTTCATGGCTTCCTTTTCTCTCCTTTGAATTTCACTTAGCAGTCAGAGGGCTGATGCTCCTCTGAGCCCCCTAACTGTCAGCAAATGAGCTCAGGACTGGTCTGGTCTCCTGTGGTGTCATCTCAGAGCTCAGCATGGAGAAGGGACCAATGGGTGAAATAATGATTTAAAAATCTCTTGCTGATCCTGAGACAGGCAAGATGAGGAGCCCCCATCTACACTTCACACAGCCTCCCAGAAAGGTGAAGTGCTTTCCCCAAGGTTGCACAGCTGACCCAAGCCTGACAGTAGCTCGGGTTTCCTGCTCATCTTCTATGCTGCAGCCCTCCCAATCCTAGGCTCTCTCTCTGTAGAGTGTGACTAGGTTAGGTCCCAGGGGACCCTGTGGGCAAATAGTTCAAGCGTTCAGGGTTTCCTTAGGACTCAGCAAATGAGTCATCCCAGCCCCACCCAAGCAGAGTGACTGCCCTTTGCAGGTTGAGAATCCCCCCATGTCAGCTTCACTGGACCTAGTTCTTGAATTTATTACCACACTAGGCTCCAGAGCCCCTCTCTGAGCCTTCCAAGGCACTCTCCTCTCTAAAGGCCTTGCCCTCTGTAAGGTCCACTGAGCCTTGGCAGGGAGCCTGCAGAGGTTTGGCAATTTCCCTGAGGTCACCCACCAGGTAGTCCCTTCCCCACCTGCCTCCAGCTCCATTTGTCCATCAGAGGTGTCTCAGTGTTCCAGAAGTCTTTAGGCAAGTCTGCCTTCCCAGATCTCAGTTTCCCTGTCTGCAAAAAATGTGTGTGTGTAGACAGGATGATCTTGGAGGGCTTTCAGTGCTGTGCCCCTTGACCTTTTAAGGATGCGGGTCATGGAAGGGAAGGTAATACTGTGATTTGCCCAAGTTGGTGAGCCCACCTTGATGTGTGACCTTGAACTTGGCCCCATCCCAACTATATAGTGCTGGTGTGTGACCTTGAACTTGGCTCCATCCCAACTATATAGTGCTGTAGCATAGTCTGGTGGGGGAGGACGGTCTTCCTAAGTCTGTAGCAGCCTGTGATATCTAGGGCCCCTTTATCTTGGCAGACTCCCTTTTCGTCTGTTCCCCCCTTCCTCTGAGGCAAGTGGAGGAGCAGCTGGGCAGGGCTGACATGACGAAGCTCAGTCATTAGGTAGTGGGGGAGGCCCCAGGTTCTCTCCTCTACTGTAGCTTCTGCACTGGCAGGGAGGGGAAAACTCCACTTCAGGCTTTGCTGTTCCCATTTTTCACTCCCCTCCCCCCCCACCCCCCACTGACTATGAGACACAGGAAAATCCATAGGCCCAAGATTCATTTTCTCCATTGAGTCAGCAGAGGCCACGCTCTGCTTTTGAGGGGCCAGCAACTGGCTTTTAAATAACTCTCTGATATTTAATACCCTCCTCCTCCACTCTGCAGCCTGGGCCTCTGGGGAAAGGCTAGAATAAATGAGCTGGATGAGTCCTCTCAAAGTCGTAAGTGTTCCTGCCTCCACCTCAACCCACCCTCCCCCACCCAGACTCCCAGGCCATTGGGGAAAACCTGATTCTTTATTAGCCTTGCACTGTGCTTTACAGTTTTTAAGTGGTGTCCCAGTCTGGGTTTGTTACCCCCAGGTTAGAATTGAAACCTGAAGTTTAGAGAAGGAAAGTGACCCCATTTTGCTTTTGGTCTTGGTCTACTAGTGGCTGGCTGTGTGACTGTGAGCAGGTTCATGTCCCTCTCTGGGCTTCTCATCCCTTCACTGTGCTACAAGGTGGTTCAGCCGGTGAGTTGCTGCTGGTCCCTCTAGCTGTAAAGTTTTCATGAGTTACTGCCCTGATCTAGGTCTCCTCTCACGGAACTACTTTTTGCCTCCACACTCTTCTTCCTGGGGAAGCTGAAAGGCAGAGCAGACTTAGGCTCAAGGCCAGCCAGGGTTCCAGTATACACACTCAGTTGAGTCAGGGACAGGAGTTGGTAGGGGGAAGGGGAAGGAGCAGGGTTGGGGGTTTTCTTCTCCTCTCCTCCCCTCCCTTCCCATTTCCTTTCCTCCCCTTTTCTTCCTATGTTTTGCAGGTAGAGGTTGGGACAGGTCAAGGGCAGTAGCCTATTTAAATCTTGATTTCCTTAAAGCTCAAGGTCTCTTCAGCTATAGATGCGCTTTGAGGAGGTGAGAGCTAAACTCTCTAAGCTGCACCAGGTTCAGGCTCCTGATAATGGAAGTTAGTGAGGCCAGTTCTCCTGGCTTCACCACTGTTCTGTGTCATTCGAAAAATAGGAATTGATACCTCTGTTGGTTGTAAGAGTGATGCTTGGGGGCCACCCCAAACTAATAATGCAACAAGCCTATTTTATAGGTTTTCTGATTCCCAGTTTGGTGCTCATGCCACTGCCTTGCCATATGCAGGAAGTTGGGGGCTGAGGAATGGGAATGGGAGGGGCAAATGGGTTCTTGCTTAGATCTAGGAGTGACCTTAGTTTGTTTGGCTTCCTTGTTAACTCGGGTCCTCATGATCCTCCTCAGCTACTCTAAGCCTTCTACTTCTAGAATTATAGGATCTTGGAATCAAAGCACTGAATTATAAGAACCACAGAGTTTGAAGGCCATAGAACCATGGTCTGTGTGAATCAGAATGTAAGACTCTTATGGTGGTAAATGAAACACTTAGAACTTGTGGAAGGTTGTTATATTAATGTTCCCCTGCAATGAATCCTGCCTATTTCTATCTATACTTTTGTGATGTCCCTTCCCACACTGACTAGTTTGGCCAGTTGAACTCCTTTGGCTATTGAGACATCAGCAAATGTGATGCAAGCAGAGGATTTAAAAGTGCTTGTGCATTGGGGCTTTCCTTCTCCTGGTCCCCTGAGATCTCCATGTATAGATACGCGGGCAAGCTTCTTAGGGGAAGAAACCAGAAATGAGCCACCCCAGCTGAAGCCCTCTAGACCAACTGGCTCCCAAGTGATCTTCCAGCCAGCTGCCTGAGTGACCCTAGAGAAGACCAGGAGAACTATCCAGCTGACCCAAGCCCAAAATTGCTGACTCACAGAATTGTGAACAAATAAAGTCGATGCTGTTTTAAGTCATTATGTTTTGGAGGGGGGTGGTTTGTTACGCAGCAGTAAATAACTGATTCAGAGGCTTAGAATTAGAATTGTAGAGTCTTAGTCACAGATTCCATATACCCCTACAAGCATGTATCTTGGTTCCTGGCAGCAGAGACTGGAATCTTTGATGTAGCAACTGAGGACTAAAAGGGTCCTGACACCTCTAACCAGTGAGACCCACTCCTTTTCTTTATCGACCGACGGGGAGACCAGTTGACTCACTCACCCTCTTACAACCTGGAGCCTTCCCTCCACCCACAAGGTCTTTTATTCTTTGGCATTTTGTTCATTCTGTCACAAGGTCTTCTTGTCCTACCCCTGGGCTGGCTTCTCAATCCCTTCCCTCTGCTTTAGGAAGCTGTCTCATGCTGATCTGCTTGTTTTGGTCTTGGGGGCTAAATGTGTATGTGGTGGAAACTCATCTTGGTATTTATCCCAGTGCCTGGTACAGTGTGAGTTAATGAACATGTATGTCCTGAAGAAAACTGCCACCACTACCACCAACCTTCTCGCCTTTCCCTGCTGTGTCCCCTTACTACAGTGTTCCTGGATCTGTCCACGGTGCTGAATGTCTTTATCCTTCTTGCCACTGCCTGCCTCAGAATGGCTACTTCTAGAAGGTAAGAATCATTTCTGTGTCCTAGAATTAAATCTCTCAATCAATGCCCACCTCTGTCTCCTTCCCTCCCTCTCCCTCCTTCCCTGTCTTCCTCTCCTTACCTCTGTCCCTCCTCTCTCCATCTCCTCCTCCCTGCCCTCCCCCATCACTCATACAGATCATTAGGCTGCAGTATTTAATGAAAACTAATATGTGGTGATGTATACTAATTAGGATTAGGTTAAGTGGTATGCATCAGAATGCCCAAAAACAAGGGTCTCTTAAAGGATAAAAAAATAAAAGTAAAAAAAAAAAAAGTCCAGATGTAGACAGTCCAGAGTCTGAATGGTTTCTCCACATTCATGAGAACCAACACTCCTTCTAGCCCCCCACTCTGCCTTCCCTAGGGTATAGTCCTCATTCTTTGGTACAAAATGGCTGCTAGAGCACCAGCCATCACATCAGATAGCAAGTGGAGACAGAAGATAAATAAGGGGGCCACTTCCCTTACTTTTATCCAGCACTTTCACTTACATGGCCACATGTAACTAGCTTCAAAGAGCATGGTCAATAAGTCTTTTAACTTGGAGGCAATGTGCCCAGCAAAAGGTTATAGTCATTACTATTGAAAACGAAGGAAAAATAGCTATTAAAAAGTAACTGGATATCTCTGACAGTGGTATTGATGGCGACAGTGACTGTGGCATCCTAGTTGTGGTGTTGACGGTGGTAATGCAACGGTAATGGTGGTGGTAATGGTAGTAGAAGGGGTGATGATGGTGATGGCGGTCATGATAATAGTGATGGTGATGAACAAAGAGATAATGGCGAGGATGGTGATAATAAAGCTGGTGGCCAATATAAGCTTTGGTCCAGGAACACAGACTCACTCAAGCATCAGCCTGGCCCAGGAGAATACCAGAAGATGGACCCAACAGACTGCAAGGTATCTGGAGCTTGCAGTCTGCTCCAAGCCACAGGGGCACTGCTACTTTTCAGCGCATCAGCCGTGAGCCTCTTGCCTTCTTAAGGCCAAGTCACCCCCGAGCAAAGCATGAATCAGATTCCTCCCATTTAGGCTGGAAATAACTCTGGAATGAAAACTTAAGGCCTCAGGGAAGTGAAGCAGCAAGAGTGATACTGGACTTCCATTTATTAGACAATAAACACTGATGGAATTTGTTGTTGCAGTCAGAGTTGGCTTTGCTGTGAAGTACACAGGGAAACATGTGGATATGTAGTCTCAAAAACAGGAATAAACGGTTCCAAGGACAGACATACAGAAAGAGTTACAGATTTGCAGAAAGAAACAGCCCATAGTCCTGGAGACGCACAGACACATTTAGTATCCTAAGGAGGCACGAGGCCGACCCCTCTCCCCAGAGACACAGGCCGTCCAGCCATCTTATTCCATGGGACAACTTTCATTTTACCCCTGGGTCCCTTGCACTGAAGGTACCAGGGACCAGAAGTGACCTTGATGAGGGGGCTCAGAGCTCAGCAGCCAATCAGAGAAGGAAACAGTGTGACCTTTGATACCCATCCCACCTGCAGTGAGGTTGCGCCGGTGTTCCACGGCCTGCCCCAGGCCGGCCCAGGTTCTGTGGCTGAAGGTGACCAGAACAGTGGGACTTGGGATGGAGGGGGTGTGTCCTCCAGGATGTCTCCCCCAGGGGCCCAAGGACACACCTGGAAGCCATTAGCAGAGGAGCCATCAGGCAGCAGGCTCTGGCTCCAGGTGAGAAGGCGTGATGAAAACATGTGGCAGCCTCCTGCCCGCTGGAGATGGAGGGCGGAGGACACCTTGGCCTGAGTAATTCCAGCATCACTCCCCTGGCACCCACCTAGAACGTAAAGGTCACCACAGGCTTTGGTTCTCAAGACGGTTGGTGAGCCCACCTCCTGAACCTTTGACACCATATTTCTTGACCATTCACGGTGACACTTCTCTTCTAGGAAGCCTTCCTAATGACTCCTCTGCCCTCTGCCTCCTTTGTCTCTTTCTCTGCTTCTGCTCAGGGCTCCTCCATGACATCCCCCTGACCTGCCTACCCTTTCCACTGATGTGTGATTCCTTATAAGTGGCACCCCTGCCTGGCTCTAGCTACTGTGGCCCTTCTCCTCTCCGTCCACTGGGAGCAGCTTTATTTCACCGTGGTTTCCGTTGTTTCTTAGTGATTGAAGGTGTTCAGGTCCCACCTTGGGTCTCGGCCCCATTTGCTGCTAATCCCTGGCCCTGGGACGCCTGACTCACTCATTTCCCATCTCTGGTGTGCTGGAGCTCCCAGCTCATGAAGGAGCCTGCAGTTAGACCATCTATTACCACGAGACTAGGCCCTCAAAACTGGAGGTTCTTGCCACCCCAGAGCTGCTTCTGCCTTTCTAGCCTTACGTTGGTCTTTTATCAGGATGGTCTAGTGCTGGTTTCCCCCAGCAGGTAAGGTTCTAAGTCCCTAGATTTCCCTAGCTGTGTCCCAAAATGATAGAGAAAGCTTTCAGCTTCAGGTGCACTGGGTAGCTTCCCCCAGCTCTATAAGGGCACAATATCCCTGGGGATCATTAGGAGCTCGTCACTCTCTGGAAGTCTGTGGGTGGGCAGGAAGACCTTGAAAGCTGGCCAGAACACTGATTGCTGGACGCCCCACATATTCCTGGACTTAAGACAGGAACCTCAGGACAGATGGGTGGACAGCAGCCTACACAGTTCCCTGTTGGGCCAACCCCAAAGTCTGTGCCTCAGCAGCTCCCATGGCACACCCAGGATAAACAGCTCTCACCCCTCCTTAGTGCATTGCCTGCCTATGGTGGGGGCTTCAGCTTGGCTCTGCCAGTATGTCCCCAGCACTGCCCTGGGAAAGGAAAAAAGAAGCCAGTTGGAAGTTCAGAAAAGGAAAGGCTAAAAAGGAGCCCACAATCGGCCCTAATTAGCCACTGGGAGAGAGAAAAGGAGGTCAGAGGCCTGAGTCTACTTCTGAAAGAAAGCACCTGGCAGGCAGAGGCATGGCTGGTCTGTACCCCCACACTACACAGCACGGGGCTTGGCCCCAGGCAAGCCCATCCGACCCTGGCTTTTAGGACCCCCAGCTGGGGAAGGTCTCGACATCTACACACCTACCCGTAGAACTGTCATGGCCCACTCCTCTGAAAGAGGCAGCTGGCTATGGGGAAAGAGGGAGGAAGACGGGAGGGAGGGAAGGCAGTCAGACGTGAGTGAGCATCCACTGTATGCAGTGTGCTGAGTTGAGAGGTTTACATACATGATTGTATTTAATTTTCACAGTGGTCCTGAAATGGAGGTACTTTGGCCTCAAATTTTAAATAAAGAAGTGGACCCTCAGGTTAAGTAGTTGACCCAAGATCACACAGCTTAAAAGGGGCCGAGTGGAGAGTCCAGCTTAGGCTTGTGCTCGGCAGCCTGTGCTCTTGGTGCTATAAAATGAGTGCTTGGAGGGCAGAGCCCTCGCCTGCATCATCTCCTGTGCCCCAGTGCTCGGCCCAGGGAGGGGCAGGCACGTGGCAAGTGCAGAGAAGAGCTGTTGTACTCAACAGGCAGGACAGGCTGAACCAGGGAAGGACATAAAAAGGGGGGGAGGGAGGGATGTTGGAGGCAGTACAGAGACAGATCACTTCCATCCCCTGAGACATCATGCAGGGGACCCCTGGGGCAGCTTTCCTGGGGCTGAGGACAGTGCCGGACTGAACACAGCTTGTGCCTGGCCGTGGGAGAGGCAGGGGAGGAAGCAGTGAGGGAACAGTGCATTTCTCTTTCCCTCTTTGCCACTCCTCCTACCCTCCCGCCCACCCCAGATGGTTAAGCTGAAGCAGAAAACAAAATGAAGAACCTTTAGCCCCTGCTGGAGCCAAGCCACCTCTGCTTAGCTCGGGCAGATCACCAGCAGACCAGCTGGGCCAGGGCCAGGCTGTGGTCCAGAGCGGGCTGGGGGGCATTGAGGAGAGGATACACTAGGCCTCAGGGCAGGGCCACTCTGGGCACAGCACCTTTCCATGCAGGCTGAATCTTCTGGCAGCGGCTGAATGTTCCTAATAGAGGAGAGCGGCAGCAGGATGGGGAGAGGGAAGAGGACCCTCCTTTGGCCCCGCCTATGAGCACCCCAGCAGTAACTGGGGAGTAGGAGAGAACACATTTTGGGTGAGGCAGACTTTACATAGCTGCTGTCTTTACAGCTTTACATCCTCAAAGGTAGTGACTCTCAGTCCTGATTTTAAAGATGAGGAAACTGAGGCCCAGAGAGGGTAAGTAACTTGTCCAAGACCACAGCGTGAGTAGGAGGAGGGCTGAGATTCCACCCCCAGCCGTTTGGCTCCAGGCCTGCTTTTAATCATCATCATCTCCTGAGAGGAACAGCAGAAGCTTGCCTGTCTGCACCCACCAGCAATTAGGGGCCCCTCGGTATTGTGAAAAATGTCAGTGGAGTGTGTCTGATTAGGCTCATCAGTGCCCAGCATGGGACACATGTGTTTTTAAGATGGATCACCATTATCCTTGGCTGAAGAATTGCGTGGGGTTTTCTAATTACAAATTATTCCTGCTGGATTTCATTATGCTCCCTCTTGTCTGGCTTTTTATGTTCTCCATCTTACAAAACTTTGAAAATCATAGTTGGCTAAGCTTATTTTCTTGGTCTTAAAATATACAGCTAAGCTTTTATTAAGGCACAATGTTGTTATATTTTTAACAAGTGAATGTTTGACTCAATATTACAAGAAGGCAGCGATTATTTGAAATTCACCATTCTACATTTATAACAAGTCGAAAGAGCAGGATGGAAATTTACCTTCCTGTAGAAAACCTTCATTCATTTGGAAGGCAGATTTCCACCTCCCTGTGGTAGAGGGAGGTTCTCATTTAAGTGTTTTGCACTGCTTTCAGCCAACGGCCAACTGTTGTAGGCAAGTGGCCTGTGTTAGATCATTTCTAAGTGAGACTTTTCACTGAAGACTAAAAATTCTTCAGACTTAACAGCATTAACAAAGACAGAAAAAGAATGGCTTGTATCATTGAAAAAAGAAGACGAAAATGCAGTGCTCACCAGGACCCAGCAGAAGTTTACTTAAAGGAAGTCAGGCTAATCTCCCCTCTCTCCTCCTTTGGGAGACCCTGAGTGATAAATCAGGGGTCTGTCAGAGTCCTAAGAATCTTGATTTCAAAAAGGCATTTGGAACATCTCCCAAGGTGTTTTTATGGCAAGACAAGGGGCGGGATCAAATAGTGATACTCTAGGGGAATCCCTAGCTGCCTGGACAGTTGGTGGAGGAAAATTGATTAGTGGATCAATGGCAGTCTGGAGGGCAGACTGTAGCCCTGCCCATGGCTTAGTCTTCTGTGCTGACATGCTTGGTCTGATGTATTTTTGAAGGACTTAGATGAAACCAAATAAAACGTGTATCAGATCTGCAGGCAGAAGGGTGACGATGTCAGGTGGCAGGACTGGGTTTCAAAATGATTTGGATTGACTTGATATGTAGGTGACAGCCATAGGTTCAAGTTCATGGAAGTAAATGCTAGGTTCCTATTAGGGCTCAAAGGTTGGGGTGGGGAGAGGGAAAGGAATTATTGAGCACATACTGTGCTCACATGCTGTGCCATAACTTTTGCATAAGGTAGCTCACTTAGTTATGAAAACTCTCGGAGGAGGACATTGCTCTCATTTTTTTTAAACATTTCTTAAGTTTATTTATTTTGAGAGCGAGAGAGTGTGAGAGTGCCACCAGGGGAGGGACAGAAAGAGAGAGAATCCCAAGCAGGCTCCATGCTGTCAGCGCAGAGCCTGATGTGGGCCTTGAACTCAGGAACTGGGAGATCATGGCCTGAGCTGAAGTTAAGAATCCGATGCTTAACCGACTGAGCCACCCAGGCGCCCCTGTTCTCGTTTTATGGGGGAAGAAACTGAGGCCCCGAGAGGCTGAGCGTTTGCTTGAGGTCACAGCTAATAAGCAGAGGAGCTGAGGCTGGTCAGACTCATAGGCCCACCTTCTCACAAAATGTCGAAGACAAAGGAGACGGAGCTTAACGGCAATTATGTGCAAAGAAAAGAAAAACACACGTTTCTGTGTTGTTAGTCCCATGTTGTAATGCTGAGCCTTTTCTGAGCCTCTCTTTTGGGGCCACCCTGGACCCGGGCTTGGGGCGCAGAGGGAAAAACATGTCCCTCCTAAGCAAGTAGAGCTGTTAGGGGAGGAGAACCCAACACAACAACAGGCAAATTGGTAGCGCCGGGTGTCCTCCATGCCACGGGAGCCCTGGGAAAACGGGACTCCTGCTTCAGGGAGTCCTGGCACACTGCACAGAGGAGGCAGTACCTGGCCTGAGGCCTGAGGATGACTGGCTTGTCTGGGAGCCCAGGGAGCACATGGCTTGCGGGTCCAGATGGAGTGTACCAGTCTGGGCACTTCATTTCTTTCATCCTTCAGCTCTGAGCCCCACTGTAAGGCACAGGAAGAATCTGGGCTGAGGAGATGGGGAGGTTTGCCCATTCTCCACCCCCAGCTCCCAGACCAGGAATGGAAGAAGAGAGCAGGAGGGGAGCGGGAGATCTGGAAGGCATCTGGGAGCCAGAGTCAGGGCTTTTCCTCTGGGAACACTGGGAGGTTCTGGGACCTTGGGCTCCAAACCTGCCGGTTACTTTGTAACCATAGGCTGTGTCCACAGCTGTTCCTTCAAGGGCCAGAGATTGGTGCTCAGGGCCAGGGAACATGCAAAGAACAGATGTCCTGGGTGTCATTTGGAAGAGAAAAGGAGGGCAACCCAAGTCTTTGAACCCATGGGGCATCCATGTGAATAGCACGTGCAGAGGCCTGAGGTCAGGGGACAAGGCTTGATGGGCCAGAGATGGGAGGGCAGGAGATGGAGGAGGGGGGTTGCCGAGATACAGTTGGCGAGGTCTGCAAAGGCCAGGCCTTGCAGATCTTGTCAAGATTTTAACCTTTATCCCAAAGGCAAGGAGAAGCCACTGAAGGCTTTTAAGCGGAGAGGTGATCTTTCAGGATCTTTCAGGATCTTTCCTTTCAGGAAAGATCACTGTCACTTTGTGATTGGAGGGGGCTGACTGCGAGAAGACAAATGAGGTGCCTGGGGTACAGGTGGGTGACAACAGCACTGGAGCTGGGTGGTAGTGTGGAGGCGGGAGGGGTGGTAGGCTTGTCACTCGGGGCCTGGTGACCAGATAGTGAGGCAGAGGAGGGATGGCTCCAGGATGTCTGGCCTGTGGATGATGGGACCATCCATCGTGAGCAGAAAGACCAGGAAAGGGGTGGGCAGAGAGTGTGAATTCGGCCTTGGTGCTGATGAATTAGAGATACTGAGGCATCCAAGTGGAGATGTTGAGTGGACAGTGGGATATTTGTCTGGAGTTCAGGAGCTGTGTCAGGGCTGGAAATGCAAAGCTGGCGTTGTCAGTATTTAGGTGGAATCAAAGCTGCCTGCTTACTGAGAGCCCCCATGGGTCCGTTGTCTGCTCTGAGAGGCAGACCCCCCCACCCAACCCTGCCCCAAAGCTAGCTCAGGACTGCCTCTGGGCTTCCACCGCTTTTCCCTGCAGCGTTTGGTCGTGTCTGTCTCCCCACTTCAATGGCAAGCTCCATGAGGGCAGGAACCAGATGTATCTCTGCATCCCCATCAGCACAGATCCTGGCACAGAGGAGGCATCAGTGGCAATTTGATAGTTGATGCATGAAGCAGCTCTCAGAGGAATGGGCTGCCATAGAAGGGAATGAGCTTTCTGCCCCAGAAGGCACATGAGCAGGGGTTCTATGGGACTGTGGGGAGTAAGGGAGATTCCTATACCCAGCAGGTATCCTCTGGGGACCCTCTCTGCCCTGGATTCTAGCTTCCCAGGACCTGAGTCATTTCCCCTAGGGAGTAAGGAGTGTCATTTCCTCTTATCCCTGAGTCCAGAGTTTGGGCTGGGACTCTCTGTGGTTTCCTCCTCCTCTGGAGAGGTTTCTGGAGGCTGTGCTGACCTCAGCAGGTGCTCCCCTCCCCCACGAGCCTCTCAACTCTGGAGCTCCACCCAAGCGTAGATGCCTTGCTGGGGTTTGCAGAAGCTGCTGAGGTAGCTTTGGCCCCGGCTGCTAGGACTGGCCGCCTGCCCTGCCCAGGCTCCTCGACCTCAGCCTTGGCCTGAGCCCTCCTCCCTCCCTAGCCACCTCTGCTCTACCCCACTGCATTCTTTACTGCAGCAGCTTGGTCACTGCAAGAGCCAGAGTGGGTCTTAGCCTGGAGATTCTGGGAGCTTTATAGGAAGGAGGCATACCTGGAACCTGGAGGAAAGGGAACAGATTAGTTGAGAAGCTGGGAAGGGAGTGGGAAGGGGAGGGGTCTGGAAAGGGGCTAAGGAGACACAGAATGTCTCCATTGCTTTGGAGCACCTTCAAGAGTATCTGGCTCCCTCATTTGGCTCCCTCATTTCTCAGAGAGAAACTGAGGTGCAGGGGAGGCAGGTGGAAAGACTCCTCGTGGGGGAGATTGGAGTGGAGGATGCATCGGGCATAAGGAAGCTCCATATGATTGGGGAGGTGGAGAAGGGGAGGGAGCAGAGGGCCCTGGAGGCCAGGGAAGGCCATGGTAGTTGACTGTTCCACCTGGAGTAGGTGTTGGAAAGGTATGGGAGTCCTGGGACAGAACTTTCTGGAGTCAAAGCTGGCTGAGACTGATTTCCTCCTGTATGAGAATCAGCCCCGCTCTCCTGTCTTTTCTTCCCATCTCACTGGGAACTTCTGTAAAATAAGGACCCCCTCTTCCATCTGATTGAGACATTCCTAAGGTAGGGAATAGTCTGGAGGCTCCCTGAGATTGGAGGACTGCCTCCCTCACCAGACTGGGGCCAGGACAGGACTGAACATCCATCCTCCGTCCATCCACAGCACTGGGAGCTGGAGCAGTGCAGGGAAGAGAGGGGACTGGGGGCTTGCCCCTCAGATACGGAGACGCAGAAGGCACCTCAGAGGGGCTTAAATTTGACACAACTGACCAGCACTGCCCCATTCAGAGAGGAGAAGGCGAACCTTAAAGCCTGTGAGATGAGAGATAAAACCAACAGAGAGAATTTCAGCTCCGGGGGCTCAGTCCTTACCTTACAGCGTAGCAGGGCCTGATAAGGTACACGTTGTTAGAAGAGGTGGGAATGTTGAGTTATTCCCACCCTGGCTCGGAGCGCTCAGCCTGAGATAACTGTGGTGACCGTGGTCCATGCCAGCTGGGCTAGCTCTGGCAGCAGACACTGCAGGGGACTGCCAGGCTGCCCCAGAAAACCCAGAACTACGTTGACTTCCAAACCACTACAGGACAGGACTACAGGAACTTAAAGAACCAAAGCACGGCCTTGCCATCTCTTTGTTAATATAATTTTATGCCTGTTTTTTTTTAGAGTTATTTTGATTTTTTTTTCCAGAGTGTGCTCACTATAGAAAATTTGAAAAATGGAAGGTAAAAATAAACACACCTATGATCCCACTATCCAGAGACATTTTTGACAAATTTCCTTCCCGTCTTTTTTCTAAGCGTATGTTCTCCATAATTGTGTTAACACTGCTCTAATCTTTAAAACTTTTACTTTTATTTTTTTCTTATGATTATTAAGGGAAAGCATGCTGTTAGTTAAATCTTTTTTTAATGTTTATTTGCTCTTGAAAGAGAGAGAGAAACAGAGCATGAGCGGGGGAGGGGCAGAGAGCGAGGGAGACAGAATCCAAAGCAGGCTCCAGGCTCTGAGCTGTCAGCACAGAGCCCGATGTGGGGTGAGATCATGACCTGAGTCCAAGTTGGACCCTTAACCTACTGAGCCACCCAGGCGCCCCTAGCATGCTCTTAGTTAAAAAAAAAAAAAAAAAGTATAGGAAAACATGAAAAAGCAGGAAAAAAAAAAACTACTCAATAATCCCATTATCCCATCAATCATTTTGTGAAGACATTGGAATATTTACTTCTTGACATTTTTCTGTGCCCCCACATGTTTTTGTTTTTGTTTTTGTTTTACATGTTAGGAACCGTAAGTACAGTGATTGGCTTACAGTTTGGGAGACAGCATGATGTCTTTATAACAACAACAAAAACCCACCTGTATTCAAATCCTGGCTCTATCACTCATTAGCTGAGTGGCTTTGGAAGTTACTTTCACCTCTAAAACCTTAGTTTCCTCAGCTATCAAATGAGATCAACCATTATCCAGTTAGAGAATTGCCTTGCAGATCTGTGTATATAAAACATCTGGCAATGCATCCCATACTTAGTGAGTCCTCAATAAAAATGTAGTGGACACTTGTCACATTTTTTGCTGCCTAAAACGAATCCATTTTTATATTTTGAATGAATCCCCCAGGAGGTGAAGCCTTTGGGAGCTAGGACCCCACCTTCCATTTCAAAGCTGAAGGGGGCCAGATAACTCTCCCACTGTCACCCCCTGGCAGTTTGGCCAGCCATTCCTGGCTCAGGACTTCGATGTGACAGTTAGTGAGGCTGGGAGGAAGATTCATTAGAATATATCTGTGCTCATGCCATGCAGCAGTGCAACATCTGGAGGTGTAGTGCTGTGGAGATGTTCAAAGGCCATGCCAGTAGAGGCGTTGGGACCAGCTCTTCCTATTGTATGACCTTGGCTGTGAATTCAGGTGCCCACTCTTTTGATTCTCCAGCTTTCTCATCCACTCTGAGATGCCCAGTGGAACTGCTAATAATTTTTTTCTGTTTTGCTTCGTCTGAGTCCATTGCTGTTGCTTGCAACCACAAAGGTTAGTTCCTAGATCTTTCAACAGTGAAATAAATTTCAGGCACTGGCTTTAACCACCAGCCAAAGTTTTAACGCAGACAGTTCCTGGATGTGCTGGAAGTGTTGGGCTTACTGCTGGCCCTTTGGACGATGAACAGGGTGATCCTAGATCTGTGCCTCACTGCTCAGCCCAGAGCCTGCCTGGAGAGAGGAGTTACTCAGAGCTGCTGAAGGCAAGAATGAAGGAAAGGAGGGATTTCTACATGCCCGCTTCCTACAGGCAGCTTGTGTGTGGTTCACTTGAATTCCTAAGGCCCCTTGGACCTCCACCTGCTTTATCCTGTGACTTAAGCAGCCTGAAACCTTTGCAGCTCATTTTCTTCCCCTCCAGACCTGGGTTTCCCGTAGGATGGCATGCTGGAGGTAAAAACCCTGGCTGTGTCCTTCCAGTCCAACTTCCTAAACATTTCTTAATCCATACCTTACCTCCGTCTCCAGGATATCATCTCAGCCCACCCTTATGGGGCCCTTACTCACCATTGGACTGGTCTTCAGGAGGCCAGTTAGGTATCAGGAGCAGGCCCCCAGGGGCCAGCTCAAATTTAACCAGTAAGACTGCTTGCCTGGGTATCTTAGGCAAGGGGCTGCAGGCAGGCGCAGCCCACAAGTAGAACTCCAGAGATATCAGCCAGGCCTGAATCCCACCTGGAGCCTGGCATACTGTCAGTGTTCAGGAAGCATGGATTGATCAGAGACTCTGGGATTATTGCTTCTGTCCTTTCTTGGCATGCCATCGGCAGTGAGACCTGGACCTGGCTATCTCTCCTGCCTCATCTCCCCCATTCCTGCCTTATGCTGTAGGCTCCATCCACATCAACTAGTTCCCTGAGTGTATGCCAAGCTGTCTCACTGCCGTGCCTTTGTACATGCTGTTCCCTCTACCCAAGGCCCTCCCTTAACCAGGTCAGCCTGAAGAACTCCCACTAATCCATCCTTCTTATCAGGCACACTGAATGCAAGTGTTGCCTCCTCTAGGGAGCCTTCTGGAACTGGCCCTGGGAGGCCTCCCTCACTGTGCCCCCTCTGGACCCTGCCCCTGCAGTCCTCTGTTATACTGCTTGGCACAGAGTGTTGCAGGTATATGTCTTCCTCAGAAGGCAACACTTATGAGGGAACTGGACTTGTTTCTCTCTGTACCTTCAGTGCCTAGCCAGGATCTGGCACAGAGGGAAATCCAGGACGTGTTTGTTTCCTTTCTACACACCCCCACTGCCCTGGAGGTAGGAGATGCGGTGGGAGAGGCTGCAGGACCTTAAATGCCAGCTAAGGAGAGAGGCGTGGTCAGATTTTCACTGTTGAATGATTCTAGTGGCTGGGAACCCTCTCATTTGGGGTAAGAAGAGTAATTTTTCAATTTGGCTCTCTCTCAGCCCAGAAAACCGGGGGTTAGTTCTCAGCAGGAACACGAAAGATGGGCCTTTACCTGGGGTCATCACTCCTTCTTTCCCTGGACCCCCTTGCCCTTTCTGCATTCACTTTTAACTCTTGAAGTCTCTCCCCAAAGGCCTGGGGTCTAGGACCCACACCCACTACTCAAGGGCCAAGTGCAAACCCCAATCCCCTGTTATGTAAGTGAATTATCCTCTGTTCCCAACCAGCGCCAGCCAGATCTCCTCCTCCTAATTGATTTAATCTTCTCATACCAGAGAGTTGGGCGGGGCTGGGGAGACAGCACTGATCAGAAGCCAACACGTCAGTGACGTAGGCTCATTAATTACAGGGAATCTAGGTCATGGATTGGCTCTGTGTGGCTCTGATCCTCCCCCTCCCCAGTCATTTGGGTCTCTGAAAGGACATTTTCACCTCCTCCTCATTTGTCAAACCCAGTCCTACAGGGACAGAAAGTTGAGGGTCCCATAAGCACTACCTTTCTCTCAAATCTCCCCAAACTCTCAGCTCTGGCCAGCATTCCAATGTGAGCACAGGGCACAGCCTAACATAATTTATTGAGAAATGAAGAGATGAACAGATGATATAATTTGGGGGTGGGAAGAGACCTTGGTGTTGCCTTTTTAAAAACTTTTTTTAATGTTTATTCATTTTTTGAGAGACAAAAGAAAGAGTGTGAGTGGGGGAGGGGCAGAGAAAGAGGGAGACACAGAATGGGAAGCAGGCTCCAGGCTCTGAGCTGTCAGCATAGAGCCCAACATGAGGCCTGAACTCACAGACCATGAGATGATGACCTGAGTCAAAGTCAGATGCTTAACCGACTGAGCCACCCAGGTGTCCTGGTGTTATCTTTATTTACTTTCTACACCAAGCAAATCTTCACTTTGCAGCTTCTCTGATAGCGGATGTCCAGATCTTACTTGTGTACCCCCAGAGATGGGGGGCTCACTCCCCTGAGATAACCCTTCCCTTGTATGATGGCCTTTCTCAAATGGGGCTGAGACACCAGCCTTGTGACTTCTGAGACCCAGCTTTGCCTCTGGGGCCACAGGGCCTGCCCCAGAACAGGCAGCCAGATCCTGAGACATGGTGATTGCTCTTCTTCAGGCTGAACACTCCTGGCTCTTTCACTAGTTCTTTATTTGGTAGACTTCACATATTACTCCCCACTGTATCTCTTCTGTGGACAAGGCATGGAGATCATCATCTCCCCAGATGCACAGAGCAGAACAAAGACTTCAGGACAGTGTGAACAGGTCAGGGCAGGACTGTCACCTTTTCTGATGTTGATATTAGATTTCCATTGATAGAGCCTGAAATTGATGGAGATCTTTTGAGGCTGGATAGCACACTTTTGACTTAGCTTACACACAGAGTCAGCAAATCCCCATCATCATTTTTTTTTCTGACATTAGCAATGGAAAGTCTCCATGAAAATGATCTTTGTGATAATTAGGAACATCTCCATGTTTCTTCCCCATAATTCTTAACATCTACCCTGACATTTCTCATACAATCATGCAATTATCCATCTACCCATTCACCCACACTACTATCTATATATTCATCCATCCATTCACCAACCTCACTCTCTGCCTACATACTGTTCTACTCAGCTGCCCATAGATTCATTCATGCACTCATTCACCTGTCCATCCACCTACCTACGAACCAGCTCATTTACTCATTTATACATTTCTGTCCACCTGTCTGATCATCTACTTAACTGTTCATCCATCCATTCACCATCTACCAATATAAACCTCCTATCCATCCACACATCCATCTCTTCATCTACTCCCTGTCCCAGTCACTCATACATCTATATTCATCATCCATCTGTCCATCCATCCAGTACTTACTGGGGTTCTATTATATTTTAAATCTGTGTTGAGCATTCTGAGTGATTCAAAACTGAGTAAAATACAGGTGCTCATTCTTTGGGAGCAGTTAAAGCAGATGATGATGAGTACTGTAAAACAGGAACAATGAAAATGCTTTGGGGATTCAGAGGAGGGAGAAGTGGTATCTGGATAAGGCTATGGATATCTTCTTGCCAGGGTAAACTTTCGGGTTGGGCCTTAGTAGAACAACAGTATGTGGACATACATAAATGCATTGGAAGTAATTCCAAGTAAAAGAAGCAGCATATCAAAGATACAGAGAACAGAATTCATGTCTTACTCCTTATGCCCCCACTAAAGTACGAAATACAGAGCTGGGCACACTTTAGTAACCTGATACATATGCAGTGATTCATATTGTTCCTTCTCTGACAGGGATACCCCCAGTAGTTAATCAAGAGTTTGGTCTTTCTCTTTAAGAGGATTCTACAGTTGCCTTGCTGGATGGCCTTGGAGAAGTAACAAAGCCTCTATGGGATTCTCTGAGTTTGGAGTTGAATTTCTGTCTCTATCAGGTGATCCTTTCCCCCTAATTTTAATTATTTCTACTATGTTCTCTGCTCTCTTCAGAGACATCAGCATTTCCACATATCTTAAATTTTATTTTCTTTTGTTGGCACCAATAATCTCAATCCCACCCCTCTTCAGCTGCCTCAGCCACATCCCCAGGCAAGAAATTCTGTAATATGGAGGAAGGGAGAAGTTCTGTGTAAAGGAAATAGCACTGAAGTAGAAGCCAGGAGTCATGAATTCAAAACCAGCTTTGCCACGAGCTTGCTTTGTGACCTTAGGCAAGCCTCTTTCCCTCTGTTTTAATCCTCCCCATAGAATCTAAGCACTGAACATAGCATTTGAGATCCTCTCATCCAATATCCTCATCTTATAAATGGAAAAAACAGGCTCATAAAGAGCATGTGACTTGTTCTAGATCCTATCTGGATTAGTGGCAAAGCCAGAACAAACTTAAGATTTCCTGACTTTTGGCTCAAGGTTTTCTTTACCCAACCACAATTTTTCAGTCTCCAGTCACAGCCCCTGTATATCTCAGGAAGAGCTTCCTCTCCCACTTCCATTCCCCAGGAAAGAACGTGTGTCTTCCAAATGTTTTGACTGCGTATTATTGACGCATGCCTGGGTGGGGGCTGGAAAGGCACTATTTAAGAGCAAGTATTCCCAGCCTGACGGAGTTAATTATGTTCATCAGCAAGAGAGAAAAGAAAGGAACAATGCGCTCTGCTTATCTACTGGGCTTTAATCAAATTGAGAAACGAGGAAATCCATCACCCAGAGGCTAAGGGAGTTGGAGAGCTTGGCTTCCGCTGGCTCTGAGAACTGTAATGGGTTGGGCGCTGTCCAAGGTGCTGACATCTTCACTTACTGCTCTGAGTTGCTAGGAGAGGCAGAGGGACAGCAGCTTTTAGAAGATGGACCAGGATAGAGTAAGAAAAGGTCTGGACCTGCTGGGGACAGGCTTGAGTTCCTATTCTGTCTTCTGAATCTTCCCTTTTCCATTTATTTGTTTATCATCTTTAGGAAAAATATCTCTTATGGCTAGAGTCCTCGGCTGGGATTGAAGAAATAGGAAGAGAGGGAAGAGCCCTAGACCCTTTGCTGTCAGGGAGATGGACCCCAGTATGAGGGTGGAAGCCCTTTCTTGGCCTTGAGGACTTTCCCATATTAAAGGGAGATGTGAGTTATGCTTTTATAAAATCCTCAGTCCAATGATAGTTATGAACTACCTTTGAGAATTTGTTAAAGTGGTGGAGAAACATCACTGTGTCTTTAACTCTAACTCAAGTATGATATAAGGGAGGCATGGACCATGTCTACATGGAGCCTCCAGTCTTATGAGGAAGACCTGGTCTTCCTCTGGAAAATCAAAGTTCAGCTGAGGAGACATGTTCTTGATTTAGAGGGAAACCTCAGTTATAATCAGGGAGACAGGATGGACAGAGACATTAAAATGTGCACAATAACCTACCAAAGAACTCAGATCTTCACGCTTCTGACTGAGGTTTTTGGTGCTAGATATTTTGTGTTAATAAAGGAAAATTTGCTGGTAGAGGTGAGCTTGAGCTGAACTTAAAGGAAAGCAAGAGACTTGGGTCTCTAAATCTTAGGCCTCCTGAGAGTCATGACCATGCCTTCTCCTTCCCTTATATCCCCTTTAGAGTAAGCACAAGTCTTGGCACAGAGCAGATCCTTGTTCAATGTATAATTGCCAGCAGATAGAGAGTGAATGTACTTCCTCAGTGTTTGGGGAGATAGCAGAGGATGGTATAGAGATCAAGGAGGAGGGTTGGTTGGAATGAAGAGCCCGAGGCTAGGGTGGGGGGATAGTGGTGGAGTGATAAGATGGACACAGGGAGTAGCCCAATGTATGTCCAGGTCACTGAAGTACAGCATTTGGAACAACTCCTTCATATTTCTGGAGCTTCTGAGAGACACTTTATTGAATCTTGGACTGTTAAAACTAGAGACTATTAAGGTACAAAATCATAGACTGCTCAGCTTCTAGAGCCACATGACCATGGATAGTTGGAATATTAAAACCGTACCAACTTAGCAGGGCAGAACACAGTGTGTTGAAGTTATAGAAATACTATAGAATACTAGAGCCAAAGAACCAAAAGTCCATATTAGGGAATATTAAAATCCAAGAATCTCAGTGTCAAAAGGGAAAAGAAACCCCAGTTTATCGACTCCCACTATTTGTATCAGTTATGGTGCTGAGAGTATTCTAGTATATTTTCCCATTTAATTTCTACTATAAGGTTTAAGCCATTTATTCCCGTACCTACACAATGGAGTACTTCTGTCAAAAGTTTATCAAACATATACTTGCATAAGTTTCATGACAGGGGAGTCATTATCTGTGTGCATACCTCTACTCCCTGCTGAATGGCAGATAGAAAGTTCTCTCTTATGTAAGCTGCACTCTCTTCCTGTAGTGTCCCCACATTGGTCCAGTTCACGTCCTCTGAGCTACACTGAGAAAGTCTAATCTCCCACTCACATGACAGCTTTTCATATGGCTAAAGACAGTCTTTATTTCTTTCTTCTCTAGGATAAGCTGGTTTGTTCATCATGTAGCTAGAAATGGGACAGCAAATCAAAGAATATCTGAGCTGGAAAGGCCCTTAGAGGTCATTTTGTCCAGAGACTTCCTTTTACCGCTAGGTGGTACAGCATCATGGTCAGGAGCCTGGGTTTTAGAGAGAGATGAGCCTGAATTCAGAATCCAGAGATCCAGCACTAATTTTGTGTGTAACCTTGGGTAAATTACATAATATGTCTGGATCTCAGTCTCCTTATCCATAAAATAGAGAGAATAATAATATTGACACACTATAGTTGATGCGAGCATTGAATGAGATAATGCAAGGGAAGCTCTTAGTGGAGTGCTTGGCACAGAGTAAGCAGTCAATAAATATTAGCTATAATTATTGGAGGTCCAGAGGGGCAGGGACTTGCTCAAGATCACAGGGCAACTCAGAGGCAGAGCTAGGGTTAGACCAAGGCCGCCTGCCTCCAAGGCCAAGTCACTTTCCCATTTACATTTCCACTCTATCTGCCTTGGGAAAAGGAAATAACTCCAGAGGGAATTGGAATACTTTGCTCACTAAATCAGTTAGAATGCAAGTAAGAGAATACCTGATTTAGAGGCTTAAACCTTTTGTTTCCTTAACAAGGAGAGGGGAGGAAGGTAGGTCCAGGTTTGTCTGGTGACTCAACCATGTTTAATGATCAAGGCTTTTCCAATTCTAAGCTCTGAGAGGGACTCCTCTGTGATCACAAAATGGCTGATATGGCACCAAGCACCATGTCTTCCCAAGCGGGAAGAAAGGGAATGGGAGCATAAAAGGTCTTCTCTCATGCCTGTGTCATCCAGGAGGAGATTTTTCCAAGCAGACCATCCCCTTACATCTTATTGACCAAAATGAAGTCACATGTCTACTCTTAGACTACTCACTGGTGAAGAGGAAGGCATTTCCATGAATGGTTTGGATTATCCCTGTGGCTAAGTACCTTGCTACTAAAACAAGGAAAGGGAATTGGCTATAGGAAGTCAACCAGTAGTGCTTGCCATATTTAACTCTGTCTCCTCTCTGGATTGGCCTCTCCTGTCCTTTTCACCTCTGCTAGGGATCCTGCCCTGGTTTCTACCCTTGTCCAGCACACCCTCTTCTACCACATAATTGAGCATCACCCAATTCAAGTCTACTTTGCCAAGCTCTTTCATCTGTTCATGTTCAAGTCTTGTTGTCCCACGCAGTCTGTGAGCATTGGGAAACTAATAGCAGCTACTAATGAATAATTGTGTGCCAGACACTCCTCTGTCCACTTGTAACCAGCTTCCAATGGCTGGTTCCAATGCTCCATATCTCCTGGTGTTTACCACTTTTGTGTTCCCCTCCCACATTGTACCAGGGTTAGTCTGTGTGACCAACAGAATATGAAAAAGTTATGGCATATCACTTCTAAGATTGTATTAGAAAAGACACCTATGGCTTCCATCTTGGTAGCACACATTCTCTTGGATCATTCATTCCAGGGGAAGTTAGCCATCACGGCAAGAGTACCCTTATGGAGAGGCTTGTGTAAAAACTTTGACCAACTGCCAGCAAAAAATGGTTGCCTGACAATGACCACAGAGTGAGCCTGGAAGTGGATCCCCGTTAAGCCTTCTGATGACTGCAGCCCTGGCTGACACTTGACTGCAACCTCATGAGAGATCCTGAGCCACAATCTCACAGTCCACTTCTGGGTTCTCAATCCTCAGAAATTGTGTGAGATAATAAACATGTGTTATTTTAAGCTGCTTCTGGGTTCTCAATCCTTAGAAATTGTGTGAGATAATAAATATGTGTTATTTTAAGCTGCTAAGTTTTGGGGTAGTTTCTTACTCAGCAGTAGTTAACTGCTGTAGTGCTATATTGTCACATTACACCCTCACAACCACCCTGAAAGGTGGAGTTTGTGTCTTCCATTGTGTGTGTGTGTGTGTGTGTGTGTGTGAGAGAGAGAGAGAGAGAGAGAGAGACAGAAAGAGAGAGAGAGAGACAGCAAGCATATGCATACACAGAGGGAGAGGGAGAGAGAACTTTAAGCAGGCTCCATGCCCAGCACAGAGCCCAATGCGGGATTCCATCCTACAACTGCAAGATCATGACCTGAGCCCAAATCAAGAATTGGATACTTAACTGACTGAGTCACCCAGGCGCCCCATTCCTTCCATTTTTAAGATGAGAAAACCAATGCTGAGTGCAGTGACCTCTCACACCTGGAAAGTGGCACAGCTGGGATTTGCCCTCATGTTTATTGGATTCCAGAGCAGAGGGAGAACCTGGTTCTGTTTTCTCAGCTGGAATGTCTGCAGGGTGAAGTTTGAGGAACAGAACAGGAGGAGGAGGTCTCTTTCTCTGATGTGTCTCCTCTCATTTTTTTTTTTTTATTCCATCACATTAGTTAGCAGCCACTACATCATCAAGTGTGTATATGTGATTCTGTGGCAAGAAGTTTTATTAGAAAAAACAGTGGAATTTTGAGAGGCTCTTGAGTAACCTTGGACAAATATTTGTGCTTTTCTAGGCCTTAGTTTATTTGTCCACTATATGGGAAATATAACCCTTGTCCCACATGCCTCACCAGGAAACCGTGAAGATCAAGTGTGAAGGGATTGTGTAAATGTGTAAAATGTGTAAATGTGTAAAATGTGTAAAATGTGAAGTGTTGTTGAGTATGGAAAGGTCTGCTTTGAGTACAGAGCACCCCTGACCCAGGGCCCTCCCAGTCCCACACAGCTACCTCTGCACAGGTGGCCAGCGCTCCCCCTCTTCTCTCCCACCTGAGTTTTGCTTCCAGAGACAGAATATTGAGAGAAGTTTAAGGCCCCGATTTACTTCTTTAGCCTCATCCCTCACCATGACCCCTCTCTTAGGCCACACTGCAGCCATGCTGAACTAGTGGAAATTCCCCAAGCCTGCCAGGAGCTTTCTGTATGCTGAGACTTTATCTGTGCCCTTTCTTTTCCCTGGACACCGTTCCCAGCTTCTCCACATGGTGTGTTCCTACTCATCTTTCAAGACTCAGCTTAGATGTCCCTACTTCTAGGATGCCTCTCTTGACCCGGTTCAGGACCTCCTAATTCTCCCCTTGATTAGCGCACCAGCCTCCTGCCTGAGCTCTTGGCCTCCAGCTTCCCTTTACCACTCAAAGCCCCCATGGTGCAGCCAGCAGCTTTTCTAAAACACAAATCTTGTCATGTCACTCCACTTAAAATAACCAGTCAATGGAATTATCCATCAATCAATGCTTCAAGGGCTTCTCCTTGCCCTCAGGAAGATATCCAAAGCCTTCTGCTGGTACTCAAGGCTTAGTCCCCAGTGGTGTCTCCAGCCTCAGCTCTCCTGTCTCACCTGATTGCCCCACCCAGCACAGTATACCCCTGCCACATTGCTCTTGTGTCATATCTCAGACACACCTTGCTCTCTCATGTCTTCCTATCTTTGTGCATCCCAGTGTTTCTCATGCCCAATCCCTTCATCTTACCTGGGGACTTCCTGCCTAATCTCCTAAGCCAGCTCTGATCTAACCTGTTCTGGAAGACTTTCCTGATGGCCCCAGGAAGAGTTTGTGGCTTCCTCTTCTTTATTCCCTATATGACTACTCATGTTTTTGTCACTGTGTGTCAGCTTGTCTGCTTACACTAGGAGTTTACTGTATCTGACACGTGACTGTGTCCCCAGCAGTGCCAGCACAGGTGCATAGAGCAGCCATGTAGGATTTGTTGGTTGGGTGGGTGGTTGAACAAACAAACGAATGAATGAATGGTGAATGAATCCATCCTTGAACCATCACTTCTTGGTCAGCCCCAGAACTACTGTTTCCCAGGGTAAGCCCATTTTATAGCAAAAGGGGCAGCAGGGGAAGGGACTGCTCTAGAAGGGAGAAAGAAAATCAATAAAAATGTAAATCTAGTTGAGAAAAGCTGTCCCAGGCTGGCTGTGGGGAGAGATAAGGCTGGGCAGGCTGAGCCCTGGCTGACAGTGGAAGAGAGATTAGGGGACAAACAGAGCTGCAGCCAGGGCAGTGTGTCTCCCTCCTTGGTGGCTCCTCCCTCTGTCTTCACCCTGATCCTGCCCCCATGTTCTATGTGTGCCTTAAATTCTTTCAGGGACAGGGGAAGGAAACGTACAAATATTGGTCATCAGGTGCACTGCCTGTATGTTATTATTTGGTCTTCACAACTTTTGGGAGACAGGAAAGAGGAAGGATCAGCCTCACCTTACAAGTGAGGAAACAGATGCAGAGAAGTTAAATCACTTGTTCAGGGTCACATTGTAAGTGGCAGTCAGGATTTGAACCCAAATCTCACTGACTCTAAAACTGTTCTTTTCACTCCACTCCACCAGAGGTCTACAGCCAGACTTCAGATGGTCCCCAGCCTCTGAAATCAGATGCACAAGTGTTTATATGACTGTGTGCAATTTTAATGGAGATATATCTTTTTATCAGTGTCTTTAAGGTGGTTGTCATCCACCCTCCATTACCTCTACCAGGCTTTCTCTGTAGAGGTGGTGGCCTTTGAGTTGAGTCTGGAAGATTGGGTAGGACTTCATGAGGTGGGATGGAAAGCCAAGCAGTGGGGTGGGGATGAAGCAGGCCTACTAGGTAGCGGGAAGTGCCCGTGTTGGGGAATGTTAGGGGGAAAGAATTCAACGTGGCCACCAAAGAATGCTGAAGGTGCTATGGGTTCTTGCTCTTCATTTATTTGCACTCCAATCATGGCTCCTGGCTCCCAGCTCCAGAGAGGCATCTGCCTGACCTGCAACTTTCCAGAGTGGGTCTGCCAAAGGGCCTCTAGGCCAGGCATCAAGATGTTCGTTCTGGTCCCAGGAGAAACTGCTAGATTTTACCACCAGTTGACACGAGCATGGAGACTTTAATGACTTCTCCCAACTTCCAATGGCAGGGTGAGAAGAAAGTGAGCTCACAGATGCAATAGCTTGTGGCTCCTCATTGGCCAGAGGCCATAAGAGCATGGCTCCCTGGAATCCATCAGTCCCTGGGAACCCCTCCAGCCCTGACCTGTTCCACCCCTGGCTCTCAGCCCCATGTCTCTCTTGCGATGACTCCTGGAGTCTCCTCGCCCTGACCAGCCTGGGAGATTTTAAACACAAGGACCTCATTTTCTCCTTCAAAGCTGAGCTTGACCCAGAGGCAGATTCAGCATGAAGCTAATGCTCCTTGAGTATCCGGGTCTCTCTCTAGGCCCAGGAAGGGGCCTCTGCAATGTGCTCAGGTTGTCATATCCTTGGGAAATCTGCAAAAGTAAGATGCTTTAACCACAAGCAGTTAAGATTGCTAGTTCCTTCTACTCCAGCTACTTGTGTCCCAGTTTCTCTTTATGTGAGGTGGTTGGAGGGGCCATGGGCATTTCAGGGATCTGGCTAAGGGGCAGTTGAATTAGGGATCACCTTAATTTGGGCTCATTGGGATATATTTATGTGATTCTCAGTCCCCTCTGTATATAGATAAATCATTGCTAGCTACCTCTGTATAGAGAATGGCCTCTAGGAATCTTCCTCCTCACTGTCCAACTCACTCAGCATTGTGACATCAAGGTATCATATCCAGAGGTCATCTCATAGCATGAATGTGTTTTATGCTACCTGGCCCTGGAAGTACATGGGCACTAAAGAAGACAGAACCAGAAGCGAGGCTGCAGAAAATCCTTCCAATCGTCAGGGGGGGAAATGTATTTTAGAGGTGTGCACAAGAGTTAGTAAAAAGCATGCTATTCTCCTGAATTGTGTGATGTATTTTTTTGACTTCTTTTCTCATTATTTTCAAAGAGATAAATTTTCACTCTTTCTTACCAATTTTGTGTTCTTTTTTCTTTTAAAGAGGGCTCCCCAAAGTTTATAAGCTTCAATTCGCACAAAACCCTGGCTTCACCATTTATATTCTGTCTGATCTTGGCAAGTTGCTTAATTTTTCTGAACTGTTTCCTTTTCTGTAAAACGTGAATGACAATTTGGACAGGTGAAGCCTCACAAACTTCATGACGTGATCCCATTTCTGAAACCATGACTAGAGGAAGTAACCCAGTCAAATGAAAATTAGACCAGAATATACAGACAGGGAAAGATGTCATATATAAGAAATAATAGTGAATAATGAATCCAGTAAAACTTAAATCCAAATAGCTGGAAGTAATGTGGTTGTTGCAAACTCTAATGCAGTTTGTAAGAAAGGAATTTTGTAATAGAAGAGACATTATGCAAGAACAAATTTAATAATAAGCTGTATCTATAACTCCAAATTATTTCTGCAAAACCTGGGAAAAGGAATATAAAACGTAAACAGCCTCTTCTTGTTGGAGGAGAATTTGAAATTCTTGGCATTGATAATAATAGGCTCAGATAGATGTTAAACATTTAAAGATACCAGCCAATAGAATCAAAATGGGAGTGAGAACTGTGCCTTCCCTTTCCTCTTTCACATGGGAGAGCCTCAAAGCCCTGCCACAAGGAGATGCTCAGAGGGTCAGAGCTGCATTGCCCTCCTGCCCCCCGCCTGCCCCTCAGCTTCTCCCCTGCCTCCAGCACAGGGCTTGGGAAGCTGCTGCTGACAGATCTGTCTCTTGCCTCCCAAGCAGCAGGTCCCAGCCAGGTCAGGTATGTGGTGGCAACAGAATGGGCTGGAGTAGATGGGGGAAACTCTCTCCCCCTCTCAGGGAGATAACCAGACTAGCCATAAAACAAGACAAGGCCACTGAAGATAAGGACCAGTTGGTTCAGACACAAGCATTCCACAGACCCGCTCATTACATAGAGCCTGACATTAACAAGTCCCAGCATTCTAGGCCTGGGACTTACAAAGAACAGGTGCTTACACCAACTCAGGCATCACAGAGAACCAGATGTTACCCCCAAAACATGGTTATCACAGAACCAGGCATCTATACAGCCCCAGGCCACAAAGAGTAAGGCACCAGGAAGGAAATGGTGAAATTAGGATCTAGTCACAAAAGTAACAGTGACTTTGGTGGGCCCTGCTCAGAGTGAAATCTTGGCAATGCATAAGTACCAGTGAATGTGTGCAGAGTGTGGTCTTTGAAGTCAGAAAATGCCCAAGTGTGGGACCTGGGTCTCCCTCCCCACTGGAGCCCTGAAGGCAGAGACTAGGCCACACCCAGACTGTGGTTCCCTGAGGGCAAGGACTGGGACTTCCTGAGTCCAGAGAGCGAGGCTCCGCCTCAGCTAAACTCCCCAGGGGCCCTCACACCAGGTTTGCTGGAGGCCCCGACCAGCCTGGATGTCCTGTGAGGCCAGCTCCCTCCCTAGTAGGTCCCGCTCAGAGTTCAGGGCTCTGCCTCCAGGGGGCGCCAAATGGACACTTCTTGTTGGAGACTGTCCTGGCCCCACCTCCAGGCTGAGTGGGGCTGGGGATGAGACCTGAGTCCATACTGACCACACAGATGGTCATAGCTGGAAGAGGCCTGAAAGCTGGCAAGTCCATTTCCACCTGGCAGAGGTGGTGGCTGAGGCCCAGAGAGGGTGCTCCCGGTGAGTGGCAAAGCTAGGCTAGGACCAGGTGTGCAGGGCAGCCTGGCCTACTGTTGTCTACTTCTCTATCTTAGGACCTGGGAGAAAGATATGCAGTCCTTCCACCAGGAAAGCCTGGTCAGGTCAGCCTGTCTGGCTGGGGGAGGAAGGGGGAAGACCATCTTGCATTAGAAGTGGCCAACACACCAAACCCCTAGACAACTCTTTGGTTCAGATGAGTCACAAAAGCCCAGAGAGGGTCAAACTTGCCCAAAGTCACATAGCAAGTTAGCAGAGGAGTCTGAATTAGAAAACGGGGTTCCTGACACCCAATATTGGGCAAAGAGCCCAGAGGAGGTATTCCCAGTGGCGGCTACTCTGGGACCAGCTCACGCTCTGAATTCCTCAGGCTTCTTTTCTGGCCCTGACACTAATGGCTGCTGTTGCTGTAGGCCAGGGATGGATACGGTGACCTGGGTCCTCTCCTCTTTGTCCTGCTGCCTTAGGATGGCCAAAATCAAGGCAAAGCAGGCCAGGGAGCCTGTCTTGAAGAAGAACTGGAGGCCGACAAACCTGGAAAAGAGCAAGGGACCTGTCAACTCAGGACCTCCCTTGTCTAGGGCTTAGATGGCCTTGGCCTGGGGCAGAGTAGGGTCAGCAATCATCACCCATTGTGTGATCAGAGACATTGAGACCTTGCGGGTGGAAAAGAGGCTTCCAGCCCCAGGGCAATGGACCCTATCACCATGGCCTTGGTTGGGGAGATGGGGAAGCTCCTGGAATTAGCCCCTTCCCTGTAAAAGGGGGAAATGCTCTGCAGAAGCAGTCCTGAACAGGGAGGCAGAAGCCGGGGCATCCTCCCTGCCCTGTCCCCAGCTGGCTTATAGCCTGGGACAGTCCTCTCTGTCTAAGGGCTCAGGGGGCCTGATAGTTGCAACTTGGGATCACCCCACCTGCCACAAGAGGATTCCCTCTCCACTCTTTCCCTAACTCACCAAAGCTCTTACTTGATCTGTCTTCCTATAGAAAGGGCACTAGTCAGTCCCAGCCCACAGGAGCCATGCCCTCCTCAGAGCTGGAAGTGACCAACTCCCTGCTCCCAGCCCTGTTAGCGAGTCCCCTTCAACCCCCTATCCCATCCCAGCAGCTCTCTGCCTTCAGGTTTCTTTGGGTTCCCCATTGCACAGATGGGAAGACTGAGTTCCAGAAAAGACAGGTCTTCCAATGAAAGAGACAGAGCTGGGCTGGATCCCAAGCCTCCTGTGTCCTAAATTGGCCTTCTCCCAACCCCACCTCCACTCCCCATCTTTCTCACAGCTGGGCTGCTCCCCTGATCCTCCCCCATGGTCCGCCACGGTGACACATGTTCCTGCACAGACCATGGTTAGACCATTTGGGTTCGAGGCCCAGCTTTGCCTGTTAGTTGTGTGACCTTGGGCTGCTTTAATGGGTCACTTTCCTCATCCAGAAGAGTGGGGGGACAGTGGCTAGCTCGCAGGACTGGTGAGCTCAGTACTGGATATAGCACCTGCTGCCTAGCAGGGGGATATCGATGGGCCTCTCATCCCTGCTGCTGTCCCACCTGAGACCCCAAGAGTATTTCCGGCAGCCTCCCCATGGGGCCCCTGGCACCCCCCACCTCAGGTCTCACCGGTTTCGGAGCAGGTCATGGTCATAGTAGCGACAAACGGCCCGCCGCCCACAGCTCTGGGCCCAGTACACACAGGTGGTGTCGATGGCGCTGCCGTGGATCACTGGGCTGGGCATCCAGGCTGGAGGACGACATGCTCAGGGGACAACGGGCCTGGCATCCTGCATTACCCAACCCCCCTACTCCCTGGCATATGCAACCCCCCCAGAGCCACTGGGGCCTCTTGTCCCATAAGTCTTTGGCCCTCAAGCCCACCCCTCACCCTGGTGTGAGATGCTGCCTCCCTGGACGGCCCTCTAGCTGCTTGCACACCCACCTCCAGGGTACCAGGTCCAGTTTGCCCAATGGGCCTGTGAACCCTAAGGTCAGGAACTGGGTCCCGCTCATCCCTGTGCCACAGGCCCAGCACACAGTGGGTGTCTAAGGGCCCCAGGAAGGTTCTTTACCCAAAACTCTCAGGAGCATGAACTGGATCCCCACAGCCAGCGTCTTGTCTTCTTTCTTCACTCCTCTAAGAAGCAGAAACACAGTGACATGAGGATTGAGAGGGTCTCGGCCCTCAAGGGGCTCTCACCATCCCCTGCTCTCTCACCACCCAGGGGCCAGCCTTCCCCCAGTCTGAAGGTCTGTGGGTTTGGGGTTGGGTGGGCTCAGGTTCCATACTCCATTTCCCTTCAACCTGTCGAGCCCAGCGCCCATGTTCCAGGCACCCCCACTGGCCATCAGGGCCCTGTGCTGGCCTCCCTGTGTTCCTGGCCACAGACGCCTCCCCTCTCCCTACCCCTGGGCCCACCAGATTCCCCTCTCCTCCTACACTTGGCAAAACCTGAAGCTAGGCAGCCAGACATGGCTTCCAACTTCCCCAAGTGCCGTGAAGCCCCAGCCTAGTTTGCCCCGGAAATCACTGGCTCCTCCTTCGTAGTAATACCAGCAGCTGGTGTTTTGGGAGTGCTCCCTATGAGCTCATTTTGTACTGCAACCCCTGCCTCACCCCCATGAGGTCGTTTATGCCATCAGGCCCATTTTACAGGTAAGGAAACTGATGAATGTTTAGACAGGTTGACTTGGCCAAGACCCCACAGCTGGTGGGCGTCAGAGGGTCAGAATCTGTGAGGGGCGCCTGGGTGGCTCAGTCGGTTAAGCGTCCGACTTCGGCTCAGGTCATGATCTCACAGTCCGTGGGTTCAAGCCCCGCGTCAGGCTCTGTGCTGACAGCTCAGAGCCTGGAGCCTGTTTCTGATTCTGTGTCTCCCTCTCTCTCTGACCCTCCCCCGTTCATGCTCTGTCTCTCCCTGTCTCAAAAATAAATAAACGTTAAAAAAAAAATTAAAAAAAAAAAAAAAGAATCTGTGAGCACACAGTAACGGTGAGCACTGCAGTAACTCCTCTTAAACGGGCTGCCTTGCCAGGGCATCTGATTCCTCTACCTTCTTTCTTTTGGCCAGGCTGCTTTACAGATCTACATGTCTTGTTGTGTTTATGAGGGTCTCCATCCCCCTTCTCATTTTCTAGAAAACAGATGGGGAACCAAAATAATCCCAACATGATGAAAATTTAGAATTGTCCTGCTCTGAGGTCCCCTTAGTCCAGCCCCCACCCTAGGAATGCTGACTTTGGCCTTAGGTAACAATTTGTCGGTCCCAGCAGGCACCCTCAGGACAAAGACCAGAAAGAACATGAACCAAGAAACAGTGCTCTGCGTGGGCTGGGTCCACAGTGGACAGGCAAGTGCTTATTGACTTGAAGGCTCATGAGCCACAACTTACAGGGCTTGGTTTTCTGGATGTACCTCCTGTGGCCCACTCATCACAGGTAGGGTGGGGGCGGGGAGTCGGGGGACACTCCACTTTCTCCTTGCTGTGCCTGGGTGGCCAGGGCAGGGCCTTAGGTGTGGCCGCCCGTCCCCTGAGGCAAGTGAGGACCTGGGCTCTGGTGCTGGCACCAGTACTATTCCGCCCAGCGGCTGTGACAAGACCTGGGGCTGACATCTGACTCTCTCTGAGCCTCGGTTTTCCTATCTGTAAATGGGGAGGAAACTTCACTTTAGCAGGTTGCCATGAGGACGAAGACGGGGCAGCGAGAGCCTGGCCTGTTGCGGGGGGCCCAGCACACCCGAGTGGCCTCCTTCTTGGAACCCCTCCCTCAGGATTCCTTGTCCTGCCTAGGGTTAAGGACTTCTTGGTATCCACCAGGTGTGGCCTGCCCCTGCTTTCACCTTAGGATGAGCATGAAGGAGGGTGTGTGGGTGAGACTGGCCAGTGCCGCACCCAGGCTGACCAGGAACATGAAGGGCAGCACCAGGTGGCTGCAGGCGGAGTCGCAGGAGCCCGCGGGCACAGGGCCTCCCCCTACCACGCAGCTGCAGTTGGTGTAGAAAACCTAGGGTGGGGAGGGGGCAGAGAAAAGCCTTCAGGAGCCTCCAAGGGCAAACAGCTGGCCCAGGCCCCAGAAGGCCCCAGAAGGCCCCAGAAGGCCCCAAGGGCACGAGCCAGCTGGGGTGGAGCTGGCTGGAGGCTGGGATTTCTGACCCTTGCAGCCAAGCACGACCCTGGACACGCACGGTTCACACACACATGGGCTGAGGCTGCCGGGAGAGGGAAGTGGTGAACAGAAAAGAGAGAGGGGCCTGGAAGAGCATCAGCCCCACCACACTCACATACACCCACACTCACACAATCATACACATACACACCACACACTCTCTCTCCCACACACCACAGTCCCACAACATACACTCACACACCCACCCACACACATACATCCACACTCACCCAGTCACATACACACACGCACATGTGCACACACACTCTCTTTCTTTCACCTGGTAATGCCAGAGTGTTCCAAATTCCCGACTGTCTGCACAAGGAATCAAAGTAACAGAGTGTTTTGGGGAAGGAACTCGGATTTTCCAGCCTAGCGTTCCTCTTCCAGGGCACTGGGTTCCAGACTAGACTCTCAAGGGGAAATGGAAATTTCTCTCCAAAAGGATGGAGAGATGCAGACAGCACAGCGGGCACCCTGGCTCAGCACGTGAAGGGCAAGGAAGGCTTCTTGGAAGAGGGGCGTTGGATTTGGGTCTTGAGGAATGAATAGGGGTTTTCCAAGAGGAAAACTGAAATGAGGAGAGGGAAGGTCAAATGCAAAATCCCATGAAAGTGGCAGGAAAGAACCTAGCAAATCTTTCAGTGAGCCTGTGGCAGAGCGTGCACGCGGGAGAGGGCAGAGGGGAGGCGCTCCAGGATTGCGTTGGGAAGACATGGTGAACAGCTTGGGACACAAAAGAGGAACCTGGACTGCTGTTTCCAGAAACACAGTGCACCAGCACCCTGCCAATCATACTGCCAGCAACTTAAAATGCTGGATGAAGTATTGAAAACATTGTCCTGAGTGCATCCATGAGCTGGCAGAAAGTGAAAAATACTCGGGTTATTACTAAGAGCCTGGAATCCAGGGAGGTGAGCAGAATCTGGAAATAAGCTTTGACCGCGATATGCTTGTGGAACTTGTACTAGGGAGTACAGCTTTCTGAGGTCTGGGGGCTTCAGGGCCAGAGGATAAATCTTAGCCCTCCCTCCTGCCAGGGTGAAGTCTACTAGGAGACCCCCAGAAAACTGGGACCCCTCCAGAGGCTGAGGTCTGAGTAGAAGCTGACTCCTTTTCAAACTGTAAGGAATGGCCCCTAGGCTGGCCCAAGGGTGTGTCTGACTGTAGCCCAAATTCCCACCCCCTGCCGTGGCCTGGAAAACTTCCAGCCTAGGATTCTTTCAGAAGTGGTCTAGACTGCCAGTGCCCTCAGGCGCCTCACAGGAGCAAAGCAAGCCAGGAAGCCTAGGCTTCTCTTCCCCATAGATCAGAGTTTCTGACCGGATGCCCCAGGGACCCTCGGCCTCTGCTGGGAGACAGGTGTGCAGGGATGGGTCCCATCAGCCCTCGAGGGGGTCTGGTCGGCCTGGGGCAGCCTCTCACCTCCAACCCTGGCGGCCTCAGACACTTCCCATGGTGGAAAGGGTTGGGAGGCCCTGAGCTGGACCCTGGGAGCCTTGGGAAGATTGTAAGCTTGGAAGGGACAAGACCTGACAGTACAAAAGCTGCTCTGGCCCCTGGGAGGGGACGGCCCGGGGAGGGGGAGGGTGGGGGGCGCGAAGACAGGCCAAGATGCCCCATGTGGAAAGAGTGGTAGGGAGGCAGGAGGAGGGGGCGGAGAATACAGAAAAGGGTTTTGATTTGAGAGCTATTTAATAGATAAAATTAGGGCAAGGCAAAAGAGAGAAAGAGAGAGACCTGGGATTCAGGCTTGGGTAACTGGGTGCTCTTTCCATTGCCTCACAGAGCTCCTGCACGCACTAAGGCTGAGCACACACCATTTGGACCTTTGTCTACAGGCTAAGCAGCCCACCAGTTTCAATGGAGGGACAGGTAAGGAGAGAAATATGCGAAGGCAAGATTACTGGAAGAGAAATCACCTGCCCCCGTGCCTTTTCTGGGGAGCAGAAGATTGCAGGGGTGGACACAAAGTGAGAGGCCTTTCTCTTGGGGTTTTCCCAGCCCTCGTTCACATTCATCTAATTCTGGCAGGAAGTTCTTCCTATGGATGACTTCAGTCTCTCCAGCTGCCTCTGATTCTCACTCCCCAGGGGGATTCAGCCTTACCCCCTGAGCCCCAGATCCCACCAAGCACCCACCTCTTTCCATCTTTCTCCTGGTCCTTTACGTGTTCATAAATGGTTACTGAGTGTAGCCATGCTGGGCGCTGACTGACCCAGCCCTGAGCCCATGAGCTCACCATCGACCTGGAGAGGCAGGCCAGAGACTATTCCAGGCCAGGGCGACAGTTCCTGATGCTGACCAGGGCCCAGCTGCACCTTCCCCCAAATACTATACCCAGACACAACCTCTGAGGATGCTCTGGGGAGGGGGCTGGGCTGGGAGGCCAGAACCCTGGGTTTTAATCCCAGCTCTGGCACTAAGGCTTTGGGCAATGCCTAATCCTTCCCTGGGCTTCCATTTCTCATCTGTATAATGGACTTAGCAGGAGTGTGTATCACCGAGTGCTTAAAATGTCCCAGCCACTAGGCACGCTAAGTGCTTTTCGTAGGTTATGTCATATGGCTCTTCACTTGCTATTCAATGAATTCAGCTGAGGCAAGCATTTGGCACAGTGGCTAGTATACAGTGGGTACTCATTATGATCACCTACATTTTGTAGACCAGGAAACTGAGGCACAGATCAAATAATTTGCCTAAGGTAACAGAGCCAGTTATAGGTAGAATAGGGATTCGAACTGGGTGGCCTGGCCTTAGTGCTCAGGGGCCCATATCCACAAACGTTTACTGTTCTCTTGGGGATCTTGCCTCAGCTGGCAGGGCCTGGGGTCCTCTGGAAGGGTCTTAGGGAGATCAAACCAGGCAAGAACAGTGAGTGCTAAGGAGGCCCAAGGCCTGGGATTATGATTATTGCAAATACAGTTTGCACAGCCCAGGTGGCTCCTGTTGGTTCTGAAACCCCATTGACCAGGTGCTTTACTCTGCACTAGCCGTGGGGTCCAGGTCTCTCTACTTGGAGGAACCTTGGGCTTAGATGCTGATACCCAGCAGGATGCAAAGGCAGAGGTTCTGCATGACAAAGGTGGGGAGCCCTGGAGACAGGGACATGGTGTCATAATGACCAGCCTGACACTGTACCCCCCCCCCCCGGCACCTCCCCACACACACACATACACACATGTTAATCTACAGCCTGGGGGCCTGAGGAAGGCTGATATTATCCTCATTTGTCATTAGGGGGTACTGAGGAGAAAGGGAAAGAGGAGTGGCTAGTCTCGGTGACTTTTTTAAGGCTCACAGAGTGCACGCTGATGATTATTCTGCCCTCTCTTCCCTGCTGGGAGTCCCTTGAGGGTAGGGCCTCTTGCCTCTGGGTCTTCAGTCCCCAGCACAGGGCCTGGCACAGAGGAGGGATTCTGCGAAGGTTTGTTGACTGACTTGTTAACCGACCGGGCTCACTGTGCCAGCCTCCCCACCGTCTCCCTGTCTCCTAGCCTGCACTCTGCTCACCTTCCTCCACACTGTGGTCTCAAGTGTGATCAGACACAGATCGGACCCTGTCACTTGCCTGCTTAAAACCTATCCAAGGCTCCCCATCACTCTCTTGATACGGTCCCTACTGGTGGCCTGGCATTCAAGGTTCTTCTTTGCCTGGGCCTCGCTTTCCCTCTTTGAAACCTTATGCTTCTGCTCCAACAAGTTCTTTGCAGTTTCTTGAAACGCTGTGTGCGTGTGCCATGTGCATGTGCTCGCTCTCAGATTCTGCTTCTGCTGCTCCCCCTGCCTGGAAAGCCCTTTCCTAGTTTGCTCACTCATCCTTGAAGATCCAGCTCAAAGGCCACTTCCCAGAAAGCCTTCCAGGACCCTTCTAGGCAGGATGTATCTTCTTCTATCCTTGTCTGTACTTGTGGGGACCCTTTTTCCTGCCTACCACCACCCCTGGAATTCCTGACTTGTTTCCTTTTGCCTCTCTCCTGCACAGACAGCTGGAGCCAGATCTGGTTCACCCCTGTGCTCTGGGGCCTGGCCCATGGCTGGGCCCAGACTGGCGATAAAAGTTTATTGTGAGAATAATGTTCTACATCGGCCAACAGAAGGAGACAGACTGGCCAACAGATAGACAGATGGAAAAACCACAGAATGAGAATGTTCAAAGATGGAGAGTGTGATGGGTGCACAAAGACAGGGAGGGGCGGAGAGCCCCAGGGAGGCAGAGGGAGCCGTCAGAGGCCGGACCCACCTGGCTTTTGTCCAGAGCCTCCTGGACCACCCGGCTTGTGCAGCCTGCCTGGCAGGGTGTGAGGTACTCCACATGGGTGCTGGGGTCGCAGATAGGGTTAAAGTTGTCCAATGGACAGGAGCAATTCCCTCTGCAGGCTGGAAACTGTTCTAGTCCAGGCAAGTTGCTGGGGGGAGAGAAAGCCGGCAGAGTTAGCCTGGATTCCTGGCCCCCTCACCCCTGCAGCCCAGCTCCCCACCCCAAGAGCGATGCCCAGATGTTTCAACTCCACTCAGAGATTTGTTCACTGTCAGGGCTGTTCCATGAAGGTGCAGTGGTGGGCACCTTGCAATGGAGATGTGCAAGCAGGGAGATGAACTAGAAGCTGCGGGAGGCCTCCCAATGGGAGAAGCAGGGAGCACGGTCAGATGGAGGCCTCTGAGACCCCTTCTAGCCCCAACAGCCTACAAGACTTTGAATTTTTGCAAGCATCTCCACTCTTCAGTGGCCCTTCTTTAGGGAACACAAGATAAACTCATCCCAGAATTTAGTCTCAGGTGAAAAGTGCTTTTTTCTTGATGAGCTGGATTGCTTCCTCTTCTTAGAAAATTCTAGTTATGTGTGTTAGGACCAGTCAGGGCACCTGACTAGCTGCAGGATCACTGACCTGTCCCTGCCTCTCACTGGGCCTCAGTGTCTCCCTTAGCTCAGCTGGGGACCCCCTCCTATCACCATCCTGTAGTTTCACAACCTCTCAGCTCACATCACTACCCTGTTCACTGTGGCTACTGCAGGACTTAGTCCCGCCAATTCCCTCTGGAGGGCCTGCCCCCAAGTCCCAGGAGTGCCCCCACTCTAGTCAGCTGGGGCAAGATGGGGTGGACAGGGGCAGGAGATCAGAAGAGAGGATGAGTTCAAGGGGTAAGTCACCCTGGGAGAGGTGCAGAGGGGGCCCCTGGGACTCAGAATGTGACCTGACTTCATAACTAAGAGGGAGAAAACCTGCCAGGGAACCTATGGCCAGGCTACAGAGGAGGCCAGAGTGGTCCTGTGGGCTTAGGGTGGGTATGGACAGAGTGGCAGGCCTGGCCAGCTTTGTGCCATCCCGGTTCCCTGGAGAAGAGGCCCAGCAGGGGCAGGGGAAGTGAGTAGGACAACCGTTGAGTCAGCCAGCCTGTAGCCAGAGTTGGGACGGGGTGGGAGAGCATCAGGGCAGAGGTGAGTTCTACTCCTTCTCCTTCCCTCAGGTAGGGGTCTGCCTCCAACAGTGTGTGTGTGGTGGGGGGGGCGGGGTGTGGAGATCATCTCTCCCTCCTTTTCTGCCAGGCAGGGGAGGGAATGGGCTGGCACTGCTGGAACTGAGGCTGCACCAGGGGACTCCATCCAGGGGCAGACACTCATCAGGAAGGCCGAGTGGATGAGAGCTGGGGGCTCTTCCTCAGCGCCTTGCTCCTGTGGGGAGAGCCCTGGCTTCAGGCTCGGCCCCTCCCAGCTGGACAGCCCTGGGTGGGTGACTTCACCTCTCTGAGCCTCTCTATCCTCATCTGTGAAATGGGGATAATGATAGGACCCATCTCAGAGATCCTGTGAAGATTCAATGAGACAGAATATGGGAAGAACTGGGCGGGACGCTGGGAGCATGGGAGACCCTCAGTTCTTCGCAGCTGTAAGTATCATTAGTTGGGCTGGAATATGAGAAATTTTCCTTAATTTGCTCAGTTTGTCCCAAAAGCCTTCTTCAATGAATTAGAGCCCAAAGCTCAGTTGAGTGAATTGCACAAAGAGGAGAACACAGTGAGATGAGATGTCAGAATCAAGGTGAGAGGCAGAAGGGAAGGGAAATTGGCATGTGTGCTAGGTGACTTTTTTCCATTTCCTTTTTGCAAAACTGGTGCTAAAATATCCATTTGCTCTTTACTCTACAAATCATTTAAAGGCTCTGGCTCGCTCCTCAAACAGGGGACTTTAGAGGGCCTGGCTAAAGTTCCACCAGCCGTGCCTCGAACAAGGGCTCTGCAGACAGGAGGCAGCAGAGTCACCTCAATGGGAAAAGAAGGGAGAAGGAAGGAGGGGAAGGGAAAGGGAGATGCGGGAGAGGTTTTATTGTGGGACCAGGGACAGAGGGAAGAGCTGAGCATTTTTGGGCCCTGAGCTGTGCCTCCTGCAGGTGGGGAGAGATGGCATGTGGGTGGAGGGAGGAAGTGCCCAGAGAGAGGTGGGCACGGAGACAACTGGGGAATTCTAGCTGCATCTTGGGCCAGCCTGAGCCTGGAGCAGTTCCCGGGAAAAGTGAAATCATTCTGAAGAGGCAGCAATGTATCTTCCAACATCCTCTCGAAGACAGACCTCACTGGGAGAGGGCATTTGCCTGCGGCAGGGTGGGGGGACAAAGAGATGGAGAAGGGAGATAGGCATCAGAGGCTTTCCTCCTGGTACTGCCCAGATGTGGAAAAAGAACTCTATAAAGGTTTAAGGTCGTGGGACAACAGAATTTTAGTTGCCAGGCTCTAAAAACCCCAAATCTTTGAGGTCTGTAAGCCAACTCTTTCCTAGAGCTTAAGCCCCTTCTGCAGCATCCATGATAGATGGCTTCCAGCCCCCTGCTCACCCCCTCTCTCTATACTCCTGCCCCCCCTTTCCCAGGGATGGAGAGTATGCAGGCTCCCAGGCCAGCCTTTCTTCTGGCCAGAAACAAAGTGTTCCTCAGGCTGAGCTGGGTCCTGCTCTCTGACGTGGCCTCTGTCTCACCTCCCCTTGGCTCACAGGGCTTGGCCACTCTGGAGATGCCATCCCCACAAGTGGCTTTGCCCTGCCTTGGCTTCCATCTCTCCGCAGACCCAAACTGTCTTGTCTGTGACGTTCCCTGCCCCTTCTAGTGATGTCTAACACCTTCACTGGAGACCCGGAGACAGAAGCCCCACTGCTCTGAAGGTAGGTGGGGAGGGGAGGAGAAGGTGCTGGTGGAAAGTGAGATTTGAGGTAGATGGGTCCCCTAATTCATCTGGCCTTGTCTTGGCCCCCTCCCTGACACGTCTCCCCGCCTGCTTATGCTCACGCGCTCTCGCATACACTCACCCAGGCTCGTGGGTGATGCCTGCAATCTGGTGGGTAGGGCAGCCCATGAAAAAGAGGGGCAGGCTGAGAAGTAAGCAGAACAGCGCCCCCAGCAGGCAGAGGGCTCCACAGCGCATGGGGCCCAGGTGGAGGCGCTTGACCAGCATGCCCCCGACCACGATGCCTATAATGGCCGATGGGATGGTGAGGCCGCCTATGAGCAAGTTGGCGTAGGACGCTGTGACGGAAAACTGGCGCTCCAGGAACTTGGGCAAGAAGGTGGCCATGCCTGCCACCATGGATGACATGCACACCTGAGACAGGACCACCAGCAGGAAGATGGGGTGGCGCAGGGTCCGCAGCAGCACCCTGGGGAACACTGTTGGGGAAGCGGGGAGAAGGTCAGAGTGGGCAGGCCAGCCATTCTTTCATTTCTGTCCCATCCTGCCCTGTTCAGTTTAGACAGATCTATTCCTTCCATCCCATCTCATTTCATTCTACTGCATTCGCTTCTATCCCATTACAATGGACTCCTGTCCATTTAATTCTATTCTGCTTTTGAAACTCAGTTTCATTACATTCCATTGAGTTAGATTGCACACTATTTAATCATGCTTCTTTCCGTTTGATTCTATCCAAACTTTGATTCCATGTAGTTCTATTGGATTCTAGTTCATTCATCTCATCCCACCTCATTCCATTTCTACCCATTCACATCGTAGTTTTCCCACTTAGTCCTTTTCATCCTGTCCTGCTCTAGCTCTTTCCAAGCCAACCTGGCCCTTCGTCTTCCCTCTGGTGTCCCCAGCACAAAACATAAATAGTTATATTTCTCCATAGCACTTTACCTAACATACCACATGTTTCACTCACTCAGCCAGTTTCTAGTCGCTCCACTAGAATATAAACTTCTTTTAGAGCAGGGGGATTTTTGACTGTTATGTTAATTGCTGAATCTCCAGAGCCTGGGGCATAGCAGACGCTCAATAAATATTTATGGAATAAATGAGGGAATGAACAAATGGACAAACAGGCCCATATATGATCAACTATCAAGATGCTGGAGCAGGACCAAGACCTCCAGAGAAGGAGAACACTGAGCAGGCTCAGTGCTGGGTTGCTTCTCAAGGCAGGACAGGGGTAGGGCCTGAAGAACGGGTCTGAAGGAAAAGGAATCCCTATAGGGACGCAGCAGGGACAAAGGCACGGAGAAAGGCATAGAAGTGACGGGTCTGGCTTTGATGACCTCCCCGGTCTCCTTTTAGCTCCTAAACTGATGTCCAGCATACAGGTTTCCTCACTGCAAATCTACTAACCCAAAGGGCATGTAACATGGGATAAGTCTGAAAGAGCTTCGGGGCCTTCATCAGCTGGGGCAGCCAGGGTGACAGCCAAGAATGCTTCCTGTTCTAACATGCGCAACTCTCTCTCCACTAACATCAAAAGAGAAAAGACGTGTTTCTGCCTGCAGGAGGGGAGGTGGAAGTTAACTGGAGGCGTAGGGGAGAGAGGAGGAAAGGCCTTTCCAAGATCAGAGGAGCAAAAGGGACTGGTAGGGAAAGACAGCCATGGGGCTCTTCTGGGCCAAGTGGGGCGTCCCTTTTGTTCCTGCAGTGGCAGGACCAGGGCCTCTGTCACTTGAGATCTCTATCTGTCCTTAGAGCATGGCCAGAGCACAGTCAGCTGGCCCTCTGGCCCTCTGGGCCAGGCCAGGAACTGTTTCCTTAGGCGCCAGAAAATAAAGACAAATCATCTAGGCAGGGTGGGTAGGAGCTGGGGCTGTGGAATCCCCCTTCCTTGTCCCAGGCCTGCTTCCTGTCCTGAGTCCCTGCCACGCAGCGCATTCAGCCAGCACTTGGAATGAGAAGGTATCACATGTGGCCTTTACCCCAAACAGCTGCTCTGGCCTCCTTCCCTCCCATGAGCTACCCTGGCCAGGACTGGCCTCATTGTACAGACGGTACCATAGAACTCACCCAAGTTCACCTAGAGAGGCCAGGCCATGGCCAGGAGTTTCCAGAGGTTTCCTAACTCCGAATGTAAAGGTCATTCTGTCTGCTATTACCTCCCCTGCCTCTCCCACATTCCTGTGCCCCCTCTGGTTGCCTGACTCCAGAGGTCTGTCTCCTTGTTTCTATCCCATTCTCCTGTGCTAATCATTGCAGTGCACTTTGTACCCATCCTCTATCTCTCTTCAACATCTTCAGCCTATCCCTAGAACAGATGGAAAATTCCTAGAGGCAGGGCTATGCCTTTCACTTAGGGATACCTAAAGGGGAACTCCAGGGGCACCTCCATTAGGTAGCTACCTCCCTTAGCTGAGTACAGTGTCTCCTCTATCACATAAGCTAGGGCTTCTTCCCATTCAGAGACCATGTCTTTCTTATCAGACAGGAGCCTCTCACAGCTCAGAGGCCAGGTCTTCCCTCACTTTAGGGACTATGTTTCTCCCATTTGTCAAGGGCCTCCCTTAACTCAACAATAGTATCTCTCCCATCAGACAAGGGCCTCCTCCAGCACAGAGGCCACCTCTCCTCCATTAGACAAAGCATTTTCTCCCTCCATTCAGGGTCTATGTATCCTCCATTAGACAGCCCCCCCCCCGCCCGCCCCCCAGCACAGAGATTGTGTCTCTCTCATTGAATAGGATCTCTCCCAGCACAGGGACTATGTTTCCCCCAGACAAGGACCTTCTCTAACTCAGGGACTGTTTTCCCCTAAGAGTTTAGGCCTCCTGCAGCTAAGGGCCATGATTCCTCCTCCTTCTGGCTCCCCCATGGTCCCATATGGTCAAGGCCAAACCTCAGGTCACAATGGTCTCCCCAGAACTCAGCAGTAAAGCTCAGAAGTCAAGCTTGCTGACCAACTTCAGGGCCTATGGCTAGCCCTGCCTCAATCTCCTCTAGGCTCATGGAGAAGCTGAAACAGCCAGAGACTATCTGCCCAGGACACCCATTCCAGGATCCAATTTCAGTGATTGGCCCCAGCTTCCCTTTGGGCAGAAGCCAAAGCAGTGATTAATAAACTCTCCTATGGAGAGTGTGCTGGGGCCTTCCAGCAGCTGTGGGTAATCTGAGGTTAGGAAGTCAAAGCCCCTCCTGTCTCTAGGCCCAGCCCCATGGGGTCCAGCTCCCTCCCCCCCCCCCCGCCCACATGTCCTGGGGATACTGAAGAACTGGGGGCTGGATTACTGGCATCCCAACAACAAGTCTTAGGACACACTTCCAAGAATTGGGCCTAATTTACTTCCTCTTTCAAAAGTCCTCAGTGGGGGCAGGGATGGGTGTTGAAGCAAACCCTGTGGTTATCACCCTCCTAAACCATAGGCAGCTCAACTTACTGTCCCAGGACATGGTCAGAATAATAGCAATAGGGCACGGGTGGTAATCGAAATAATAATTGCACCTTATATAAGTTGTTTTTTTTTTATATTATACAAAAGGCTTTCCATTCATCACCCCATTTGCTTCTCCTAATAGTCCTTGAGAGAAGCAGAGCAAGGATTATTGGCCCTGAGGGTTCAGAGAGCTGAGAGGAGGGAGAGCCAGGCTTGTTGGGGGAAGGAGAGGAGTAGCACTTGAGCTTGACCTAGAGGGACAAGGAAGATTTTGATAGATAGCAATAAAAACTGATGTTCCAGCCAGAGGGGATCATATAAGCAAAGACTTACAGGAGCATATGGTGCTCATGAGGGGCCTGTAGGTGTGAAAGATAAATCAAGAAGGGCAGGAAGGGGCTGGATCCCGTGCAGCCTCAAATGCCCCTCTGGTCCCCCTTCCCCGTATCCTGGCCTGAGCTCTCGTACCTTTGATAAACTGGATCACAGTCAGGTCTGGTGCAATCTGGACTAGGCCATCCTGCTTCTCTAGAGGTTCCTGCAGACTCTGCTCAGAGGGAGAATCTTCACCCTGGAAGACACACAACCCAGGCAGTCAGCTGGATGCCAGACATTCTGCCCAGATATGCCTGTTGGTGCGGAAACACTCTGAAAGAGAAGAGGGTATGGGGCTGTCACCTCATTGGGAGCAATAGGGGCCAGCAGTGTTCCATTTATTCTTGGCTCTGAACAGGCCTGCTGGCTGGGGGTGAGACCTCTCTGGTGCCTCAACACCCTGTAAGACCTCAGGACCTTTGCTTCACCTTGGTGGGGGAACCCTAAGAAAGGCTGAAGTTGAGTGTCTTGCTAATCCAGCAAGATGGGCATTCAGAGTAGAAGGTAAGTTGATTTGAAGAGAAAATAACGATCTTACATATACATGTACGTCCAAGTCAAACCTTGTTCAGGGTCTCTCTTCTGCTGGGCTCTGAGCTCTGCAAGAGCTCAGGGATCATCTTTATCTTATTCTCTGTTGAAACCTTGGTGCCTAGCATAGGGCCTGAGGTAAAATAGTGGGCATCTGATAAATATCCATGAAAAGAAGAAACGCAACAGATGTCTCTAACAGGCAATGGGTGCGGCCAATGCTGGCCTCTTGGAAGAAAAATGAGATCAAAAGGAGATGCTAATGTGATGTAGGCAAGCTTGTACACTGCTCAGAAGTGGGTTCAGTTTGGTTCGGAATAGGGCAAAACGTCCACACTGAGTACCCCAGGGGCCTAGCAGAATGGGGATTCCAGGATATTCCAGGCCACCAGTATGTGGGCTCCTGCTCCATCCTCCCTGGGACCTGCAAAGGAAGGGGTCTTACACTTCACACCTGAGCAAAGAAGCTGCGAAGTGAGGTAACTTGCTCAACATTGCACAGAACTATGATCTGAGCTCAAGCTTACCTGAGTAGAAAACTCATGCTTTATCCACTAAGCCCTGTGAGTTGGAGGCCCTGATGCAAGACAGGCAGAATTGGGAGGCACCTTTGTGGTGTTATGTGGAGGGGCCTGAGAGCCCACACTTTGGGTCTTACCCACTCTGGGTAAGTTACCGGGGGCCTGTTATTCATTTATACCTTTGAGTTGTGCTGACACAGCAGCCACCGGCCATGTGTGGTCACTGAGCACCAGGATTATGTCTTGTCCAAACTGAGATGTGCCATGAATACCAAATACAGGCTTCATTTCAAAGACTTCGTATGAAAAAGATGGGAAAATACCTCGTCATTAGTTTTTTTCATATTTACGATGTGCTAAAATGAGAATATTTTAGATATAGTGGGTTAACTTAATTATTAAAATTAATGTCTTTAACTTTCGAATGTGCTGCCAGAACATTTAGAATTACATATGTGGTTCACATAATATTTCTTTTGGACACACTGTCTTTAAGAAAATCAGGGAATCTCCTTACGCCTTTCTTAGTCCTAGCTGAGCTATGGAGGGCGGTGCAGGAAGGTCCTGGGACCCCAGGGAGGGGTACTAGGCCTGGGGTACTTCCCAGAAACAGAAGCAGGAAGCAGGAAGGGCTAAGGTAAACTATTAACTTCCCAGCATTTCTTATCAGGGATGGAAGGACAGGCTCGACCTTTGGACAGGCAGAACCTTGTGAGTTCCTTGTTTTCATGTAAACAGTAGAGTCAACCACAGTGTCTGCCTGTACAACCCGATATGGTCTACCCAGCACTTTCACATCCACTGTGTCATCTGATTCCCATAGCAGTCTGGTGAAGGGGTTATTACCGCACCTATTTTGCAGAAAAGGAAACTGAGGCCCCAGAAGGGGAAGTGTCACCTAGGGAGCAATGGGCAGAGCAGGTTCTCAAATGTGGGTCCTATAGTACCACACTGTCTCATGCTGTGAAAAAGAGCATGGGGTTTGGAGACAAGAGGGGAGGGGCAGACCTTCAGGAGCTGGGAGGTCAGGGAAGGCATCCAGGAGAAGTGACGTTTGAGATTTGTGGACTGGAAGGAAGAGGTTATTTGAAGCAAGGGCATAGTCTAGCAGGAGTGTGGCTGGGGCAAGGGGTCTATCAGTGCACAAAGTGATGGGGAAGCCATCCTGACTATGGGTAAGAGTTGCTGGGGCAGGAGCTGGGCGGTTGGGAGCGCCATGCTAAGGGACTTTACTTGGGCCTTATCTGGTAGGTACTGGGAGCACTGACCTAGCTCCAGTCCTGTGTTCTCCACAAGTTCCCGCCTCTCTCTCCAGATCTGTTCTGAGAACTCCTGACTAAGAGCCAGCTCCTGAAACCGAAAGCCTTGTGATTTGGAGTTGGACACATCTGGTTGTGGTTTGCCCAGGTCAGCAGGCCTGCACTAGTGACCTGGTTAGAACTTCCCCTCTCGGGGCCGTGTGTTGACTGCTGCAAGCCTGCAGGACATCGGACACCATGTGTGGTCCCCCACATGAAAGGACCCTGTCTGCCAGGCCTCCAGGGAGTCATCCTCAGAGGAAGCTGGGTTCCTGGAAAGCTCTATGTGGAGCTGTGACCCCAGCCCCATGGAGCCACGCTGATCCTGGCAGGTGATGCCCTCAGCTTCCATCACAGGTGGCCACGGCAAGCAGCCACAGGGAATGGGGTTATCTGCTAGACTTCCTACCTGCTGCGGGAGGGAGGTCGTGTTTCTAGCAGAGTGCCTAGAGATCTGAGCTTCACAGAAGATTGTGACATGCTTCGGGCTTTCTCGTATTGAGATCCGTGCAACAGGCCATGCCTCTCTTTTCCCTTTGACTACCAGAAAGCTCAGAACCAAATAAGTGGTTCAGTTATAACAACTGACTTCATCTTTGTGGTCCATGCTCCTATGTTTCTCTCTCTCATTCTGGCAAATTTTGCTGCTGTTTCTATTTTCTTGCTTCTTGGTCTCGGCTGAGCGATTCAGCCCAGGTCCTGCAATGCTCTTCCTGGGTCTGAATCCCAGCTCCACCATTCACTAGCCATGTGGTCGGGTTATTTAATCTTTCTGTAACTCGGCACCTCAGGTGTTAAATGGGGGTAATAGCTGCATCTACTTCATGGGTGGATTACAAGGATTAAATGAGATAATACATACCAAGGGCTTAGAACAATGCATGGTACAGAGTAGGCAATAGATGTCAGCCTAATTCCCCACTCTTTTATTAGCACTGTACGTGAATTTGGTGTGAGCTGTAAGAAGAATATTAGAAAAAAAAGATAATTTTTCCATTATTTTTCAAAACTCTAAAGAGCTGGCTGGAGCAGAGAAAGATACTAAGAACAAGCATTCCTGGTTGTCAGGCATTGAACAACCCACTTCACACTTTGTTTCATTCTTACAAAACCCCCAAGATGTGAACGTTGTGATTATACCCATTTTATGGATTGCAGAATTGTAAGTGCAGAGGCAGGATTCATACCCAGGCTGGTTTGGTACAGACACCATATGTCTAACTCCTGTTGCTGGCCTCCCGGTAGGCCGGCACTCAGACACCTCAGACACCAAGGAAACTCTTGGGCCAGATCAGCTTTCAGTCAGCTCTCTTCTTTAGCCTCAGTCTCCTCAACAGTCAAACGGAGGTATTGGACTAGATCGGTGTTTTGAAAACTGGGTTTTTAGCAGCAAAACCTTTTCCCCAATTGAAACCTCACTCCAAAGACTGGTACAAAAACACATAAAAGTAGAATCTGTCTGATTGAAGTGTGTGTGTGTGTGTGTGTGTGTATGTGTGTGTGTATGCGCGCGTGCATGTGCACGTGTGTGTTCAGGGAGGTGGAAGGCCCTTAGTTCTACTGGGGACACCTCTCTTCAATCTCCATATGGTGGCACCCTTGGGGTTCTCCCTACGGTGGCACCTTTGGGGTTCTGTTGAAACCACTCAAGCAGGTCACCCCAAAGTGCCTTCCAGCCTCAGTGTTTGAGGAAGCTCTGATCTACACCAGGCCATGAAGCGGGGAGGACTCACTATAGCCCTTTGGGCCAAGACCTGGCCTTATATAGACTGGTGCAAGGTGGGGTGGTACTGGTCCAGCTTTGGGAACAACCTTGACCCTCTCTGGGCCTGAATCCCTCCATCTGTAAGATAGAGTGGGGGTTGAACTGGATGATCACACAAGACCTTCTACCTTAGAGAGTTGAGGAGGGGTGGGGGTGGGGGGTAGTCACAAGGCCTGGGTTGCTAGGGACATGAGCCAGCCTAGGCTGCTGGCAGTTACTGCAAGGGAGAGGTACCAGGCATAAGAGAGACACAAGTCACCTTGGACCTCACAGGGGCTGTAAAAGGAGCACAAAGTCCAAAGGGAACAGAAGCCTCCTAGCTGGCCGTAAGTCCTAGGCTTTAAGGGCCATTGCTACTGCCCACTCCTGTCCCCATCCTTGACCATTCTCCCAAAGAAGCACATCAGGTTAACAATTGGGAGGAAACAGATTTCACAGACTCCTAGACTCATAGGCCCAAATTGTAACCATGTAGAAATATGAATTTTTGGAGTCACAGACCATATGAGGCATAGAATCTTAGAATAATAGAACACAAGTACTTGAGAATCTTTACTAGAAATACAAAATTTAGAACTTTACAATATTAGAATCCCAGACTCTGAGAGACAGCCTAGAATGACAGACATGGAGACTCCTGGGAAATTGGAACCGAGAGAAGGTGACAGAAGCCAGCGGTGCTCAGAGGCTGGGCAGGGACAAGGGATCTCGAAGGATGAGACCTTTGTCAGCCCCTTGCCTAGACCCAAGGGTAGGCACTAAGAGGGACCTGAGGGTGTGGAGGGCAAAGGAGTGTTGCTGATTGAATGGGGTCCTAATGGGACCAGATGACCTGCTGGGGAGCCCCTGAGAGGCCATTTCTACTCCACAGGCTCTAGAGAGCCATCTGCCAGGAGTCCTGGGGCTTGACTTAGAGACTGTCTGGTTATAGACAGGGTGACTGTGGCTTGCAGAAAGGTAAGACCTGCCCTGGTTCACTTTGAGAAGGATGTCTGGTAGTCACCAGGAGGCCACAGACACATGGGCAGAATCAAAGGCAGGCAAGCAGAGCTTTTGCCCCTTCATGTCCGTGTAGCCTCCCCCATCTACCATTGTATAGTCTTCTCTGTGGAGACTGTTCATGCTCCCCTCCCTGTAGGCAGAGAACTCTAAGCACCGACCCTGGAGAAACCTGAGCTGTCAGTCAGTCATCCCCCTGTCTGAGTCTGGCCTTCCTTCATTACCTGAGAGCTTCTTGGGGCAGAGGCTGTGGACGGCACCCTTTTCTCCCACAGGGAAAGGGCTCACGTACTGCTCCAGAGATAGGGAGCCATTCTCGAGGAGAAGAAGACGTCCTCGAATCTGGTAAACCCTTGTCCAATCTTCTGCCCATTTTAGAGATAAGGAGACTGAGGTCAGAGACCTTCGCCGGGTCACACAACCCTTATATTACATACCATCACACCACCTTTAAAAACTGCATTTGCTATAGGAGGGTATTTAGGGGACCCCTGAGCCTGGGAGAAGATGCTTGAAGGGATGTGAGAAATAGCCTCCCTTCACTTTTCCCCCAGCCTGTTCCCGCTCTCTACAGAAGCTACACTTCCCATGTCTGTGGGCCTGGACTTTCTGGCTGCCAGTTCTGCCTAATTGGGCCCTTCCTCTTCGTCCATCTACCTCCTCTTCAGTGGCCTGAGTGGGCTGGGCCAGTCTGAGTAACTGCGAGCGGAGCTGGCCAAGGCAGCTTCAAGGAGGCGGGGGAACAATTCCTCCCACATCAATATTTATTGCCTGAGAGCTGCTGGAAGCAGATCATCATGTTCTCAGCCTTCGGTTCTTTTTTAAGAACCTCTCACCCCCTTCCTTCCTCACTCCCCATCCCCAATGTGCTGACAGAATGAATCCAGACAGCCAGACAGGTTCACAGCCGGGGAGCCAGGGTTTCAAAGCATCACAGAGATGCAGCTCTTAAAACCCAAATCTCTGCATCACAGCAGCTTCAACTCCAAAAACTGTGCCTTCTTAGACTTCGAGGCACACAGTATATTGCTCCAGGAATCCAACCTCAGTGTCTTCCATGACAGAACAGAATGGGGAAATGACTGGCTCAAGGTCACACAACTGACACATGCCTCACCCTTGCTTCTCCCACAGATGCCACCCCATGGCTCAAGTGGTTGTTTTCTGCTCAGATTTAAGGCCCAACTTGGAGACTGCCCATAACCAAAAACCCAGGTTCTTCTCTTTCTCTATGACTACCCCTACTTCTAAGAACTCATCTCCAAGTTCTAGGAATCCTTACCTCATTCAAATTCTGGCCTGAGCTAGGCAGAACTAGTAAGTGCCATGTGTGACTTTAAGCTGTCTTCTTCCCGTGAAACTGGTCCCTCTGCAGGGCCTGCCTTCCCCTGCCTCCAAGCCCAGCATCAGCCCAGCCCTGCACCATCTTGGATGCCCCATAGCAAAGCAGCATCGGGGCCCAAGCAGTCTTCCTCCTGGGAGGCTCCTGGACTCCTCCCTTTGGCCTGCCTCACTGCCAATGCACCGGTTCCCACCTGGACCACAGCCATGGCTGCTGCATCAGTCTCCCCACCTCCAGCCATGCCCACACATTTCCTCTGTCCCTTTCTCAGCTTAGAACCTAGTGATAGAGCCACGGGACCCCTGTTTACCCTCCTTTCAGGGCTGCCGGCTGCTCTTGAAGCTGGCAGGCAAGGCCTTTCCTGTTCTGGCCCCTATTGGCTGTTCTAATATCAATTCTCGTTGGTGTCCCATGTATATACCCTCTGCCCAGTGGTGGTGGTGGGGGCGGTGCTGGTAGAACAGCCAAGTTTGGGGTCAGACAGACTTGGGCTCAAATTCTAGCCTTTCTAGGTGAAGACATTTTCAGCCCTCTCTCCAAGGGCCAAACTTTCTTGCTCACATCACAGCAAGCATATTCAAATGCACCGACCTGCCTCATGAAATAGAATTATTCTTGTTGCAAAATATTCAACAGTCTTTTTTACAAATCATCTCTTTGAAATTAGAACTACTTAGCAACAAATAATTTATGATTGTGATTTCTCCACAATTACTAATAAGAAATATGTAAACATAAAAAAATAAGCAAATATATATGTGTGTGTATATATATATATATATATATATATATATATATTCCTGACACAGAGCTCCTAAAACTCTTGTAAATAAGAGTGCTTAGGAGAATCTTCTAATACTTAGTCTTTGACCCCAGTTCCTGACATGGAGCCCTAAGATCTGTATAATTTCCTAAGGGCCCGGAGCATCTATCACCAAGCTCCTAAATCCCTTGGAATTTCCTGGATGAGAGGAACATCTTTTGTTCTAATGAGATGACTCTCAGTGGGCTCCTGGATGGGAAGTGGTCACCAGAAAGACCAAACCATGATTATAAGCTTAGAACTTTCAGGCCCCCCCACCCCCACCCCCAATTCTTCAGGGAGGGGAGAGGGGCTGGTAATGGAGTTAAGGACAATCATGTCTATATGGAGAAAGCCCCCCAAAAATCCTAATAGTATGGGGTTTGAGGTTGGCGAACACATCCACGTGCCAGGAGTGTGACACACCCCAACTCCACTAGGGACAGAAGCTCCTGCATTGGGGACCCTCCCAGACCCTGCCCTATGTAATCTCATCTGGCTGTTCAGCAATGCCCTTTATCATATCCCTTGTTACATAATTAGCTGGTAAATGTAAGTCCTTTCCTGAGTTCTGTGAGCTGTTAGTCTAGAAAATCATGGAATCCAAGAAGGGGGCTGTGGGAACCTGATTTGTAGCCAAGTAGGACAGAAGTTGTGGGTAACCAGGGGGTGAGCCTATTGTCTGCAAATGAAGTGGGACTTCAACTGTGAGTCTGAGCCCTAACCTGTGGGATCAGATGCTACCTCCAGGTAGACAGTGTCAGGGTTGAGTGGGACACCTTGTGGGTATTGCCGAGAACTGATCGGCATGAAGAACTCCACACATTTGGTCACAGAAACGTTGTGTGTGTGAGAACTTGGGAAACAAGAAAATCAAATGTACAGATTTTCAGAATGTCATGAAATGTGTGTGAGTATTAAAGAAAACCTGATCAAGCTGACATTACTTGTATATTGAACTTTTATGAAACGTTTCTATTTTGTCATTTTCTTTTGTGCTTTGGAGCCAATGTATTGTTTTTAGGGTCTCGTGTGTTGGTGAGTCTGTGGAAAACAAGGAGACCCCCCGACCAGTCATCTGATCTGCCCAGTGGGTCTCTTCTGAGGAAAGACCACCTGCCCCACAGCCAAGCAGGGGTTTCAGCGAGATGTCCTCCAGCACCTCATGGCTTGTTACTTATCTATGAATCTCTGTCCCCACTAGGCCATGCCTATTTTAAGGGTAGAAGCCATGTGCTGAGCTCCAGTGTCGGCCTGACATCTGGCCTAGAGGAGGCACTCAATGTGTGTTTGTCCCCTCACTGCTTCTAAAAAGGCCAGATTCATTTCAACAGCTGAACTCTTTGGCCTACTGTGTCCACACCTAGAACGCCCTTCTCTAGGCTCCCACCATCCTTCAAAGTCCACCTCAATTTCCACCCCTTCAGAGAAGTCTTCTCAGACCCTCCCACCCATTCTCCCCTCCCCCTAGCTCTCAATATTGCTCCAGCACAGCACGGTTAGAACTCACAAAAACCATGAAGTGATGAGCAAAGAGGTGGAAAGTGTAGTGTTTAGAGACAGGGCATGGGATCAGAGAGGCTGGGGTTCTCATCCCAGTGATGCCCTCAGTGGCCTTGTGGCCTGGGAAGGTCATTTCCTCCTCTGGCCCCTAATCTCCTCAGCTGTGGAAGGGGCCGGACATACTCATTGCGTGGGGCTGTAGGCGGATGCTGTGGAGCCTGGACAGGAATGGATTTGCAAGTTGTGAAGTGCAGTGCCGGGGAGGGATGAAGTTTAAGGTTACAAAGGAGAACAAGTAGGTAGGGCTGGAGCCTGGACTCGGGTGGGGATGTGAAGGGGGCTTACTTTGCTGACAGGTGAGTCTGAGACCGTCAAGACCTTTCGCCAAAAGCGAAGTTCATGCTTCTCCTTGGGCATCTCCTTGGGGAAGAAGAAGTAGGGGATGGCAGCCAGGGCCACCGCACCAGCGGAGATGAGGAAGCCCAGCCACCAGGCACCCACCCATCGGGGGTCCTTTGAGGTCAGGCTGATACCACCTGAAAGAGAAGACCATAGTGATGTTAGGATCAGGATCCTACCATCGTGGGACTGGCTTCTGAGACGTGAGGTGACTTGGACCAAGAGTCAGGAGACCTGGGCTTCAGTGGTGGCTTTGCCAGTTACATCGCATTTGACCTTGACCCTTCTTGGACCTAGCTTTTTCAACTACCCAGGCATTGGGTGTAGTGGTCGATGTTATGGACTTTGGAAATGGACCATTGAGTCTGAATTCCCATTACTAACATAACAACCTTGGGCAAATTACTTAACGTCTTTGTGCCTCAGTGTCTTCCTCTGTAAAATACAGACAGTAGTACCTATATCACAGGTGATGAATCACAGAAACTGACTCATGTAAAGCATTTAGAATAGTGCCAGCACAGAGTATGTGCTATATAGGAGTTTGCTCATCTTCCTCATCTTACTGTTACTGTTGTGATTTATTATTATTATTATTGTTGTTGTTATGGTCAGGGCTACTCCTGTGCTTCTCAGCACAAGATTCTCATCAAAATCACCAGAGTGCTTGTCAAAAATACCCAAGACCAACTTAAAACTACCACAGGGTGGGGTGGGAAGGTGACCCAGGAGTCTTACCTTTAACAAGTTCCCCAGGTGTAATCAGGACTAGACTATTCTAGATGTGCCTCCTGGCTGGAACGCCCACATCCCCCATCCAAGTCCTGACCTCAAGGCTGAGTCAGATACCTCCTCCTTCAATTGCTATAGCATCCACAAACACTTTATAAAGACACAGATGCATAATGACACCAACCCCATGAGCGGGGCTGGTTCCCAGGTGATTGGTCCTGAGCTTACCTGGCCAGGGGCCAGAGTACACAACTGGCACTCAGCAAATGTATCTGTAAAGCTGGGAATGAAGTTGTTTTTGCACTAAATCCCTCCTCCACCTATTATTTCCCCTTCTTCTGTGCCAGCCTGGCGAGCGTCAACACACGTATCTCCCTGACTCCTCCGCTTCTCACACACCCAGCTGCGCCTGCAGCAGACACGCCGCGCCCACCCCCTGAAATCCCCCATAGAGAAAGTGTAGGGAGGTCAGTCCACAGGAACACCACATCTGCCTGTGAAGGTGCCACATCTGCCAGGATGATATCAACTGAGCCAGAAAACACACACACCCCTTCCCCGGCACTGGGACGTGTCTGGGAAACCTAAGGACAATAACCAGAGCTCACGCTTGGCTCCTGGGCCCAGCTTTCTAGAAGAGAGGAAGGTGGGGCAAGGCTATTCCTAGCGAGACCTGTTCAGAGCTGCCCAGACCTGTCCTGGAGGCACCCTTGTGCAAAAATCAGAGAACAAGAAGCAGAATCCGCGTGTCCATCCATTCATACGTGTGTGACCTTGAGCTTTCTAGAGCTTGCTGAAAATCTCCAGGTGAGGGATGGGGCTTCTGAGTAGCAGGAAGTAAAAGGCATAGGTTGGGGCTTAGAGCTGCTTAGATGTGACAATCAGGCAGCTGAAATGCCGCAGTAACCTGTTCTAAAAGGAATCTTCTCCTATTCCCTGTAGGGTGCCAGAGCACGGGGACCCCTACCACTGCCCTCTCCTGGCGCCTTCAGGCCAAGCTTCCATCCTACTCCTTGGCCCACCCCAGCTACTACCTGGAGTAGTGACTGAGGTTCCCTAAATGGTGCCCTCGGCACAGGTTCCCAGACCCTTAAGTGGTCAAAACTAGAAAGGTCCTTAGAGGTCAACCCAGTAAGTTTCCATCTGAGGTAGGCCCAAGGTAACTGAGTCCTGCTCCAGAACTTCTCTCCTGCGTGCTTCTCCATTCCCCTGTCTGATGGCGCTTTACAGCTTATCTTCAGCTTTCATTGGATTCTGATTGCAGCTCTGGGAGGTGGACAGGACAGAGAGTATCTCAAAGATGAAGAAGCTGAGGCTCAGAGAGGTTAAGAGGCATGTCCAAGGTCAGTGGGGTTGCTGGGATTTGAACCTGAGTCCCTTGGCTCATTGTCTCCTATTAGACCAGCTATCCATAAGCTAGCTAGCATCTGTGTGCCCCCGGGGACAACTGTGCGCTCCTGAGGCTCACCTTCTGGCATCCGGTCGATGTCTACATAAAGGCGCAGCATGAGACCGCCCAGCCCATAGGCCATGCCTGGCCCCATCATGGTTACTGCAAACAGGATCCCTGCAACACAAAGGCTAGGTTAGTCTCCTCTGGCCCTGGCTTCCCTTAGCAGATCAGTGCCTGCCCAGTCTCTAATAGGCAAGAGCAGTTGGTTAGGCCCAGGAAACTCTAGGTCTTCTCTGGACCTTTACTGGTCACATGGAGCAGAGGTCAGGGACTCATGCCCAGCCCCTATCTGGGCCTCTCATCCCCCTTCCTCTGAGCCTGGCCCTCCCTCAGACCCCGGTTCTCACCAAGGTAGAGGGGCGAATTGCTGTTGTGGGCAAAATCATCGATGTAGGAGATGCCGAAGGGCTGAATGGGCACACCGCCCACGCCGAGCAGGGTCTGTGCCGTGAACATTATCCCCACCACAGCCAAATGTTGGGTCTCCGTGTAGCTTGAGCAGCTGCTGTTGGAGGGAGCTGGGGTTGGGTCTGGGACCAAGGTTTTGGACTGGCACAGAGAAGCCTCAAAATCCTGTGGCATGTCCACTAAGAGATGATAAAAAAATATTATGGCAAAAGCTAAGGCTTACAGAGTGTGCACCAGATGCAAGGTAGCATTTTAAGTGATGTATGTATAAATCATTTGACTCCCTCCCCCAACAAACCTAGAGGATGGTTGCCCTCATTACTCCCATTGTACAGATGAGGAAACTGATGCTCAGGCAGCAACTGGCAAAGGCAGAGCTGAGATTGGAACCCAGGAAGCTCAACTTAGAGTCTATGTCCTAAAACCACCCTATGCCACCTTTTTGAGGAGAGGTATGTAGAAATACCATGGCCACCATGGCTTTTGAGTAGGGAGGGGCTGTCAAAGGAAGTAGAGTTTGAACAAGGCCAAGAAGAACAAACAAGATTTTCCAGAAAGAGAAGGTGGAAAGGATGTTCCAGGGAGAGGTCACGGCATATGCAAACCCAGGGGCTTGAGAAATTCAGCATGGCTGGCTCACAGAGGGTGAGGGGCAAAGCCAGGGCTGAGGGCAGGGCTGGGCAGGGGAGGGATGCTGGGCCTGGACTGTGGAGGGCTCTAGTGCCCTTGGCCTTCATTTTGGGTGGGCTCAGTGTCAGCTCAGGACACAGATGCAGAGTTCAGTAAAGGGGAATTTCTTAATTTAGTACCAGACAGTTGTTCCCTGTAGCTCACCAATATTTGGTGAGCAAACTTAAAGAGACCCTCATGCTATTATTATCCCAAATGTGGGTGTAGAAGTGGCTTTCTCTCTGTGGCAGGCCCAGCCCTTTATGGAAGCCAGGACTCTGAGAAAAAGCCACGTGAACCAGGGTCAAGGACCCTGACCTTCAACCAAGGTTGCCTGGGTAGAAGACTGGGAGACTTTGACAAGAAGCCCTCAGCCCGTCTGGGCCTCAGTTTCCTCATCTGTCAAAAGAGTCTCCTAGAATGGAAATTCTACAGAAACTCAGAAGCACAATAATTCAGTGGCTCAGGGACTCTAGGGCCAAGCTACCTGGACATGTCATGGTCCCACTAGCTGTGGGCCTTCGGGAAATCCCTGTCTCTGAACATTGGTTTCCTTACCTGTAAAACGGGCTACTGAGAGAATACCTGCTATAAGGCTGTAAATGTTAAGAGTGGTGAGTGGTGCCCACACACAGCACCTACGAGACATTAAATGTGATGATTGTCATAGAGCCCTGTCTTCTTTGGCCACCCCTACTAACCCTAGTACCTATCAGGGGGCCTGGCACATAAGTATTAAAAATAAATTAATTAATGTTGGGTGAAGAATGAGTGAATGAAATAGCCTGGAATACCAGAGCAGGATGGGGGCTCAGAGGTCACTGAGCCTCATCTCTCATCGAAGACTGAGGCTCAGGCAAGAGAAGGCTTTACTCAGGGTTTCACAGGGCTCCTGTGGCAGAGGGGTGTTGTATGGCAGGGAAGATGAAGAAGAACGTGTATGACTCTGTACAGAAAAAGCTCTGTGAAAGTGGAAATTCTGGACACAGAAATTTTTTTTTTTCAGCCTTCCATCCAGCCTCTTGACCGCTTTCCACTCAGGCCTAGATAACAGCTCTGAGCTCTTCATGCACACTATCTACTTCTCTACTTCCCTTGCCATTGCCCTTGTGGTTCCTTCCACTCGAAATGCCCTCCTTCCCCCACACTGCAGTCCACTCAGAGCTCTAGTGGCTCTCTCTGGCTGACTCCCAAGGAGTTGGACTCTTTCCTGGGGCTGGTGCTACAGAGTGGGAGCCCCAGGATGTGCACTGATGAGAAGGCAGGGGAGGGAGGGAGGGAGGAAGGATGCTCTTTGAGACACTCCTCCCCTGGAAGCCTTCCATGATGCTAGGCTGGGGCATGGGCTCCTTCAGTCCCTGTGCTTCCCTTCTCACACAAGGGACACACTATAGGGTTTTTCTTTGCCGTCTCCTGTCCCAGACTGGGAGCCCCCTGCAGGCAATATTGAGTCCCCTGAGAGGGCCTGACACAAAGTCTGCAGCACGAAGGGTTTCTTGGGTGGATCACTGGATGGATGGATGGATGGATGGATGGATGATGGATAGATGGATAGATGGGAGGGTGGATAGATGGACGGGTAGTTAGATGGGTGAATGCATCGAAGGGTAGATAGATGGGTGAATGGATTGATAGGTAGATAGATGGGTGAATGGATCGATGGGTAGATGGGTGAAGGGATCGATGGGTAAATACATGGGTGGATGGGAGAGAGAAGGAATAAAGCTCAGGCTTCTTAGGTTGTTCTCCAAGGGACGGGCATCTATCTGTCCAATAGGCCCTCAACAAAATCTCACTGGGCTAAACAGGGGCTTCACTACTCCTCTCTAAAATTCTTTCATTTTTTAATTTGTTCATTCACTCATTCATTCTTTCATTAACATCTTGGCTTCTTGTGAGGACTAAATAAATGCATGAATACACCTAAATACTCAGAACAGTGTCTGGTACACCATAAGTGGTATGTGACACCGTTATTACTATTTCGCAAACTTTCCTGAGGACTTACTACGTGCCAGGCCCTGACGGAGGCTGTGTTGTAATTCACCCCACCTCAAAAATACAGTGACATATAAGCAGGCCCTCACTAAGAGAGGATCAGAGGGTTTCAGCCCTCCGCCCCAAGACAACCCCACTCTCCAGGACTGCCAGAAGGACCCACCCGGACTGGGACTGAGGGAGTGGAGAGGAACGGAAAATGCCCGTTCTGACCAACGGGCCTGGGGATGGGCCCCGGTGCATGGTAACGCGGCTCCTCACGTACGTCTCCAGCCCAGCCCTTCCTGGTCTTACCGGGGCTGGCATGGTCGTAGCGGTATGGCTCCGAGATGAAGTGTGGGAGACTCATGAGCAGGCCTGCCAGGGCCACAAGGACAGCCCCATAGCCGATCAGTCGGGGCCGGTGGACTCGGCTGCCAAAGTAGCTCACAAACACAATCAGGGCTGTGTTCCCCACCTGCCGAGGGATGAGGGGACCCATTCGAATGGAGCAGAGCCGCCAGAGGCCAGCACCACCCTCACTTCTGTCACCAATCTGGGGTTCCCATCCGAATAAAGGACTAGCTGGCTGAATGAGAATCATCTGGGCCCCTCTTATGCAGATTCTGGGTCCCCCTAGGAGGGTCCCTACTGTCCCATTAGGGGAGAGAAATGAGGGCAGAGCGGACAAGGCTAGCAGTTCAATTTCATTCTGGAAAATGGGTTGGACCCCATGTTAGAACATGGAAGAGGGGGGACAGTTAAGGAAAGGGTTGTTAAGTTTCTGGGATATCACAATTGAGGCAAACAAATAAAATCTAAAGCCAGAGGGCTAAGAATTTCTTGGAATTTCAAGCCTTAGAATAAAAAACTTAGGATGTGGGCACTGGAGGGGACTTGAGAGCTTGCAGCGATGGGGCAGGCTCTACGACCAGCAGCTGAAATGTGCTGCCCATTGCTTTTTGGCTGTGACACTCGCCCTGAGCCCCAGGCTCCTCGCTGCTGGGGGGGTGAGGCAGTATCTGCAAGAGAGTTGGTAGGTGGACCAAGTCTGAGAAGGGTAGCCACTCTCCATTTTATAGACAAGACACTGAGGCTCTGGGGGGGGGGGCGGTGAGTGGTGGATTGGCTTCCCTAAGGTCCCAGAGCTAGGTAATGACCTTTCCTTCCCACCTCTGACATCTGGAGGTGGGGTCTGAGAGATATCTGAGGGTGCCGTGTAGTCGGCAGGCCTTGGGTTGAATGTGACACATCACCGCAGGGGGAGACAACTGCACAGAAATCTGCTGTGGGGAGGGGAGAAAGGGTACTGTGGACAGTGGCCCTTCTCTGAGGTGGAAAACATCTGGTGGAGGGGGGGGGCTGGGGCACAGCTGGACCCTGATCTCTAAATCCCCCCAAAGTAGCCTGTCCCCTCCTCGTCACTTGGCTGTCGGCCCCAGACTTGTGGATCTCTGGGCAACTCTGAGGAGACACTCATCCCATGGTATGGCTCCCTTCCCCCACCACCCACTGGTCCACAGTTCTGCCTTTGATCTAATTTAAATCTCTCCCTCTACTATTGAAGTGACTTCCTCTGATTCCTTCCTGGGACAGGCAACAGCCAGGTCCCTGGAAAGGTAAAGGAACCAAAGGGAGAGTGGGTGGACACGGGAATTCTGACTAGCTCTAAAATACCCCATACCCCCCGTTAGAGTGCCCCCGAGGGCAGGACTGCCAGTGCTCTGACGTTACAGGGAGGCAGAGGTCAGTTTCTCTACCGGAACATGAGGAAGGAGCTAGCTGAGGAGAAAATCTTAGGGGAGGAAGCTGTAATGGGGTCGCCTGTGGGCACCAGGAGGGGAAGAGCCTATGTCAGGGTGGTGAGAGAGGAGGATGAGGAGGCCAGGTGAGAGTCGCCCTCAACGCCCACCCCTGTGACTGCTTCAGGGCCAGTACCTCATTGAAGGCAGCCAGCAGCCCTGAGGTCTGACTGGAGAGGCCGAAGCGCTTCTCCACTGTGGAGATGGAGCTCTTGAGGTAGCCGGAGATCATGAGCTGTGCCAGCTGCAGCAGGCTGTGGCACAGGACGAAGAACTGCCGGAGGGGCCAAGGCGGTGGCAGCCGGCGGGGGAGCAGGGAGACAGGTGGGGATGCAGTTAGAGAGGGTGGTGGTTGGGAGACAGAGACGGAGTTGGGGGAAGGGAGGAGCAAGGAATAAAGATGGGGAAATAGAGTCAGAGGAGATAGACACACAGGAGAGAGAGAGAGTAAGGGCAGGAGGGCCAAGAACAAGAGGGGCGAGAGAAAGAGAGAGAGAGTTATTGGAGTAGCCCATGGCTTCTCGCACAGGCCTAAAAACTACACAAGCTGTCCTGGGTGCCACCTCAGACCCACATGACTGAGAGTAGGGTCTTTGTGGGGCCAAGAATGATGGGAGTCACTCTGACCCTCAGAGCCCACCTGGGCTAGACTGGATCGTCCTCCTTATTCCACCACCCTGTCCCCTTTCTCCGGGAAGTTCTCCTGGATCCTTCCCTACTCACTCCACCCGGTCCTTCCCTTAGAGCTCCTCTGGGAGACCACGTGCACACACCGAATTCCCAAACTGCCCACCCCACCCAACTCCACCCTAAACGTCTGGCCTCCCTCCTGGTGAACTGGCAGTATTCCCAAGAGAAGGAAAACTTGCTTCAAAGAAGGGTGTTTATTCCAGAGCTTAAAAACAGTCTCTCTGTTCCTGAGTCTTGGTTTCCTCTTGCACACAGCAAGGACGACATCCCTGCCACTCAGGGTGACTGCGAGGACTAAACAAGACGTCACTCGGCACAGGCCCCGGCACCCAGGGGTCACTTGCATTTTTAGGGCTGCCCTTGGTGGAGCCAGAGCTCCCCAATATTCATACAGATAGGATCTCTGGGGTCCTTCTCTTTCCTTGCAGGGACATGGGGAGGCAAGGAGACTGGTGCCCCACTGCCTCCGGGGCAGCCCTTGTTTCTTCTCAGGAAGGAGGGAACATGTGCCCAAAACTAAGCTAAATGCTTTGGTAGATTGTCCCTTTGACTCTCACAGCCACCCAATTCTACAGATGAGGAAACTGAGACTCAGAAAAAGCAGCAGCTTGCTTGGAGTTACACGGCCTTCTCTGCCAGGTCCAGACACCCCTGCTCCCGGCAGGCCCTGAGAGATACCTTGATGCTATAGAACACACTTCGTTGCAAGTCCTGAGAGTTTGGGCTGGCCTTGCCTTGAGGTATGTCTTCTGTGCTCATCATGGCCTTGGTGTCCTTGTCTGACATCTGGGGCTCCTCACCCACTGGACCTGTGGGAGAGACATCCAGGAGGTGAGGGTAGAGATGGAATCCCAGAGGATGTCCCTGACTCAGGTCACCCAAGGTATTCCAGGCGTTGGTGAGAATCTGAGAGTCTGAGCACCTTCAGCCTCCCTGAGTCCCAGTGATGGGAGGGCCCTTCCTAAGAGGGTATGTGCCCCACGTGCCCATGCTGGCCAGATCCTAACGGGAACCACCTATCTCACAGTGACTTCATTCCTTTCCCAGCATAAACCTTCCTTCTAGGGAGGCATTGCTGGCCACACTACATAAGTTTCAAGCAAGGTCTCCAGGAGTAAGAATGTGCAGACTTAGACCCCCTTGGGCCTGTAGCTGTGAGACATTGGTGCTCATAGAGGCTGAGTGGCTGTGGATCTGTCTGGTTCGGTGTGGGATCACAGTTTCGGGGTCAGGTGCAGGGTCAAGGCTTGGTCCACGGTCAGGTAAAGGCTTTTCCTGGGAGTAGTTCAGAACAGTTACCAACACCCCCACAGGGCACCATCCTGCATGTAATCATAGAGCTAACCAGCCCAATCTCTAACTCATGAGTCAAACCATATTGCTAGTTGGTGCAGAAATGGCCCTCAGAGGTCATCCCATTTAACTACCTCCCTCACCCTGGACAAACTGAACTCCCCAAGTGTTGTGATGACTCAGGAAGCAGAGCTATGGTTAGAACCTGGACCCTTGGCCCCATCAGTCATGTCTGGGTTTTTCCACGGAAACCGGTAACCGTGTCAGCATCTTACTCACTGCAGTGAGAGGAAAGCTGAACCCCCACAAGGGCATCTCCTGGGGCCTCCTGACGTTCTTTTGTTTTGTTTTTTAATTTTTTAATGTTTATTTATTTTTGAGAGAGAGAGAGTGCAAGCAGGGGAGGGGCAGAGAGAGGGAGACACAGAATCTGAAGCAGGCTCCAGGCTCTGAGCTGTCAGCACAGAGCCCGACACAGGGCTCTGACCCACAAACCATGAGATCATGACCTGAGCCCAGGCGCCCCTCCTGATATTTAATCTCAGTAAGGAGCTTGAAGTCCAGCCTTGGGAGACTCCACGCCTCCACCTAGATGGAAACCCCCACCACCTTGGCCTTCCTCCTTTCCTGGAGCCCCACTTCCTGCGGAAGCCTCCTCCATTGTTTCATATGTTTCTCAACCTGGCAGGAGTTTCCCCTCATTCAACAAGCTCCTTCTAGAGTCTGGGAATGGACTCAGGACACCTCTGACCCAGGTAGGGGGGTAGGGACTCTCCATCTCCAGACCCAGAAGGCAGAATCAGGGAGGGGCTACAGAGGCCTGGAACCACCACAGCCAAAGGTTTGTGCTCCTCACACGAGGTACCTGAGAGCCTGAGGAATTTCTTTTTAATTGGGATATAACTCATATACCATAAAACTCACCCTTTTAAAGTACACAATTCAGTGCTTTTTGGTATATTCAAAAGGCTATACATCATCACCACTAATTCCAGAATGTTTTCATCATCTCAATAAAGAACCCTATACCTGTTAGCAGTCCTGCCTCCCCTCCAGCTCCTGGCAACCACTAATCTATTTTCTGGCTCTCTGGGTTTGCCTATTCTGGATATTTCATATAAATTCATATACACAAAATAGTACAATATGTAATTATTTTGCGCCTCACTGCTTTCACGTAGCGTAATGTGTAAGGTGCCTCCATGTTGTTGCACGTATGAGTACCTCCTTTCTTTTTATGGCTGGACAACATTCTATTTTGTGGATGTAAATCACATTTTGTTTATCCATTCATCTGTTGAAGGACATCTGGATTGTATCAGGTGTTGTGAACATTCATATATCGTACACATTTTTTTGTCAACATGTGTTCTCAGTTCCTTTGGGTATGTAGCCAGGAGCGGAATTCCTGGGTCATGTGGCAACTCTGTTCAACTTTTTAAGAAACTACCAAACTGTTTTCCGAAGTGGCTGCGCTGTTTTATACTCCCACCCTCAGCATAGGATGGTTCTAATTTCTCCACATCCTTGTTAAAGAGTTATTATCATGTCTCTTTGAGGATAGACATCGTAGTGGGCATGAAGTGATATCTTGTATGGTTTTGATTAACATTTCCCTAATGACTAATGATGTTGAGTCTTTTCACTTACTTCTTGGCCATTTGTATATCTTCTTTGGAGAAAGGTCTATTCAGATAGCTTGAGGAATTTGAGGAAATGAAAGTGTGTGTTGCTGGGGAGGAATCCCTTTGGGGGATGTAAGTATTCAGAGGAAACAAGGAGATATTGAAACAAAAGTGACACCTGACCGGGAGGAGATAAGGGGCTGGCCCAGTGAAGTGGGGGTGGGATGGGCTCTGTGGAGGTCACTGAGGAGAAAAGGAGGTGAGGGGGCTCCAGGTGAACTTGCCCAGAGGAGGCTGATAGGACGTTTGCAAGCCCTGGTTCCACTCACCAGCATAGACGGTCACCTACTATAGCAGAGATTCTGGGCTACACGCTTTACATGCAACTCAGCCTTCACATGCGCACAAACCTCTCCATAGCTCTGTGCCTTTGGTGCTCTCGTTATCTCTGTATCTGATGAGGACAGAGGCTCAGAAGTAGCTAGCTCTGCTGATTAATGTCAGTGCAGAGACTCAAGCCCAGGTGTTAACCTCAACATCACTCCATGTTCCTTGCACAGTATGGATGAGGGGAAGACGCTCTTCTCTGTCTGAGCCCAACCAAGCCTAACCAGGCCACCTGAAAGGGACCAGTGCTCACCCATAAAGGGGGCAGGGCAACCAGATGATGAGGCTGGAGCTGAGTTGGGGGGTGGGCAGAAGTCGCTGACCAGGAGCCCCAGCTCTGAAAGAAGTCCAGGATATGGATGAGGGAGGCGGACAGAAGATCAGTGGACCAACTTAGAACGTTCCACCTTCCTGTGGTCTAGTAGAGGGAAGCTGGGGCCCCTGGGATCTGAAAGCAGCCACCAGTTAGTGCGCAGGGTGGTCAGTTGGTCACTGAACACTGAACGGGGCTGGTCAGGCAGGTAGCCAGACCTCTCCAAGCTCTTCCTGTGGGCTGAGGCCTCTGAGTGAGCTGGCAGCAAACAGTCCAACTCTGTGAATAAGGACAAAGCTCCACTCGACAGGAGGATCCTGAGACCAGGAAAGTAGGTCCTCCTTATGTGACATCTCTGAGGACCTTCCCATCCGATGAAAACTTTGTCAGGGGTCATCCCTGACAGAAGAGCGGGCAGCTGTGGAGGTGAACCTGGGCTGGGACTGGGTGTCCTGTGGGAATGAGGGGAGAGGCAGGAAGTCAGGTTCCAGGAAAAAATCGGAGTCTGTTTCTCTCCCAGGTGAGCAACCAGGTTTGGGGGCTTTAGGTAGGCCAGGTGGTTCCCAGGGCTGGAGCCCATGCCCCTAGAGTGGCAGGCAAGGGGTCTGTGTGTCTGTTAGTTGGTTACATGGCTGGCCACGCACACAGGCCAACTCATGTCCATCAGCTGGTAAGTCACTGGTCTGGCTGTCTCTCAGAAGACTTGTCTGTTCAGACAAGCTAAACTAGCTAGCTAGCCAGTCAGACAGTCATCTTGAATGTCTGTCAGAGACCTTCAGTTCACTGAAGGAGAAACTCTGAATGTCTGCAAGGCAGAGGCAGAGCCTCTGGGCTCTGGCCTGGGGTCTCGCTGCCCCCTCCATGACAAGAGTCAGTATTCTTCACACCAGCTGGATCCATGGTGATGGGGACCAAGGTTTCAGAAAGTAGCCTGACAGGAAGGACTACCTTTCTCTGCCTGTTCTTTGCTGGAAAGGCTCAAAGTCTGGCCTCCTCCAGCCACCTCCCAGCTGCAAAAAAGAAAATTCCAGGCAGGTGTGGGGCTGAGTGTAGGTTTCAAAGTCCTCAGACCTAGGCCCGAACCCCAGCTCTGCCACCGGCAGCTGTGTGAGTCTGGACATGCCTTTTCATCTCAGAGGAAACATCTGAGCAGTTTCCTCATCTAAGTGAGGCATCTAGGGGGGCTGGCTCAGGCCTGGGATACAGTAGGCCCCACTGAGGATGATTGCCCTCCCCTCTCCTTATAACCTTCAAGTGCTTCCGAGGCCACAAGGTCAAACTGAACCCATTCCCTTCCATGTGCACCTGACCCCTCCAAGTTAACACCTCCTTCTTCCATCCCTAGATTGTCTCTCCCTTTCATCCAGGCCCCCATTTACCACAAGACCTGAGGACCTGAACCCCTTCCCTCCATGCACACTCACTGGCTTTAGAAGCAATTGCCCAGGTTTCAATCCCCACTGGCTGCAATCCTGCTGTGTGGTTTTGGACCAGTGGCCCCTTTGCTTTCTCATCTGTGACAGGGCCTGTAATCCCTACATCCCAGTACACAAAGCACCCACCGACAATCAGATCCTTCTACCCCATGTTTAGCCTGGACACTGAAAGCCTGGAACCATGTCTTATGGTCTGCACTAACTTGACTTTGCAATTCCACTGTCTTCATTAGCATTTTTTCTTCTTACTCTTCCCAGACTGACCAGCTCAAGCAAATGGCTTGATTGTTCATTACAGGAACTTCCTGAAAGACTGCTGGACTCTTCAAGGGAAACCATCAACAGAGTGTGTGCCTCTGATTCTTTGAATCTCTGTGCACAAAATCCTTACCTCCTGTTTCCACCAACAAACTGTTGTATCATGATTCCTACCCAATCCCAGTCAAGCCTCCCTCTTCCACCTCCCTCCCCATACTAAAGGACCTGCCTTAAAACAAACTTTCAATTCTCAACAAATATTGACCTTGCCTCCCCACTCTGAATCGTGCCAAAGCTTTGAGAAGTGGTATTATCCCTTATCATGGTAAACTTGGTCTTACCAACAGGTTATGTCAGTAATATGTGGGGAGCCAGCATGGATACAATACATAGCAGATGTTCAGTAAATGTTGTTTTATTCCCCATCAGGCAGCCAGTCTTTCCGTTAGCTGTCTATCCTGACACAAACTCCCGACAGACCTCCATACTTGCTTTGTGACTGCAAGGAACATTACCACATCTGGAACTTGAGAATTCAGAAAAAGTTCAACCCAGGAAGGCTGGAAAGTTGGGAGGCTGGGAGACTCAGCTCTCTGGCTCACCCTAATCCTCTACAAGAAGGGACTTAGAGGAGCTTGTCTGAGGGGCTATCACAGACCAAGCAATACTATGTGCTGTGCTTGGTTAGGCTGGGCTCCCTCACCAATCCTCCAGACAACCCTTTGAGACAGCTGTTGTGACCCCATGATATAGAGGAGGAAACTGAGGCACAGAGGGAAAGCAACTTACCCAGAGTCCTGGGGCTGGTAAATGGGAAAGCCTGGACAAGAACCTGGATCTATCTGACTCCTGGGCCCCCAACAGCAACCATAAGAAGGTTGGCTGCAAAGATGGCATTAGAACACATGAAAAATTATCCCCATGTAGCCATTTCTTATTCTGACCTGGTTTCCTGCCTGTGAATTGTCGAAGGTAGTTTTATGGGAATAGTCTTCCATTCTACCAGCTGATTCTTTAGCTAGTCAGTCATTCCCTGCAAGTCAACAGCCTCTCCTGATGACCTCAGAGAGTGCTGCAGAGAGAAATGAGGGAAGGGGGACATGTGGGGATCTAAGTCCTATACTCTGGGGGACCTAAGTATGGTGGGAGTTCAGGACTCATCACCAAGGCCCAGAATTGAACTTTCAGGAGGGATCTGCTGAGAAATGTGACAGTTCCCACATCCTGAGAACTAAGGAGGGGTGGGGTCAGGGCAATGACTCTCTCAAGAAAGAGCCTGTCTCCAGCAGAGAGAGCAAGATCAAAGATCACTTAGACCCAGTATGGCCTTGGGCCAGCAAGTAGACTTCACTGAGCCTCTGCAAGATAGGAATACTAAACCTTGCCTCTGAAGCCTGTGTGAGGGTCACACAGGATAACACCTTTTGTCAATATCAGGATGTCCCACAAGGAGCAATTTCGTCAGCCTCTGCCCCAAACTCACTAGGGAATCTATTTCCAGGTGTGGTCACCAGGCCCCAGAATAACTCATACTCCTTCCTGTGGGAGACTCAGCCCTGGTGTCACTCTCTCACCTCCTTCTGATCCCTGAAGCAATACAGCCCCTCTGGATGCCTCCCTCTGCCATTTCTTGTCCTCTCCCCAACCCATCTCACCAGCTGCATTCAAACGTCTTTTTTTTTCCCTAATAACTTCCCTGTGCAAGAGAACGAAAGTTCTCTCCTCCACACTCTTTGCCAAAGCCACCAAAGGAACTAGCAGAGATAGAGTATAGGGCAGAGGTTACAATGGGGAGGCCCTGGCCAAAGGCCCATGTACAGTTGTGTGGGCTGTGCACCACAAAGTGAATGGTGCCCTCTGGAGTGGTGCGGCACATGGCAGTCCTGCCTGGGTGGGGTACATCTGACTTCTAGACATTTTGGGGGGCTTGCACAATGCTTGCTTTCTCAGTGTTTTTAAGCTGGTTGCCAACATTTAAAAACAGGAAACTTGACAGAAACTCCAGATTTTTTTGCTTCTTTTTGAAAGATTAGCAGATCTGGCAATACTGGGCCCACATTCTCATATGCCAACACTCAGCTGGTCCAAGCTTCTGGGCATGCATGTGGCAATTTGCCCTGTTGGAGTCTCTTTGTTGGGGGTCGGGTGCTTGTCTGGTCTGTTTGATGGACCTCTTCACCTGCTTGTGACTCCACAGCAATACTGGGCCTGGGGAGTCCACTGGACAGGAAGCCAGGGCTAGGTTAACACTTTGAGGAATGAGGAAACAGGACCAGAGAGCGCTATGATTTGCCCAGGGTCACCATGTGGGAAGAACTGGTCTCTGCTGGTTCTAGAAGTCACAATGAAGATTTATTCCACATATCCTGACAGCAACCTGAGGCAGGCCTCTGGGGACCCAGAGGCCAGCAGCCCCGGTCCCTGTCCTCAGGGAGCTCCCAGTGTATGTATGGGGGGGGGGGTGGAGGCAGACATCTAACACAGAATCACAGTGAAATGTGCTCACTGATGTGATACAAGAAGTTTCAAGCCTACAGAAACAGAGCAGAGGCCCCAGCCTAGACTGCAAGTTTCTGGAAAGCTTCCTAAAGGAAGAAACATCAGAGAAAAGGGCAGAAGTATCAAAGCACAAAGAATGCTCAGGGAACAAACAGTCTGACAAAGCTGGAGCCCTGGGGCCAAGGTTGAGGGGGTGAGACTAGAGTGCTTGGAGGAGCCAGACTTGACAAGCCTTGAATGCCAGACTGTAGGGCTGGGCTTTGTTCTGAGCCCAAGGATGAGGTCCGATTTGGCCTCCTGGGAAGACCTCCATGTCTCTGCGGGGAACGTGGAGAAGTCAGGCGGTGGGCAGGGATTAGGGCAAAGGCAGGGGTGGGGTCCAGAGCAGCAAGGGACTCTGGGGCCTGGGTCAGGTAGTGGCAGTGGGAATGGAGAGTAACAAGCCAAGGTACCACAGTGGGAAGTAGGATGCGCAGGACTTCATGGAAAATCAGCTATGGGGGTTGCAGGAGGCTGAGGAATCCTGGGGGCAGGGGTGGAGTGGGGAGAGGCACAGCTCTGCAGCTGGACATGCCAACATTGAAGGCCAGGATTATAGGGTGGTACTGAGTGGTGAGCTCAGCCTTGGCCATGGTGAGCTTGGGGTGGCCAGGGGGCACCAAGGGAGAAATGCCTAGGAGGCCACGGGCTCCAGGAGAGCCCATGAGGGGATATGGGCTGGAGCCAGATCTCTGGCTGTCTGGAGACATGAGTGGAGAGAAGGGAACAGAAACCACAAGTGGGCAACTTGCCCAGTAAGAGTGAGACACCTCTGCCATGTGCCCCATCTGAAGAGAACAGAGCGAAAGAGAAACCCGCCCTGGAACTGTGGTCAGATGCCAAGGTCAGGGGAGGGGACAGTGTTCCAAAGGCGCCAAGATGTTTTTGGAAAATCCACCAGCCTCCAGCACTAATGCACGCACAGCCCCCACAGCCCAAGCCTGGGAAGGGAAATATCCCCCACGGCAAGTATTGGGCAATCTGTCCCTCATAACAACAGCAGACAGCTCTCTCTGGAAGTGCTGGGGTAGAAGGAGGCCAGTGTGGCCAACCCTTGCATCGAGCCCTTCTTACCTCCTTGCTCTGTATTCCCTCGGCTTGCTGGTCCTTCTTGCCTAGCTCCTGCAGCCCATACCAGCTGTCTTTCCTTCCATAAAACCCCTTCCTGGGCCAGTTCCCTAAGCCCTTACTCTGGGCCACAGGGCTGGTCAGTCTCCTGCACTACTTATGTCCCCCTGATTAAGCAGTGAACTCCCTAGGGCAGAGCCTGTCCCGTCCTGTGTCCCGAGGGATCATGTCAAGTGCTTGCTGAAACCCTCTGGGTCAGAAGACTTTGGATTCAAATATTTGCTTTGCTACATTGTAGCTATGTGACCTAGGGCAGTTTATGTAACCCCTGTAAGCCTCATTTTCCTTCTCTGGAAGCGAGGGAAGAGTGCCCGTCTCGTGGCGTATTTGTAGGATTGAAGGAAAATGCTGTGCCGGGTACATTGCAGTCCTCAACAACAGTTAGCCCCCTCCTCCTTTCCCACCCCATCCGCAACATGTGAGTACAGACACCTCAGCCTCAAGAGGGCAAGGCCCCCAGGAACTGTTCCCGCTTCATCCACCCACCCCTAGCAAACATTATTCTCTGGCCCTGTAGATGCTTGCCCTTCCCCAAATTCATCCTGTTCTTTTCACCCCTCAGCCTTTGCATGTACTGTACCCTCAGCCTGGAGTGTCCTTCCTCCCCAGCAAACCACTTCTTATCTTTCAAGACCTGGCTCAGCTTAAAAACATGGTTGTTGAATTCAGCTAAGCTGGGTGAGGGCAAAGGGAAGGCCAGGGCCTGGAGAGGAGGGGCCCAGGTTGGGGTGGGGGTGGAGTGGGCCTCCTTAGTGCTCCAGTTCCCAGCATGGCCTGGTGGGCTCCTGGAGGAGGAAGAGTCAAAGCCACGAAGGGCTTGGCTGCCATCTTTGGGAAATTCCTGCTAGCAGGAATTTGGGTGGTCTGTTGGGAGGACAATAGCATGCTTGAGGTCCAGCTACTGCAAGCTTCAGCTGTTGTTGCTTCTTGAAGGAGATCCGTGCAGGGTGGGGGAGGAGGCCAAGCACTTTCTGGTGGTTTCCAAGCTGGGTCAGGCACTCTGTGCTGGGACTTTCTGTTTCCAGTTCTGGCCCTGGCTATCCTATCTGAACCCAAGATGACCTTAAAAATAATGAGGAGGGCCTGGGGGGAGGGCGAGCCTTGAGCCCACAGGGAATTCACGTCGGTCTCCTTCAGCTTAAAACATTGAGCATAGGCTCAGAGACAGGTAGCCACTGACTTTGGCCATGCTCGGTCCCCCAACCGTGAGTCCCAGCTCATTTCTCCATGCTTACATTTACTCCTTGGAGCCCTATCATACCCAACCTCACTCCATATCATGAGTCTCCTGTCCTCAAGGAGAGTAGGCTTTCACAACAGGTTGGAGGGAAGGAAGGAATGTCATGGGGGGAGGCATGGAGTGAAGGAGGACAGTCTATGTACCGTGACTTTCCCAATGCCCCGCCTCTGCCCAGCCTGTGCTCAGATCTGGGCCCTCAAGAAGGGAATCAAATGTGGCCCCACCTCCAGGGAGCCCCCAGTCTGGTGAGACTGGCATTGTTCTCCATTGTTTCAAGCATTAGTGCTTAGGGCTCTGGGCTGTAGCATATGAGGGGTGCTGGAACCAAGTTTATGTCTTTACTTCTTCTTGACCCCCAGGGTGCAGCTGAAGTTCAAGTTGGCACCCTGGAAATAGCCAGGCTCCCTTAACATTGATGGGGAGATCTCTTCCCCTACAGAGAGGCCCTTGCTGCACTGCTCCTTGCAGACACAGAAGATTGAGCTTCTCAGTACAGGAAGAGACCAAACGACCACCTTGGCCAACCCCCTCCATCTACTGCACAGAGACAGTGGGTCTCAGAAAGCAGACTGGGCATTGAATGCTTGGCACCCAATTGTAGGGTATAGGCTAGCTTGACATCTGGTTCACAGCTGCCTGAGATCTGCCCCAGTAGGCAAGGCCTAGCCTGGGATGAAATAATCATCCCCAACCCTGCCTACTCCCCAGTCACTAGCACAGAGAATAGTTTGCTTTGTCTGGAACCAGTGGAGAAATGCCCAAGTGGGTGGAGTCTCACTAGTGTGGGGTCTGTGGAAGGGAGGTGGGAGCCCTGAGGGTAATGGCAGAGAAAGGAAAGAGCTTTGGCATCAAGACAACCTGGGTTCTGACCCCCACTCTGCTGCTCCTTTGGTGGGTGACCTTGGGTGAGTCACTTGCCCTCTCTGCGCATCTGTTTCCTCAACTATCAGAAAGGTTGAGAGATTGTCACTTCATTCTCATAAAGCCAGTGATACAGAGTTCAAATTTTAACCCAGGACTGCTGGTTCTTTCCCTTGCCCTACCTGTCTGCCCTAGATTGGCTCACTTTGAACCCAGGGGGGTTCGAAAGCAACAGAAACAATATTAGGAACAAGAAAAGATGAACCTCAAAAAAGAAAAGTGAAACAGCATATATGAGAAAGGTTACTTCCAGCTGGGAGAATTGGTCTGGAAGGCTTCCTGGAGGAGTTGGCATTTGGAGAGTTGGCAAATTTGAAGGAGGAAAATAGCAAATTTCACCAGAATGGGTGAAGAAAAATGGACAAATACCTTCCTGGTGGAGGTAAAAGCTGAGCAAAGGGGAAGAAGTAGGAAAGTGGCTTCTCTGAAACCACAAAATGGGAATGGCCTTGGAAGATCATTTTCTCCAACTCCTCCCCCACAGACAGGGAAGCTCTGCATGTTGCCTAAGGACATGTGGTGAGTTGGTGGTGGGGCTAGGCCAAGAGCCAGATCTGACCCTGACTGCTCTTTGTGTGTCAGCCCCTGGCTGGTAGAGCTGCCTCCCTCCCTCAGGAAAGCTGCTCCCTGCTCTTTTCCCAGGATCCAGGCTTTGTACCCAGCCCCACCTGAATTCCCACATCCCTCAGAGTGCCCTCAGACCAGAAAGAGAGCATGGAGGAAGACTAGCCTCTCAGCTTAAGTTAGAGCTCAGGAAGAAAGACTTTTGGTGGCCCAGTGGGTAGATGCTGGGGTCAGCCTCCTGCTGTATGTGTGGGATGTGGGGGCAGCTAGAGAATATTCCAGAACTGAGCCCTGCAGGGGTCAGAATAACAGTGGGGCAGGGGGCAAGCGCAGTATAGCCAAAGTCTCTAGTTTCTTCCCATACCTATAAGATCACCAACCCTCCCATCCTGCCATGAGCCAAGGCTGATGGGGAATTTGGTTTGTCAGTGACCCATCTCCAAACCAATCCGTCCAACTCTGATCTCACTGTCATCTCTCCTGTGAGGTCCCTAGAGGAAGCATCCATCCTACCCTTCCTGCCATGCCATGGTCCGCAGGTGTGTCAGCTTGCCCACGAAGCCCTTACTGTCGCGTGCACGAGACAGGGAGCAAGTTCAGTCTTGCCTGAGTGGGGGTGAGGCTAACACAGCTGGAGGAGGACAGACAGCTAGAAAGAGGCCAGAAGTGATCACCACAGGGCAGCCAGCCCGGAGGGCCACCCCGTCTGAAGAACCCTTTGTTTCCTCCTCCTCCTTTGCCTGCCCAAGAAATGCTCAACTGGGTGCTCCGTTCACAGAACCGCCACCGTCTCCACGTGGTGCTTCAGTCACACTCCAGGCTTGGCTCTGCAGGTCTCTCTCTGAACCTGTTTCTCTTCTCTGCTGATCTTTCAGATTCTTCGTGGCAGGTCTCCTGTCTCTCTCCTGTCTCTGTCTCTGGTTCTCTCTCCCACATGATCTCTGCTTCTCTTCATTTCTCCCTGTCTCTTCTGCAGCCAGCTCTCTGGGGCTGACCTCCCTCCCTTTCCCTGCATGCTCCTGCAGACACCTGCTGGTCTTTGTCTTCTCCTCTGTCCTGTCGCCCTTCTGTCCCAGCCTTTGTCTGACTGCATATCTCTGGACTTGCTCTGTCTCTGACTACACTTTTATCTGTGTTTTTCTCTGCTTTGTCTGTATCTCTGCCTACTTCAGAGGGAGAACAGGGCTCGGCTCGGTGAGGGGCTCAGTGGCCTGAATTTCCACCGCCCTTTCAACATCCTTGTGTCATCAGGGAGCATAGGCTGGGTTCCCTGCCTCCAGCTGAGCAAACAGTATCCCTTCCTGCCCCTTTGGTTATTCACTCATTCATTCAATACACCTTCACTATATCTGCTTATGTCTGGCTCTGCATGGGGAACGCCAAGCCCCCCACCCCACCCAACTTCACCCCAGTTTACCCATTTTGGCTCTACAACCTCCTCACCCTCCACACTGGGAACATAGCCCCCAGACTCCCTCCCAATGCCCCTTCCTTACGTCATCTAGACTTACCTATCCTGGGTCCCATGACTTTTGGGGTGCAGTGAATTCCAGCCCGTATTTCAATTTCAAGAGTGGAGCTGAGCAGGAGAGAGGGAGTGAGGCCTTATCGGGAGGCCCCTGGGGACAGCAGTCGTGAGCCACTTCTAGAAGGGAGGCGCTAATGTGGAGACTCCAGGCACCAGGCTGATGCCGCCTGGGCCACACTGGACCGCAGCCACCTCTTCCAAGATGGGTTAGGAATTCCTGAAAAACTTGATCCCACTCTCCAAGTGCCTGCCTCATGCAGCCACTTGTTCCTTCTGTCTCTGTCTCTCTGAATTCCTCTGATTCCTGGCTGGGACAGCCCAGGGCCAGAGTTCTGTGGGAGGCTGGGTTTGTTTAGATCCAGCCCTACTGATGGGAGGAGGCTGCTGTGTCGCCTCCCCTCAGCCTCTTGCCTCAGCATTCCCCTGGATATTTTCACTTCCTCTGTTAACAGGAGAGAGATGGCAGGGACAGGGAATTTCAATGATCCCCATGCCCTGGGATCATTCAGTCCCGATTCTCCAATCTCTTCTTATACTCACATTCTCAGTCTGTCCCTGACCAAGCTCTTGTCCCCCCCTCACAGAAATTTTGTCACCCTCCATGAGCCCCATCTAGAGCCCCTGTTCTCCCCCACTGTCCCCCTTCCTGGAATCCCTGTCTCCCGCAAGATCTCATCCCCTCTCACCAAAACCCCATCTCCTCTCTGAGCTCTGAGGATCCAGAGCCAAGAGGAAGTCCATTCGCCAGGAATCACAATGGCCAGCCCGCCTTGGGGAACTCATGGTAACATCTCCATAAAGTACAGGCATCTTGGTGGAGGGGGTTGGGGAGCAGAAGGGTAAATATGACATTTCTAGAGTTTTCTGGACTGAAGGCTGAAGATGGAGACGTTGGAGCCAGACAGACCTGGGGCCTCTTTCTCAGTCCTGTCATTCACTGGCCGTGTGGCCTCAGGCAGGTTTCTGCACCTCTCTGAGTGTCATTTCCCTCATCCATAAAGAGGGGACAGCTGGCCCCTCACTTGTAGGGCTGCTGTGCAAGTTCAGTGAGTGAGAAAAAAAAAAAAAAGACCTGAAGGTCTGGAGCTCAGAGAAGGAAGCCAGGGCTCAGAACAGGACAGCAAGAGAAAACACACCTGTTTGCCTTTTCCAGCTAGTTCAGCATTCTCACACATGAGACCCCATTGGGTCCTCCTATTGGCCTCATAGGCCAAGCATTTATTCTCCCATTTTACAGATGAAGCATTGAGTCTCAGCAACTGCCCAGATACCACCCAGCTAGTAGGTGGTGGGGCCATGCATTGAAACAGGCTTTTTCCTCTACCCAGGCAGCATTTTCTGAGGAAGACCTCTGGGTTTCCCCAAATCCAAGATACAGAAGTGAACTTGAACCAATTCCAGGAATAGGGCCTTTGTATGAAATGGGGATGTAGCTTTGGAATCCAAGTTTTAGGGTGCAATGATAGAGAAATAGACATCAGTCCCACTTGGCTCCGGGGGCTATATGAAGGAGCTAGTGGGAAGTGGGGAGTATTTGAAATAACCAATGTGCATCCTGACACAGAGTGGCGCCCAATAGGTATTTGTGGCATGACTGAGTCTTTAAGAAACCAGAAATGTGAATGCATGACCACTATACTGGGAAAGGTCAATAGTTGACTCAGATTGATATAAAGACCAGGCCCCGTTCAGCTTGAGGCTCCTGCTTGAGAAAACCAATTGGGTCTATTTCTCTAAATCCTTAAGACTGAAGTCAGCGCTGTGAGTCCTCACAGAGACCGGCAGAGGTGCCACCTTCAGATTCCAAACTTCAGGTGCATAGTTAAGAAAGAGAAGGTCCCTTTAGACTTTCTGGAAGCTCAGGTGCCTCCCTGTTGGTTTCAGAGGTTTGAAAAACTTCTATACATGGATTGGTCTGGGAATATGCTGGGACCAGCTTGGCAGGCTACGTTCATGTCATCAATCTTTGAGTGAGACAATGTACAACACACAACACCCCACAAGGCATGGAATATACAGGAACCTCAGACATGAGTGTTCTTCATTCATCACTTCAGCCTGCACAGGCTGACGCAGTCTGGTCCAAGAATATTCCTGAACCCAGCTTGGAATTGGAGCAAGGGTCAGGTACCCAGGAGCTTCTCAGAGGTAGGCTAACAGGTCTTCAGATGGCTCTTGGGCTAATCCTGAAGTGAGGCCCCATTGCGGGTGGTCCCAGCTTGTTCAGCCGACCTGGTTGACACCCCAGCTTTACTACTTGCCAGCATGGGGTTTGCCGAGCCCTGTGCATTTTACAGAGCCCCATGGTGTGTGTAGATGGCAACACCATCTGTGGATTCCCACAGTTTGCAAAACTTGTTGCCTTTTTTAGAGTCCCATGCTGTTGGCATAGCCCAGCACAGTTTGCAGAGCTCTGAGGCTTCTGGGGCCCCATGATGTGCGCACAGTCCTGTGTCTCATGCCAAGCCTGATGCCGTTTCACAAACCCTGGCCTGTTTGCAGAACCCAGGCCTTTCCCTTCTTTAGGCCAACCCATGTTGGAGGTTTGCAAACCCAGAAAAATAGAGCACACTTCATTTTATAGAACTATCTGACTTTGGGTGTAAGGGAATAGTCCTGAGTCCTCGACTGGAGACTCCAGTTCCAGTCCCAGCTCTGTCACTAATTAGCTATGGGACTTGCAGCAAGTCCTTTCCCCTTTCTGGGTCTCAGTCTTCTCCTATGTTAAATGGAGATCGTGACATCCAACCATCCCCCTTTGGAACTGTTATTAATATCAGTGTGAGAATGTCCAGAAGATGGGGGGCAGGGGTGGGAAGGGGAAGGGTAGCCAGTGCCTCCTTCCTGAAAAAAGGTTCCAAACTGCTATTTCAGCACCTCTGCTCCCACTTCCCTTCTGGCCTGGCAGCCAGGGAGCGGATGTCTATAAATGAGCCCTTGGCTTGGCAGACAAGTGAGGACCTCAGTCAGAGTCTTAGCCTTTCCTGCCCCTGGACGCTGCCTGGAGTCAAAACCCAAGCTACACAGACATGCTCCCATGCATGGCTCATTTAATCTGCCCAAGGAAGGCTGTGTCATACTTATCTCACCATGAGGACCCTGACACTCAGAGAGTCCATGTGATTTGCTCAGAGTTACAAGTCAAATATACAGCCTAGGCTGGGATCAGAGCCAAGGACAGCAAGGATGGATGCATGGTGCTTAGAAGGTCAGAGTGGGAAGAAACTGGGACCTCATTTAATCTATCCCTTTCCTTTTTCATACTGGGAGACTGAGGCCTGGAGAGATGACAAGGAAGTCACTCACTCTCCTTAGGCCTCAGTTTCTCTTTCTGGTGGATGAGAAACAGACCCCTTCCTGCCAACAGTTCAGGATCTTATCCCTCTTTGTTGGCACAGCTCTTAGATCAAAACATAGGAAATTCCCGAATCATCTGAGGAGAAGGAAAGGCCTACAGACAGGTGGGTACTTGGTCTGGCCATGCAGCCCCACCGGCCCTGGCTCAGCACAGCCAGCTTTGCACAGCCCATGCTGTGGGCTCTTTACAGCTTATACCACCTTGGAGGTTCCTCCCCAGGAAGACTTTTTGCCCCAACAACAACCTTCCCTGGGTCCAATTGCATCCACCTCCCACCAGGTTCCCCCTTCAGCCTGGAGAGAATACTATGCTAGAAACTCTGCATCCCTCCCTGAAAGTGGCAGCCCCAGGCCCCAGAAAGAGCATGAGCTTGGCCATCAGATAGTTCAAAACTGACCCAGTAAGAAGATTTCAAAGACTCAGTTTCCTTATCTGAGATAACAGGAAACCTCCAGGCAAATCTGCAATAAACCTGACCATCTCACCCTATCTTCAACTTGGTACGTGCATAGCCTCCCTATCCCAGGAGACTATAAACTCTCCCAAGACCTGGCTGGGTGACCAGGGCTGTCATAAGGCTCAGATGAGCTAATGGATGGATTAGCACTTGCTAAGTTCTAAGAGCTGAGCAGACGAGAGCCATTATTAATATGGTGACGATGGTAATGGGATGAGTCTTGTAATTCTGGAAACAGAGGATGAGGAGGAAGTAAATCATGGCAGGTGCGTGCCAGGTCAGTCTGACCTGACTGACAAACCCCATGGGAATAAATCACCGAGAAGGCCCCCTGAGGTGGGAGGGAACTGCAGGGCAAAATTGGGGCGCAGGCAGGCAGGCTGGGTGACCATTGTTAGCAGCTATGGGCGCCGTGGGGCGGTGCCCTCTCACAGGCTCTAGACCAGGCACTGGCTGGCCCGTGGCTCCTAGCCCTGGTTCTGCCACTAACACACTTCCATTGGTCAGATCCCATTTCCTGCCTGTCTCCAGTTTCCTTAGTATAAAATGGTGGTGGAGGGATAAAAGGAAGGGTCTCACTCCCCACTCTTGTCTTTGGGGAAGAACCACATGAGTTTATCGATGTATCACTGTTTTTGTAAAGTGTCAAGTGTGGGGCATGAGGGATTATGGTTATTAATAATTTGGCTCCTGGAAAAGAGGACGTGGGGGAAGGGTGCAGCCAAGGCTGGGAGGAGAGACAGAGGGGAGCCAGCATCTGCCCCCCACTGCAGGTAGTTTGAAGCAAGGGCCAACTCTCAGAAGGCTTTGCAACACTGCCCACTGGGGACCAGAGAGGAGGCTGCACCCTGAGCTTTTCCTCCCAGAGACTCCAGTCAGGGAAAGGGAGTGGAAGGACCACTGTCAGAGGAGGCTGAAGTGGGCAGGCCAGGAGGAGCCCAGTGAGAGCAGTCACAGCTTGCTCCTGCCTCTCTCCCTCCCCTCCACAACTTTCTATTTTGCTTCACAAGTCTTTCAAACTGGCCCACTTCGTCCCATTCCTCTGTCCCCACCGTGGTCCAGACCACCAGCGGCTCTTGGCTGGGACCTGCCCCAGCTTCCTCCCCACCTCCAGCCCCTCCTCCTAAAAGCCTGAGGGATCTTTCCAATCCTTAAATCTAATGCTGCCCCTCCCTGCTTAAAACTCTGCCCTGCCCTGCTCTCCCCAGCGGCCCTCAGGATAAAGCCATCTTTCCCAGCCTGATGGCCAGTGCCCCAGTCTCTCTGTAGTCTTCGGCCAGGTCAGTATCTCCACTTGCAGATGAGACAAAATGGCAAATGGTCAAGAACAAGGCCTTGGGGCAGGACCTCGGGGTGTGACTCCTAGCTTCTCTACTTTGTAGCTGTGTTACTTAATTCTTTGCTTGTTTGTAAGTTGTTTTGTATCATGGTAAAATACACATAGCATAAGATTTACCATTGTTACCACTGTAAGTGTACAATCCAGTGGCATTAAGTACATTCACATTTTGGGGCAGCCACCACCACTACCCGTCTCCACAACTTTTTCATCTCCCCAAACTGAAACTCCATATCCTTGTGTGACTTTATGCCTCTGTTTTCTCATCTGTAGGATGGGACTAATAAGGGGATGTCTTTGCACAGGGCCTGGTAGGTGGGTAATAGGTACTCAGTCAACATTACTTGTTATTTTATCCTCTTGAGGCAACTGCTCTGGAAAGTACATGCAGCAGCACCGCATGGGTTATCTACAGAAACCCAAGGGCCCATTACTCCCCAGGATTCATTTCTGTGACTCGGGCAGAGTTTACGCCAGCTGCCGGGGAAGCATGCCGCATGCTTCATCTAGGAAGATGAGTCACTTCCTCCCTGATGGGGTTGTAAGCCTGCAGATAGGGAAGACAGGAAGCAGAGCAGCACAGGCAGCTGATCTCTGCCAGGCTGGCCCTCCGCAGATGCTCCGATGAGAATTGCTGGGGCAAATAGAATTCTGTCTGGCATTAGGGCCCAGTCTGGGCCAGGGCAGGACTCCCAACTTGCCTCTGTTCTAACTCTCAGGAGCAGCTGGAACAGGCTAGCTGGTTCCATCAGTGCTGTTTATTTGGAGCATTGTCAGTTTGCATTTTGTTCAGTTCTCTCCTTCTCACGTTCCACCCCAAACACACCTACTTCTCCCTCTCGGCATACACTCTTCCTAGATTTGCTCACTCCGACTGTTCTGGCACTCATGCCTAGAACACTCTCACTAGCAAAGTGGTGCTGTACTTATTTAAAGGCCTTCCCTTTTTTTGTCCTCTGGGTGAAACACACATGAGTCTTACTGGAAGAAGGGAGAGACCAGGCCTGAGATGTCCCAAATAGAGCAGACCAGGTCTCTGGCAAGGGCGGGGTGAATCTCTCTACCAAATCTGAGCAGGGCCCAGAATCAGAGCCCAGGACCACAGAATCTCTTCCTCAAGGGTCCTTAGGCTGGGGACTCCTGTCTCTTGAGTTAAAAACATCAACCGTCTTCCAGAGATAGCCACAAGGGAAGGAAGTTCAGCATAAGCAAACCAATCCTGTCTTTGGAGCCACGTAGGCCTGAGCTCTGCCCACCACTAGCTATGTGGCCCTGGGTGGCTACTTAATTTTTCTAAGCCTCAGTTTCCCCAACTATACAACTGATATAATAAATATGGCTGGTATTCATTACATGCCAAACACTGTTCTAAGTTCTTTACATGCATTGACTCAGCTAATGTTCCCAATCGCCCATTATAACCCCGACTTTACAGATGAGGAATCTGAGGCACCGAGACATTAGAGACTCGCCCACAGCTGCTAAGAGGCAGAACCAGTATTTAACCTATACAGTCTGACCCCAGATTTTGTGTCCTGAATCATGGCACTTAACTATGTCAGACAGCTAGTTTGAGGACTCAGTCATTTGTCTACCTGTCCTTAAGCCGTGGGGTTGAATAGAGTTGAGTACTGAGTTAAGCACCTTTGACAGGGGTCCAGGCCTATTCTACTGATGACCATCTGAATGAGTCTGGGTGTGTCACTTTCTTCCTCAAATCTCAGGTTTCCCTTTCACAGCAGAAAGGGCTTAAATTCCAGCAGATTCCTAGATTCTGTTCCTCCTGATGTCCACCTGTTTCTGGGGGTCACCCAGGTACCTCCAGCTCAGCAAGAGCTCATCATTGGCATGGAGACTTGTCCCTGCCAGGCCCCTGTTAAGCGCCCAGTCTCATTGGAGTCAGGCCCATCCCTGACTCCCTCCCCACAGCAAGTCTCTGCCCTCATATTCTTGTCTCCTTCTCCCCAACCACCTTAGATGACTCCACTCCTAATTCCTCCAAACTCTTGCAGTCCCTTTGCTCTTCGGTGATTCTAGTTTCTTTGTTCAAATTCATTCCCCCCATTCTCCCAGAGTCATCTCTAAACCCCAATCTCATGGCACCCAGCCTTGCTCCTCAGAGCAAAGTTTATTTTTTAGCCTAAAATTGATGTTTGTCATTTCGTACCTACAACCTACCTTACCAGCCTTCCCACCTGCAATGGTCCCCTGCCCAGAGCGTACCAGACACACTTATGTCTTGGTACTTGTACATGTGCAGTGCCCCCCCTGGTCAAATGCCCTTCCTCCCTTTGTTGCAGGATTAGCACTCACCCTTCAAGGACCACTGCCAACCGCCACCACCACCCCCCCGGCCCCAAGTGTTCCTTCTGACTCTTTCAGGAAGAAAATGGACAAGGTCAGAATCATACCCTAGTTCTCTACACAGACCTTGGTCTGTGAGCATTGAACAGTCTGGCCATACCTTCAGGGAGGTTTCCACAGCCAATTCTTCTGCCTCCAGCCTTCCAAGGTGAAAAACCTTAGAAGAGAAGACATCCAGGGGAGTGGCCTCTCTGTGGCTATGGTGGTGATGGCAATAGAAAACTTCCTCACAGCCCTTCAGCTTGCAAAATACTCTCACTTAGAGTATCTCGCTAGACTTTCACTGCAGCCACTGTTGCTGGTGCTTTCACTGGTGCTCCCCATTCTCTCAGGGGAGACAGAAGCAGAGAGACCATGAAGTCATTTGCCAAATGGAGTGATAAGTGAAAGAGCTAGGGTTTGAACCCCCAAAGCTGGTGCCACCCTGCCTCCTGGTGGCAGGAGGATGGTGACAGGGATGAGAATGCTAGAGGCCCCACCCATGTGGGCCCTGATTCTGGACGCTCTTCCCTGGAGCTCCATGGCCTCCTGCCCACAGCTGGAAAGGCAGCCTAGGCTCTCCCTGAATGTATTTATAACTTCCCTTTCCCCCTTGGCACCTTCCTTTTCCAGCCTCTCGAGTCTGTCAGAGCGTTGTGCCAGTGAGGGGGAAGAGCGCTAGGGGCGAGACAGAGAGACAGAGCGTCATGGACTTTCCAGGGCGAGGTGGCACAGGCAGCTGGCCTCTGCTTGGGTGGGAACTTCAGAGGGCCAGGTTGTTTTCTCTTCTGAGCTCAGAAAATCTCCTGAGATGCACAGGCTCCTCCTGGAGACATATCTGGACCTCTCCCCTTTCTAAGGAGCAAGAGACCTGGACTGTGAGAGTTACCAGCCCTCCCATGGCCCCAGGCGAGAGGCCAGGCAAGAGGGACAGAGCTTGTGCGATTTGGGTGGAAAATGCTTATGACAACAGCTCGCACCATTCACCTCTTCTCAACCCGCACCGCACAAACACAGAGCTTGCACTCTAGAGATACTTACTCAATGAGCAAACCCCCATTTTACACAAGAGGAAACTCAGTCTCAAGAAACTAAATGCCAGGCTTGAGCCCAATCAGTCTGGCACCAAGATCTGAGCACAGACCTCTATAAGAGGCTCCAGCTCCCATTGCGTGGAGAACAAACTCCCCACAGCCCCTACAGCTTCACAAAATTTTCCCACCACTCTTGTCTGAAATCAGACTCCCCCCCCCCACCACCGACACTGCTAAATCTGCAAACTGGCTTTTACCCCCTTCTTTTTTTAACCGCCACCTCCCACCTTCCCAACTCCCCCACCACACCTGACTCACCAGGAGTCCAGACCTTGGACCCTGAATCTCCTCTTCTCCTCTGTTGACCATCCTTCCCTGTCCCATTTTTTTCCCTCCTCTCCCTCTCTACTGGCTTATTTCCACCAACAAATGCTGGGAAACCTGCTCAAATATCTCCAATTAAAAAATACAACAAAATCCTCCATGACCCCTCATTGCCCTCCAACCACATGCTTCTCTTCACAGCCAAACATCTTGAAACTGCTGTCTATCCCTCTCTGCACTTACTCAGTCCCCAACCTTCCACACCCACGGTTCCCCTGGGCCTGTTCATTCCAATGTCACCAGCAGCCTCTTCCTCACTGGGCCCCTGGACAGTCTCTACTTCTCATCCTTTGGTCCCATCAGCGGCTTTACTGCTGCTGGCCACATGTGCCCTTTGGAACTCCTCTGTGATATCAGTGTGGCTTCACGTTCTCTGGGCATTTTTTTCTCAGCAACTTTTACAGATTTTTCTTGTTCTCCTGCCCCTATCTCATGCTGGTTTCTTCCAAGGTTCTGTCCCCCTCACTTCACACTCTCTCCTTAGCTCCATAAAACAAAGGCCTCCTCCAGTCCTTGTCTGCAACTCAGCTCTTTCCTAGGCTCCAGGTTTAATCCCTCAAATATCTGCTGGACATCTCCACTTGAATGTCTCATTGGCTCTTCAAATGCAACATGTCCAAAACCAAACTCATTATCTTCCTCCAAAACTATCTTCCCACCTGCACTGCCCACTGCCCACCACCATGTCCCGTGTCTCAGTCAACGTCACCACTATCTGCCTTGTCACCCAAGCCAGAATGCTTGGATTCTTCCATGCACAGTTATCAAATTTTGGCCATTCAGTCCCTTGATGGTTTCTCTAATCCTTGGAGATGGATAGAATTCTAACAGTGACTCACTGTCAGCCCAGAGGGGGGACAAGAGCAGGTTTAGTTACTTAACCTTTCTGAGCTTTCTCATCTATAAAGCCAGGGTAATGAAAACCAACACTCGGATGAACTGCGATGAAGCATGTGACCACCCAGGCACATCATTAACACAAGTAAACACTCAGGAACATCAGCGGTTTCTGCCATCAGGAATGCTGTTACTTCTCCCCATTCCTTTTCTCACCAATCAGCTCCCCAGCTGGCCTCCCTGCCTCTAGCCACTCTAGACAGCTAGTATCTGCTCTCCACCTGGCAGTGGGGGTGATCTTTCTGGAACAGGCAGCTGACTGGAAGTCCCCTGCCTGAAAACTGGCCCTGGCTCTCCAGTGTCTCATGCTGAGTTCTTATTCTGTGGTCTGGAATTTGAGCTCTTCTCTCTCTGGCCCCTGCCAACTTTTGTAGCTTCACTTTTTGAGACTCCCAGTCTTCCCCTCTGTACTGCACCCCAAATTCTCTTCTATCTGCCCCTCAAACACACCTCTGCTTTGTCAGCCCTTCCTGACTTTGTCTCTGCCTCATTGGCCTGAAGGGCTCTCTTCACCTGCTTATAATTCACAACCAGCCCAATAGATGTGTTCCATGATACAAGCTTGCTTTGTTCCCTCCTCTGAGCCCTCCAACTCTATAGTAGTACACATCACACTGGATATGATTGCTTGTCAGTGTTGTCATTGACTACCCCCACTAGACTGTGTCGACTCACTGTGGTCAGGCAGCCAGAACACAGCCAACTTCATTCAATATGGAATGAATGGTGATCCTCAGTTCTCTTTATTTTTAAAATGATCAGCATAGGTAGCCAGGCCTAGTTAATCCAGAGGAATGAAAGAGCACTGGGAGCTGGAGGAAATGAAATCACAGAGGGCTTCCTGGAGGAAGTTGGACTGAGTTATAAAGTGTCTGACAAAGAGCAAGATTGAGCAAGAGAGGGCAGGTGAGTGTGAAAGAGTGAAGATCTGAGAAACTGAGTGGCTCCCTGCTGTCACACTTGTTTCTCTAGCTTCAAAACACTCAAGGCCCTACCCCCATCCCCTGGCCACTAGCACAGGACTGGTTTCACATTTACATAGAGAGTTTTCACAAATTTTTCCTCATTTGTGTGGTTGGTTGGCTCAGAGACTAGTCTGAGAGTTAGCAAATGTAAGACCTCAGATCCCCCCTTTGCCCTGGGCTTGCTGTGTGACTTGGAAAATCCCTTTCACCTCTGATCCCTAGTTTCCTCATCCATCACACAGGGATACAAGTTATTGGTGAATAGCTGGGAAAATGTCCACAGACCACACAGTTCTGAGCCCCGGTGAAGACAGTTACTCTTGTTGTTCTCATATCAGCAAAGCCCAGTGGTTGCTACTAATTAGCCACTTGGGAGTCTCCAGAAAAACGTTACTCAGGGCCCCAGCAGAATGGGATCTCAAGGGGGAGAGCCTCCAGAAGGCTAGTGATGGGCAGGGCTGGGAGGTTTAATGGGACCAGGAGCAGCCCCACATGGTTCTCTCCATCAAGGCAGTGCTGACCTGGAGAGAGAAGGGGGCAGCTGAAGTGGCCTGGGTTGCAGGAGAACTGGGTCACCCTGCAGAGATCTCAGGTATGAAGGCCACAAAGGAAGAGTCCAGAGCTGGTCAGAGCCCAAGAAGGGACAAGGTTTTAAGAGGGCAGGCTTCAGGCGGGCAGGTAGGTAGAGACTCTCACCCTATTATGAGAAGGACTCTAAGAGAAGGGAGATGGGTTAAAATCTTTCTGCCCCAATTTATAGCATTCTGGATAGTCTGGTTCTGATTTGCTAACTGTGTGATTTGCTAACTGTGTGATTTTAGCCAGGTCATAGCTCCTCTCTGGGCCTCTCCCTCACTATCAGCAACAATAAGGGAACAGGATCATAAGGTCTCCATAAAGCCAAGTGTTGTCTGATTCTGCAGGAATGCTGGAGAGAAAGCCCTGAGGTTGTGGGTGTCGACAGCCATGCTCCAGTGTCTGTCTGTGGAAACACTGGGAAGCAAGATGGGTCCCACTGAGAGGCTGGTTTTGTAGGAGATGAGTCAGAGCCAATCTCCAGCCCTAAGGAACTCCCAATGAGGGAAACAAGAATGACAATTCCCAGAATGATGTGGGCCTCCAGACAGGGGAGCTTCAGTGCCTCTCCCAAAGTGGAGAGGCAAGGTGGCCCCTGGGTGGCTCAATCGGTTAAGCATCCAACTCTTGGTTTTGGCTCAGGTAATGATCTCATGGTTCGTGAGTTCGAGCCCTACATTGGGCTCCACACTGACAGTGCAGAGCCTGCTTGAGATTTTCTCTCTTCCTCTTTCTCTGCCCCTCTCCTGCTCACTCTCTCAGTCTCTCTCAAAATAAATAAATAAACTTTAAAAAAAAAAGTGGAGAGGCAAGGAGCCAGGAATATGGCTTCCAGTACAGCTCTGCCTTCAACCCCTGTGTGACCTTGATCAAGTCACTCCTTTTTATTTGAAATATTGGGAGAAATGGGGATTGGACTATATTGCTTGCTTTTAAGTGCGCTTCTGTCTCTGATGTTCTGTGATTGCCCAGCAAACCTTGCATGACCAGCTTACATGGGCCTAGTCAGTGGAGGGGATAGCCTCTCAGAATTGTAGCAACTTTGAGGGAAATGTGGTTTGTATCAATCTAAATGCTAAAATAAAAGAAAATAGAAAACCCTGTGGACTAGTCCATTGTGGGGAAAAAGTGGAGTTTGACTCAGGTTTACCCTTTCATTTATTAATTCATTCATTAAAAAATATTTGTTTTGGGTGCCTGAGTGGTTCAGTCAGTTAAGTGTCCGACTTCGATTTTGTCTCACATCATGATCTCATGGTCCATGAGTTCAAGCCCTTGTCAGGCTCTGCACTGACAGTTTGGAGACTACTTGGGATTCTCTCTCTCTCCCTCTCTCTTTGCCCTTACCCTGCACATGCTCCCTCTCTCTCTCTCAAAATAAATAATTAAAAAAATATATCTTTGTTGAGGTTTTCTGAGGAGCTGGTTTTACCAGGCACGAGGTGTATAACTTTTCTGCTCAGGACATGGGGCTTGGCTGCCATGAACTTTTCCATGCAGATGTGTGCCCAGCCCATCTCTTCCTTAAGTCATGACTTGAAAAGAGCATTTTTGTAGCCACGTAGAGCCTCTGTTTGGTAACCAGTCCATCTGAAACTGTTAGAAAATGCCCTCAAAAGAAAATAGAAATTTAGAGCTGTCTCTGACATCAGCCTAAGAAATGGAGAGAGGAAAAATAAACCTTTAGACTGATTTTCCCCTCGGTGGAAAGCAGAGTTTCCCAATTCTCGAGCTGTCCTGGCTTTGCTGGGCCAAGTCCAAGGCCAGAGCCAGGAGGCCCGCTTCACAGGACTAACTCTGGCACCGACCTGCTGTTGACTTGGGACTGTTTCCCATCCCATTCCCGCCCGATTCTTCCTTTGTGAAGAAAGGATCAGGGACTCACCTATCTGCAGGGCCATTTCCACTCTTACATATTCTGTGACCTCAGGAGGGTTTTGTTAAAAGAGAAGGAAGCTGGAGGCGGTCTGGGAAAACCAAGTGGAACTGCTCAAGTGGCGGTTGGGGCAGAGAAGCAGTGATTTGAATGTGGGCGTAACGTGGCCCTGGATCATTTAGTCCAGGTAGAGGGCGAACCAACACTTCCCTCAGCTCAGTTCTGGGGGTTGCAAAGTCTCATTTGGGTCTTGGGTGGCCAGAGTTGTGTGGGACCTTATTCAACAGCTTCCAGAGAGCACAGTCACTGAAGAGTGCTCACTCGGCCATCTCTCCTCTCTGGGTTCTGAGTCTTCTCAATTCTCTGCAGCGCCCTCTGCAGCGCCCACTGCACAAGAAAGGAAGGCTCGGGTTATTTTGATTGGGATGGCATTTGAATGTGTAGATTGCTTTGGATAGTATCTGCATTTTATCAATATTTGTTCTTCCAATCCACAAACACAGAATGTTTTCCATTTCTTTGTGTCTTCTTCAATTTCTTTCATAAGATTTCTATAGTTTTCAGCAAACAGATCTTTTACCTCTTTGGTTAGGTTTATTCATAGGTATTTTATGGGTTTTGGCGCAATTATAAATGGGATCGATTCCTTGATATCTCTTTCTGTTGCTTCGTTATTGGTGTATAGAAATGCAACTGATTTTTGTACGTTGATTTTTATATCCTGCGACTTTGCTGAATTCATGGATCAGTTCTAGCAGTTTTTTGGTGGAGTCTTTTGGGTTTTCCATGTAGAGTATCATGTCATCTGTGAAGAGTGAGAGTTTGACTTCTTTGCCAGTTTGGATGCTTTTTATTTTATTTTGTTGTCTGACTGCTGAGGCTAGGACTTCCAACATTATGTTGAACACAGTGGTGAGAGTGGACATTCCTGCCACCTTGCTGATCTTAGGGGGAAAGCTCTCAGTTTTTCCCCACTGAGGATGGTATTAGCTGTGTGTCTTTCATATATGGCTTTTATGATGTTGAGATATGATCCTTCTTTCCTGACTTTCTTGAGGGTTTTTTTTTTTAATCAAGAAAGGATGCTGCATTTTGTCAAATGCTTTTTGTGCATCTATTGACAAGATCATATGGTTCTTATCTTTTCTTCTATTAATGTGGTGTATCACGTTGATTAATTTGTGAATATTGAAACGACCCTGCAGCCCAAGAATGAATCCCACTTGAATAATTCTTTCAATGTATTGTTGAATTCAACTTGCTAGAATCTTGTTGAGAATTTTTGCATCCAGTTTCATCAGGGATATTTGCCTATAATTCTCCTTTTTAGTGGGGTCTTTGTCTGGTTTTGGAAACAAGGTAATTCTGGTTTCATAGAATGAGTTTGGAAGCTTTCCTTCCATTCCTATCAAAATAACACCAGCATTCTTCAAAGCTAGAACAAACAGTCCTAAAATTTGTATGGAACCACGAAAGACCCTGAGTAGCCACAGTAATGTTGAAAAAAAAAAAAACCAAAGCTGGAGGCATCACAATCCCAGACTTTAACCTGTATTACAAAGCTGTAATCATCAAGACAGTATAGTGTTGGTACAAAAACAGACATATATCAGTGGAACAGAATAGACAACCCAGAAATGGACCCACAAATATATGGTCAACTAATCTTTGACAAGGTAGGAAAGAGGATCCAATGGAAAAAACTCTTTAGCAAATGGTGCTGGGAGAACTGGACAGCAACATGCAGAAGAATGAACCCAGACCACCTTCTTACACCATACACAAAAATAAATTCAAAATGGATAAAATACCTAAGTGTGAGACAGGAAACCATCAAAATCCTACAGGAGAAAACAGGCAGCAACCTCTTTGACTTCGGCCACAGCAACTTCATACTTGACATGTCTCCAGAGGCAAGTGAAATAAAAGCAAAAATGAAATATGGGGATCTCATCAAGATAAATAATCTTCTGCACAGCAAAGGAAACAATCAACAAAACTAAAAGGCAATGTATGTAATTGGAGAAGATATTTGCATATAACATATTGGATAAAGGGTTAGTATTCAATCTATAAAGAACTTACCAAACTCAACACCCAAAAAACAAATAATTCAGTGAAGAAATGATAGACACTTTTACAAATAAGATATTCAGATGGCTAACAGACACATGAAAGATGCTCAACATTATTCATCATCAGGGAAACACAAATAAAACCACAATGAGATATCACCTCACACCTGTCAGAATGGCTAAAATTAGGAAACTCAGGAAAGAACAAATGTTGGTGAGGATGTGGAGAAAGGGGAACCCTCTTGCACTGTTGGTGGGAATGCAAAATGGTGCAGCCACTCTGGAAAACAGTATGGAGGTTATAAAAAAATTAAAAATAGAACTACCCTACAACCCAGCAATTGCACTACTAGGAATTTACCCAAAGGACACAAAACTGCTAATTCAAAGGGGCACATGCACCCCAATGTTTATAGCAGTGCTATCAAGAATAGCCAAATTATGGAAAAGCCCAAATTCCCATCAACTGATGACTGGATAAAGAAATGTGGTATATATACATATACAATGGAGTATTACTCAGCAATCAAAAACAATGAAATCTCACTTGTTGCAACAATGTGGATGAAACTAGAGTGTATTATGCTAAGCAAAAGAAGTCAGTCAGAGAAAGATAAATATATTATTTCACTCATTTGTGGAATTTAAGAAACAAAACAGATGAATATAGGGGAAGGGAAGGCAAAGTAAGATAAAAACAGAGTGAGGCAAACAATAAAAGACTCTTAAATACAGAGAACAAACTGAGGGCTGCTGGAGGGAGGTGGTGGGGTGGGTTAAACTGGTGACAGGCATTAAGGAGGGCACTTTTCAGGATGAGAACTGGGTGTCATATGTAAGAGATAAATCACTGGGTTCTACACCTGAAGCCAAGACAATACTGTATGTTAACTAACTTGAAAATAAATTAATAAAAAATAAGTAAATAAATAAATAAGTAGAATGTTGTAACTTAAAAGAAAAAAAAAAAAGAAAGGAAGGAAGGGTCGGGGTTACTGGGCATAAAATACTTAAACAGTAACAACACCTGCCAAGCTACAGCAGCTAGGAAGGGGCAAGACATATGGAAGTTCCCTGGAGTCCGTTTTTTTTCCCACTAGGGGGAGAATTCATCTCCAACTCAGATTCCATTCGGAAAATGACTCCTTCGACCAAAGGTACATACAGTACCTCTACCCTTGTGGGGTAACCAACATTTGATTTGCTGTGCATGGAGCTATTTCCTGGGACGTGGGAATTTCAGTGCTAACACGAGGAAGTTCTGGGAAAATCAGTTCTTATTGCTCCATGGAAGACAGGTCACAGGTACCCAGTTTGGAGACAGACAGAGGCCCACAGCCCCAGCTACACAGAAAGGGCGACTGTTCCTGAGTTAGTCAGACAGCAGTCTGTAGTGCTCCTTGGAGCAAGCAGCCCTCCCTATGATATCACAGTAAGATATCATAGAAAGGGAGTCCTCAAGCAAATGGAAACGTAGAGACAAGGGACACTGATTCAAGAGACACAACGCCCCAATCCAGATGGTGTGAGATGAGAATGGGGTGGGACGTGGGGTGTAGAAGAGGAATTGAATCCAGAGCTATATAGAAATGGTTCTCTCAGTGTCTCTGAAGAAGGCTTCCCACCAGTCCCATAGAGCTTATGA